>NC_134363.1:154164071-154476571 GCF_048569485.1 Anomaloglossus baeobatrachus | reverse complement strand
TTCATGGGACAACACTGAGGATCTGACCAATCTGATAAAATGTACAGTGTCAGTGTGCAGCTTGTATAACAGTGTAAACTTGGTGCCCTCTAAATAACTCAACACAGCCATTATTATTTAAACCAATAGCAACAAAAGTGAGTACACCTCTAAGTGAAAATGACCAAATTGTGCCCAATTAGCCATTTTCTCTCCCCCCAGGTGTGTTACATTTGGTGTTATCCCTCACACACTCTCTCATACTGGTCACTGGAAGTTCAGCATGGCTCCTCATGGGAAAGAATTCTCTGAGGATCTGAAAAAAGAATTGTTGCTCTACATAAAGATGGCCGAGGCTATTAGAAGATTGCTAACACCCTGAAACTGAGCTGCAGCACGGTGGCCAAGACAATACAGCGGATAAACAAGACAGGATCCACTTAGGACAGAAATTGAGTGTATGTGCTCAGTGTCAAATCCAGAGGTCATCTTTTCAGAATAGAGGTATGAATGCTGCCAGCATTGCTGCAAAGGTTACAGGGGTAAAAACAAAAAAGTGAGCCGGAGTATGAGATGGTATACATGGAACCTGTGAGACCATGTTCACACTGGCCATGAGACAAAGAGAAACCAAGGAAAAAATTGTGAAAACATACCCTGCTGTAACTAAATAAAAGCATAGTGCATATAAACATAGGGTACTTAGTAAACACTGTTTTTGATCAAAAAAAGCATAAAGCTATCCCACCAAACGTCAAGGTGTACCCAGTTGGGATAGTACCTACACTCTCTAATATTAAAACCTTACCATGGGTCTAAAAAAAGCCTCAATGTGGCTAAGGGCTGAGAGCGACCGGGTCCCAACAGGACACACACAGTCAGGGGGATTCACAGAATGAAATGTCCAGCTCGCTGAGAAGGGGGCCACTCCCTGTTTGTACTGAATACAAAAAAACTACATAAAAACAAAAAAGTGAGACATTGAGTGTATGTGCTCAGTGTCAAATCCAGAGGTCATCTTTTCAGAATAGAAGTATGAATGCTGCCAGCATTGCTGCAAAGGTTACAGGGGTGATGGATCCGCTTGTCACTGCTCAGATCACACACTGCACACTGAATCAAATTGGTCTGCATAGCTGTTGTCCCAGAAGGAAGCCTGTTCTAAAGAAGATGCACAAGAAAACCTGCAAACAGTTTGCTGAAGACAAGCAGACTAAGGACATCAATTACTGGAACCGTCCTGTGATCTGATTAGATCAAGAAAAACTTATTTGGTTCAGATGGTGTCAAGCGTGTGTGGCGGCAACCAGGTAAGGAGCACAAAGACAAGTGTGTCCTGCCTACAGTCAGACATGGTGGTGGGAGGGTCATGGTTTGCGGCTGCATGACTGTTGCCGGCTGTGGGGAGCTACAGTTCATGACGGAACCATAAAAGCCATGTACTGTGACATTCTGAAGCAGAGCACAATCCCCTCCTTTCAGAAACTGGGCCACAGGGCAATATTCCAATATGATAATGAAACCAAACACGACCACTGCCTTGCTGAAGAAACTAAAGGTGCTGGACCAGCCAAGCATCTCCAGACCTAAACTCTATGGAGCATCTGTGGGGCCTCCTCAAACAGAAGGTGGAAGAGCACAAGGTCTCTAATATCCACCAGCTCCGTGATGTCATCATGGAGGACGGAAGAGGATCCAGCGGCTCCTGTGAAGCTCTAGTGACCTCCATGCCCAAGAGAGATAAGGCAGTGCTGGAAAATAATCGTGGCCACACAAAATATTCACACTTTGGGCACAATTTGGCCATTTTCACTTAGAGGTGTACTCACTTTTGTTGCCAGCGGTTTAGACATTAATGTCTGTGTGTTGAGTTATTTAGAGGGCACAAAATTTACCGTGTTATACAAGCTGCACACTGACACTGCACATTGTATCAAAGGGTCATCTAAAAAGATATAATAAAATATTTACCAAAATCCGAGGGTGTACTCACTTTTGTGATATACTGTATAAACGATCTGTATCAATCCCAACCACTGTGTTTTTGCAAATGGAAAAGAGGAGCACGCTATAACAGTGGCAAGGAAAGGCACAATTCTAATTTCCCCACTAAGGGTAAGTGCACACTTTTTTTAGGAGCGTACATTCCATATACAACTAGGAAAGAAAATGAACGTTAAAAAGAATGAACTCATGAACAGCAGTGTAAAAACGACTCGCTGTTCATATGTTCCATCTTTTCACCAATTCCCACTCGTAAAGGCATCAAGTGCATAAAATAAGTGACCCGACCATTCTCCAGGAAATACATTGTGTGCACATAGCCTTAAGGGTACTTTGCACACTACGACATTGCAAGCCGATGCTGCGATGTCGAGCGCGATAGTCCCCGCCCCCGTCGCAGCTGCAATATCTTGTGATAGCTGCCGTAGCGAACATTATCACTACGGAAGCTTCACACGCACTTACCTGCCCTGCGACGTCGCTCTGACCGGCGACCCGCCTCCTTCCTAAGGGGGCGGGTTGTGTGGCGTCACAGCGACGTCACACGGCAGGCAGCCAATAGAAGCGGAGGGGTGGAGATGAGCGGGACGTAAACCTCCTTCCTTCCGCATAGCCGGCGTGAGCCGCAGGACGCAGGTAGGAGATGTTCCTCACTCCTGCGGCTTCACACACAGTGATGTGTGCTGCCGCAGGAATGAGGAACAACATTGTAACATCGGTCCTTACGAAATTATGGAAATGACCGACCCTACACCCATCATACGATTTTGACGCTTTTGCGCTCATTAATCGTATCAAAAACAATTTACACACTTCGATATCGACAGCGACGCCAGATGTGCGTCACTTTCGATTTGACCCCACCGACATCGCAGCTGCGATGTCGTAGTGTGCAAAGTACCCCTTACAGTGCCCAATACAACTGTCCTAAATTTGCCAAGACAGTGCTAAATTTTCAGACACGATCCTGGCAAATTCAGGGCATCCTAGACTGAAAGAAAGTGGGGCATGTGTAAATTCCACCCAAAAGCGGGTATTACCGGGAGCGTCAGGAGGGGTAAGTAGAGATAAGCGAACCCAAGGTTTGGTGTTCATAGCGAACACAGACATTACAAGTTCTGGTGGTTTACGTATGCTAACCATCCAGTCAAGCATCACTGTGATTGGGTACACCCAGTTGTCAGCCCAGTGTGAGCCGTTTGTAGTGTTTGATCGGCTCACACTGGGGATAACAACACCGTGATCGGATGTAGTGTACACCCAAAAACAAAAAAATGGAAAACTCCTGCCCACCCTTCACAGACTGTGGGCGCAGACCCGAACTGCCCAATAAGTGACTTCAATTGGAGTCCAGGTCAAGTCCGGATCCCAAACCAAACTTTATCTAAAGTCCAGCTTAACCCGCCGGACCAAACTTCCGCGGGTTTTCTCATCTCTACTGGTAAGCCTTCATTTTACCAGAGCAGTAAAAGGAATGGCTGAAACCTGTTGCCTCTTTCTTGCTGATTGAGTGGTTTTTAAAAAATGATGTTGCAAAGCAATTTTTCAAGACTGCTTAAGTCTCTTCATCAGGCCTGGTGAAGAGACTTAAACAGTCTTGAAAGCTTGCTTTGGTATATAAGTTGTTTTTTTTGTTATCCATTAAAAGGTATGACAACTACAAAATTATTTTCTCCCACTGAGAACAATCAATCACTAATGTTATCTCCCCAGTGGGTGTGAGTGGCTAATTGCAAAGTGGCGCCACAGCCGACTCTTTGCCAATCTCTCCCTAAATGGCCATGTATAGTGGTCTTGTTGAATGTACATGTACCGCCCCCGTAGCAGCAGCTGAGCCACTTGGATCCGGAGCCGAGGTGGCTCGAGGGGTCTCCGGACCCGGGGGGTCCACGCAGACACTCAAATTAAAAAGGAGTGGGGGAGTACAGTATATACACGGGATTAGGAAAGTTCGTGACGCCACCCACGGTGCGTGGTAAATTAGAGTACCACCGCTGCTGTTGGGGACGGCCCCGGTGGCGGTGGTATGGCAGCAAGGTGTTTTAACCCCTCCGTGGGTAGGGGGTGTTTGCCCCTGGAGCCCGGTGATGGTGATGTAAGGGTGCCGTTGGGGTAGGAAAGGTTTTTTTTCAGTGTATTAACTCAGTCCAGAAATAATCACACCGACAGCTTGTAAACCAGAGTTCCGAGCACCACCGTAGCTGGGAGGGAGCACGCTTGGGTCCGTGCCCTTGGTGTTGCGGTTAGTCTGTGACTCTTTCCTTGGCACCTGTGTTTTCTTCTTTGGACCTTCAAGCCTGAAACTTTTCGGGTCCCGCTCACCCGTGTGGCTAATGGAGTGAGCTTGCTCTCAGGGTTCACGCGTAGCATTTCTTTGAACTGTATTGGGAAAGTCCTATCCCATCGGTGCGCTAGTACTGCCGATTTTGGAGCGGGTTGGGAATGACACCTGAAGTCTTCACCCCGTCGGGTAAATTGCCAGGACGCCTAAAACTACTTCTTGGCCTAGGGTCCACGTACCCCATCGTGCCCTGGCCCCTGCCCGGTGATAGCTCACAGTGCTCGGCTTCTTCGGCACACTGTGGTGGTGTAGGACACTGGCACCACCACAGCCAAATCTTTGCCAATCTTTCCCTCCATTGCAATGTATAGTGATCTCGAGTGTACAGTGCTCGGCTTCTTCCGCACACTGTGGTGGTGTAGGACACTGGCCCCACCACAGCCGACTCTTTACCAATCTCTCCCTCCATGGCAATGTATAGTGATCTCGAGTGTACAGTGCTCGGCTTTTTCCGCATACTGTGGTGATGTAGGACACCGGCACTACCACAGCTGACTCTTTGCCAATCTCTCCCTCCATGGCCATGTATAGTGATCTTGAGTGAACAGTGCCCGGCTTTTTCGGAACACTGTGGTGGTGTAGGTGTGGCACCCTGGACAAGCCAGGGGCCACAGAGAACAACACCCACACACCCCACACTCCCAGCAGGCTCACCGAAGTCAGACACAAAACCCTTGTTGCCTTCCTCCAGGGGCTGATGTCCACACCAGGGGGTGGGCCAGGCGGTTGGCCCCGTCCACCGAGGAGTTCACAGTCCTGGAGGCAGGAAACTGTAGTCAGTTTAGCTCAGGCAGAGCTTGAGTGCAGAAACAGTTTTAGTTTTGGAGAGGAGTGAGGACAGTTGGAGAAGTGAAAGTGGAAGGAGGAAAGTAGTAAAGGAGCAGACAGACGTTGGTCCGGGTGTGCGGCCCGGACAGATCAGCAAGGTTGGCAGACGGTGGTGACCGTCTGTAGGAGTGAGCGTTTGGAGTCTACCGTAAGGACCGTGGACGGGCGGTGGCCTGGCGGTACCGGACCGGTACACAAAGAGAAGTCAGCACAATCTGGCAGGGGCTTACGGACCCCGGCAAGGCTAGGAGTCGCCGTGAATTTGCCAAATTCATTAGTGAAGGGAACCTCCTGGGTTTCCTAACAGCCAAGTCCCGACAGAAGGCAACAGTCCAACCAAGTGAGAGAGACACCGCTACCGCCAAGGCAACCGTTTCTCAGGGCCAGCGCCTGCGGGCAAAAGGGGCTCCTCCGGCCCATATCCAAGCCGGGGAGCAGGTTACCGGTGGGAACCCATTGGAACCATCTACCGTATCTAGGTGCAGGGAAAGGCAGTCACCATCAACCTGCCGGGAGCAGAAACCACCGCAGCCGTCAGTGGGACCCGTCCATCCAGCCGTGTGTTTTACCGAGAACTGTGTCTTCATCATTGGCTGAGTGAGTACCACCGTGCCGTGCGGCACAGCGCTGCCCCTGCGACCCTGCACCTCACCAGGCCCTGTAACCCGCCTGCCATCCATCCCTACCCCCATCACCGGGCTCCAGGACAACCAACCCCCCTACCCACGGAGGGGAGAAATAACAACAAAGCTGCTCCCTGTCACCGCTCCCGGGATCCCCGTCCAGAGCAGCAGTGGTGTCACCAAAATCACCACAACCGTGGGTGGCGTCACGGACAATAATCATCAAATCCCCACCATCCAATCAAATCCCCTTTTCACTCACGGGCGAGGAACGCCGCTCGAGTCCCCGGGATCCGGCCCACCGCTCCAGCCACAACGGAGCAGTAGCGGCAGCCCCCACAGCAGCAGCGGCCGGACCCGAGCAGTGGGAGAGCGCAGCGTCCCCTCCTCCGCCCGCGACATAGGACACTGGCACCACCATAGCTGACTCTTTGCCAATTTTTCCCTCCATAGCAATGTATAGTGATATCAAGTGCACAGTGCCCAGCTTCTTCGGCACACTGTGGTGGTGTAGGACACCGGCACCACCACAGCTAATTCTTTGCCAATCTCTCCCTCCATGGCCATGTATAGTGATCTCGAGTGTACAGTGCTCGGCTTCTTCCGCACACTGTGGTGATGTAGGACACCGGCACTACCACAGACAACTCTTTTCCAATCTCTCCCTCCATGGCAATGTATAGTGATCTTGAATGTACAGTGCTCGGCTTTTTCCGCACACTGTGGTGATGTAGGACACCGGCACTACCACAGCTGACTCTTATCTCTATTTCCATGGCCATGTATAGTGATCTCGAGTGTATAGTGCCCAACTTCTTCAGCACACTGTGGTGATGTAGAACACTGGCACCGCCACAGCCAATTCTTTGCCAATCTCTCCCTCCATGGCAATCTATGGTGATATCAAGTGTACAGTGCCAAGCTTCTTCGGCACACTGTGGTGGTATAGGACACTGCCAACTGTGAGATTTCCAGAGTCGGCGGTAATGGCTGCTACCACTGCCTCAGGGAGCATATACTTGCCAGGGAGGCAGAGATTTGCAATGAACTGGCAGTGATGCCCCTTTTGCAAAACATGTTGCTCTAGCCGGCAAGGGGGGTATGATTAGCGCCGAACATATCATTGGTGCAACCAGTGTGGCTGCACAGGGGTCCAAGAGTTTGGGGGCCCATTTCTATCTCCAAAGCAGGTGGAATTGTGCATTTTGATGAGATATTGGACTGAAACGGACATCACAGATGTAGCAGAAGTGAGTTCTGACTTCCGAAGTCAAGAGAAGCAATGAAACGGTTAAATGATGAATCCAGCTCCTCTACATCTGTACGGTAGAACAGCTTATCCCTTATTGCCGGAGCGCAGCACATGGCCGCGGTGAAGCAGCAGCTGGATTAACAATCATGAGCGCACATAAGGGCCCCGGACCCCCGGACCCCAGCACAAGGCTGTTTGTCTCTTCCACCTTCCATGTAACTGACAAAACAGCCTGTTTAGCTGTTCTAATTCGGACAAAGGGAGGCCATGCAAAACAAGGGTGATGGATAACAGGAGAAAGACACAAGGGGGTACCAACAAGAGGGGCAACAGTCAAGAAGTAAAAAAGAGGACAGGCATGAAGGGAGGCAGACAAAAGACCAACGGTTGGTGGGGGGAAAAAAGGGGAAAATGAAAATAAGCGTAAAAGCTAAAGACAAAGGGGCAGATTTCGGAGATCTATACTTGGAGGGTGTGCTGTACTAAGCCAATGAAATGAATACAAACAATGGCTGACTTGCCAATATATTTAATCCAATTATAGACGTTATGTGCTTTTCTTCACGTGCTTTACCACCCCACTGCCAGCTGTTAACACTGCCACTTTTATACACGCTGTCTTCTAAGACGTGGTAAATCTGCAGCAATTGACTAGAATGCCAAATGAGATGGTGCCTGTGCATTGGCCAATAATATAGGATATTTCATACTATGTATACAGTATATATATGTGCGATCAAGGATTTGCCATGACAATAAAAGGACGCCTCTCCACTGATAAACTTATTGCCATTGGTCTGGTTGCTTAAAAGGAATCTGTCAGCACAAAATGACTGTTCAAACCAAGCACAGGAGCTCGGTAAACCCTTGTTATGGCCAAGCAGTTCAGTGCATCTTCCCAATGACTTGTTTTCCTTCTATCTCTGCCCTACTCTTCCTTGATTAATAGGAGCCAGAGAAGGGAAGAGATAGATGGAAATCAAGTAGGTGGAAAGGTGTACTGAACTGCTCGGCCACACCAGGGGTGCACTGAACTGCTTGGCCACACCGAGGGTGCACTGAACTGGTCGGCCACACCAAGGGTGCACTAAACTGCTCGGCCACACAAGGGGTGCACTGAACTGCTCGGTCGCACCAAGGGAGCACTGAATTGCTTGGCTACACCAAGGGTGCACTGATCTGCTCAGCCACACCAAGGCTGCACTGAACTGCTCGGACGCACCAAGGGAGCACTGAACTGCTCGACCACACCAACGGTGCACTGAATTGCTCATCCACACCAAGGGTGCACTGAACTGCTCGACCACACCAATGATGCACTGAACTGCTCAATCACACCAAGGGTGCACTGAACTGCTCAATCACACCAAGGGTGCACTGAACTGCTCGGACTCACCAAGGGTGCACTGAACTGCTCAACCACAACAAGGGTGCACTGAACTGCTTAACCACACTAAGGGTGCACTGAACTTCTGGGCCACACTAAGGGGGCTCTGAACTGCTCGTCCACACCAAGGTGCTCTGAACTGCTCGCCCACACCAAAGGTGCACCGAGCGCCTGTGCTAGGTTTTAACAGTCATTTTGTGCTAACTGACTCTTTTTAACCGCTGATTGGCTGATGTTGAAGGGTAGATACCTTTGATATTCATGCACTCTATTGGCTAATTGTCTCATGTTTGATGATGTCACCAAGTCAGGAATGATGACATAAGTAGAGCTGGACGAGTGCTGTTTTAGGTTGCCCCTATTCCCTGAGACTTAGCCTCATAGCACCAGCCTAGGTAGTAGGAGCAGACAGTTGAAGCCCTGGTCATTACTGATGTCTTCCAACAAGATAACAAATATGTAATACTATGGTTTATTATTTTGTATAAAGTAAGAAAATCCAAACATCTGACTATCTTAAGTGCCTATTTGCCTTTATCGACTTTCATAGCGGGTCTCTAAAACATTGAAAGATGTGATTAAAGATCCCTGAATGTTAGAATACAATTGTAATTGTATCCACATGGTGACCCATGAAAGTGACTGTCCAATAGGTTTTACACACAAATGACTGGAATGAGTCCAACCAGACAGTATCATAACATGTACATGGAAATTATATATTCTTCCGGAAGAAGAAAGTGGCCTTCTAGTGCCATTTTTTGTCAGTAATTGTCATGCCTTGGGATTTGATCCGGCAACAATGTGCTATGTGATAGGCTTTTTCTCCACTGAGCTCCAGCAGGTTCAGTCTCTGTCCAAGTGCTGATTATCTTTTATCTCTGTTTCATTCTTTTCGGTCTGCAGGTGTTTTCCATTGTCATTTAGTCTGCCCTATCACATTGCGGGTGGGGCTTCTTATTTTTTTCCATTGCTGGTCTTCTCTGCTGGCTATATTCCAGTGTGGATCCTGCTTGTAGTTCCTGCCATACCGCCAATGATTTATGCCAGTCAGATAGAGACCAGCTAGGTTTATATTCTTTGCTGTCACGTCTATCTATCCTATTCCGTTCTCCTGCCAATAGTTAGGTAATAGGAGCCTATTCTTTCTTGCAATAAGGACTTTACTTTTTCCACTTTGTATTCTTGTTTTCTCACTTTAGAACTTCTTCTATCTCTGCACTTTCCTTATTCAGGGTTATAGTAATCTGCATCGTTTTCTGGTTCCTAAGGAGGTATGAAGAACACTCGACGGCCTTTTAGGTAGCCAGGTCTGAATTGCCATCCCCTAGTGTTGCATTTAGGGTTATTCCTGCCCACGCATGTGCCACCAGGACTGCATAGCTAGGAACTTTAGTCTGTACAGGTTGGGTTAGCTTCGGTCGTTTAGAGATAAGCAAAAGTTATCACATGTGCATATAAGTAATTACCCTTAAAGTCAACATATGATTGTTTAATGAGCCTTTTCACCAAACCATAGTCTTCACCAAAAGGGAAAATCCCCCATCAGCAAAAAGCTATATTGGCACAGACCTGGATTTTGGTTTCTTGACGGAATGACAGCGCATTCTCTTGGGTACTACTTACTGCTGATGTGGATACACTTATAGACCAGGCAATGCTCTTGGGAACATATTATGCAAATTACCTCTCCTCCAGGAGGGAGAAAGCTGGCTCTTTAGTGTCACCTATTGGAAGTAGTCAGCCTAAAACCCGACTTTTCATCAAGTTTTGCCACAAGTGTGATATTTGGCCAAACCAGAGTCTTATATGATATATATGTATATATATAATTGCCTTAATCTGTCTGTCTGTCTGTCTGTCTTGCTCCAAAATTGTGTCCTTACGGTGACACAAAGCTGATTGGCCGCTGGGCTTGCCATGGCCCCGCCCCCCGCACAGATTGGCTGCTCGCCCAGGCTCCGCCCCCCACAAGGATTGGGCTCTCGCCCCGGCACCCTGCACGCATTGGCAACTCAGCCACGCCCTGCCCCCCTCACACAATGCACGCTCGCTCTGACCCCGCCCCCCGCACGCATTCCCCGAACCGACACGGAGCCACAACTCCCAGGTGAGTACTGTACCCCTGGGAGCCCACATCAGCGTACGCCGCCAACCCAGCCAACACATACCCTCGCATTGCTGGGGTTGCCGCCGTATGCTGGTGTGGGCTCCCGTGCGAGCGGGGGACGGGATACGCTGGTAACCATGGTAGCATAGTTACCAGCGCATCAAGGTCCTGCAGCGGCGGAACATACACACGCACACACATAACAACACACACACATCAGATCACACTCACTCTCACACACACATCACATCGCATCCACACACTCACAACATCCTGGGATATCGCTTGCTTCTCGGCGGCGATACTGTGGAGTGACCTTCCAGGACCTGCCGGAGGATCACATGGCCAGAAGCATGTGGAATCTCCGGATGTTATGAGTGTGAGCGCGTATGTGCGATATCGTCAGTGTGTGTGTGAGTGTATGCGATCGGATGTGTGTGAGTGTGTTCAGATGTGTGAGTGTGTGTGTGTGAGTGTATGCGATCGGATCTGTGAGTGTCGGCAGAGGAGCACGGCGTGCTGGGGGAGGCTGGGAGGAGAGAGGCTGATCCTGGGGAAGGCTGGGAGGGGGAGGCTTATGCTGGGGGAGGCTGGGAGGAGAGAAGCTGATGATGGGGTAGGCTGATGCTGGGGTAGGCTGATGCTGGGGGAGGCTGGGAGGGTGTAGGCTGATGCTGGGGTAGGCTGATGCTGGGGTAGGCTGATGCTGGGGGAGGCTGGGAGGGTGTAGGCTGATGCTGGGGGAGGCTGAGAGGAGAGAGGCTGATGCTGGGGGAGGCTGGGAGGAGAGAGGCTGATGCTGGGGGAGGCTGGGAGGGGGAGGCTGATGCTGGGGGAGGCTGGGAGGAGGGAGGCTGGGAGTAGAGAGGCTGATCCTGGGGAAGGCTGGGAGGGGGAGGCTGATGCTGGGGGAGGCTGGGAGGAGAGAAGCTGATGCTGGAGGAGGCTGGGAGGAGAGAGGCTGATGCTGGGGGAGGCTGGGAGGAGAGAGGCTGATGCTGGGGGAGGCTGGGAGGCGAGAGGCTGATACTGGGGGAGGCTGGGAGAGGGAGGCTGATGCTGGGGGAGGCTGGGAGGGGGAGGCTGATGCTGGGGGAGGCTGGGAGGGGGAGGCTGGGAGGAGAGAGGCTGATGCTGGGAGGAGAGAGGCTGATGCTGGGAGGAGAGAGGCTGATGCTGGGAGGAGAGAGGCTGATGCTGGGGGCAGAGAGGCTGATGCTGGTGCAGCATGGGGGATGGAGCACGATGGGGGGTGCGCAGCATGGGGGATGGAGCACGATGGGGAGTGCGCAGCATGGGGGATGGAGCACGTTTGGGAGTGCACAGCATGGCAGATGGAGCACGTTTGGGAGTGCGCAGCATGGCGAATGGACCACGTTTGGGAGTGCGCAGCATGGCGGATGGAGCACGTTTGGGAGTGCGCAGCATGGCGGATGGAGCACATTTGGGAGTGCGCAGCATGGCGGATGGAGCACGTTTGGGAGTGCGCAGCATGGCGGATGGACCACGTTTGGGAGTGCGCAGCATGGCGGATGGAGCACGTTTGGGAGTGCGCAGCATGGCGGATGGAGCACGATGGGGGGTGCGCAGCATGGGGGATGGAGCACGATGGGAGGTGCACACCTCCCCCCAACACACACACACAACACACCACACACACACTGGGAACCACAAACACCGCCCTACACAGACACCCACACACACAGACAACGCTGCACACACCCAACACACAAACACAGCGGCATACATAAATATACGCACATACCACGCAACACACACACATTGCACAAAACATACCTCCCCCCAAAACACACCACACCCACACAAACCGCGCAACACACACACACACAACGCTACAGACACACAGCGCTCCACAAACAACGCAACACACGCAACACACATACAACACCGCTCTCACCCCCCGCCACACCCAGACAACACCCAGAACATGTACAGCCCCTACACAAACACTTGGTAACTACAGACAACAACGTCTATATATATATATATATATATATATATATATATATATATATAACAAAAATCATACATTAACTACACAATACGTAAATTCTAGAATACCCGATGCGTAGAATCGGGCCACCTTCTAGTATATATATATATACGGTATATATATATATATATAATTATGGTATCTGGTATGTTAGAAATCACTCTGTGTTAGTTATTGTACTAACATGAAAAATGTATTGAGAGGTAGACGCCATTTGATTCCATAGTTTGCTCCACGCTATTCAGAATGATCATTTTAGATCTTTTGTGATAATTCTACAATAACGGGGGTTTTTTTTTTCTATTTTCCAGACTGACAACAACCGTCTACAAGAAACCATTTCAATTACCTCTACTATTGTTCTAATACTCTGTTATAAATTGAAGCATCGGGCTCCACAACAATATCCGCCATGCTTCACTAACCCAGGTGTGTGTTGTCATTCATATGGCTTCGCTCGGATCTTCTTTGAAATACGTGTGCTTCAGAGAGACGTATCATTACCATCTGCAGAAGTGCTTATTCATCTATAATCCTCTTCAAACCACTTGACACAAAACCCCTGACGCCAAAAACACAAGAATATTCTTCCTATGAAAAGCGGTGAATAATTTGTTGTACCTCTGTGCTTTGATTTATGTCTGGGTTCCGTTTTTTGTTTTATTTTTTTGCACAATTTTCTCAGACGTGCATGCATTTAATGGAAACCCCAAATAACCCAATATTGACAAATAAAGTCTTTTGTTTACTCAAACAGTAAACATTTATTAAAAATAAGGAAATGTTATACTTATATCATTCCTGCTTTTCATGTGTCATTATGTCGGATTATGGATATATCTTTTTTCAGGTCTAAAGAAGTAAAATGTTTCATTTTTTTGCAAAAACTTTTTGTTACTTTTTTATTCTTTAGTTTGTTACTTTATGCAGAAAGAAAATGTCCTTTTGTTTTCTTAGAAACCATCAAGAAGCAGATCTCGTGATGTTGCTGGGTTTTGGGTTTTTTTAAAAAACATCTTTTTTATTCAAAATTTAAACATAATAGAAGATAAAGCAATCAATTGCATAGTCAAATAGTAAACATCAGCATAGATGAGATTTATTTGTTCATCAATGCATCTGTAAACCTTGAAAAGAAAGCAAAAAGAAAAGGTAGTATCACAAACAAAGAATAAGAATGCGAGTGTGATGTTGCTGTTTAATTTGCAGCTTGATTTAAAGAGTTACCATCATTTTAAATTTTATTTAATAAATCAGTAGAACACATGAAATTAAGAAAGAAACTTTGTAATATATCTTATCAGACAAATTAGCTTCTTTCTCCTCCTGGACTGATTATTCTTCTTGATTCACTTGTACAATCTGTATTAGGTGAAGATAGATTTTTTTCATTAGTGAGATAGGAAATGGCAGCTGGTGCTTTTAAAATTCAATGCAGGAGGGAGGAGCTGGAGGCCGACAGTCATCCATACTTGTATGAGGCATTGGAGACCTATGCAACAATAAAACTTCATTAATCTGATCCTCTGACTAGTGATCATTGGAGTGGCATAGGAAAACCCGTCTTCTACCTCTCTCTGTTATCTGCCGCTTTGGGTTGCTGCTGTCATGGTCCATTTCTACATGCGGTTATAGTGGTTGTGACTGTCACAACTACGTTTGGTGGGAAATTTTGCTCCCCCCTCCCCTGCCCTGTACATATTAGGGTAAGACCCTATTGCGCTTTATTTTCCACCGCTTTTTCTATACTTGTATGAGAGAATACAAGCCATTTTGTATTCTATAGAATCCATCTTGTCTTATAATTGAGTGATGTCAAAGGGTTCAGATAACAGTGATGGGCGGGAAGTTTCACATTTCTACACACATCCTGTGGCTCTTATTGGTGCATGGTAAGTTCTTTGTTTGAGGTACTATATAAACTGGTCACATAATGTAATAAACTAGAAACTCTCAGTACACCACAAACCTGTGTGCTGTATTAAGTTCTCCAAGTGCTTGTAAAACAAATCTTATTAATTTGGAGTTCCAAGGGCATAGAAGCAGAGTATTTTGCCCACAGCTACTGCACTAGGCTAAGGAGAGGTCCAAATCTAACTCTAGCCTATGTCGGAAAATCTCTGAAAAAAGCTATAAAAATTGCATATTTTTGGTGTACATGCAGGACATCACAACAGGAACATGAAAATCCCAATTATAGTCAACAGGGTTCACCGATGTCCTTGTTTTCCGTTATAACATGGACCTGTCAAAGCTTTGAATTCCTTTGTTTTGCTCCTTATTTAGAACAGAGAAGCAGAATTCTTGATGCAGATGTGCCCCGAGACTAAATCATAATGGGATGCTGCACCCCTAAAAGAACCAAGTGGACTCTTTATTTTACTGATAGTTGGGGGTCCCAGACATTGGACTTCCACAATCTTAATCATTGTCCTATCGTAAGAACAGAAAATTAATATTTAAAAAATACCTGTCCGTCCATGCAAAACATATGGAAAAGCATGGTATTGTTACAACCCCCACCCCTTCCTCCCCGCCACCACTCTCTTCAGAAAGGCAAAAAAGCTTTTGGTGCAAACACCAGACTAATGTATCAAGAAGCTATCCCAACTCATGCTCTGTGACTTGACATTCACTCCTTTAGACTGAATGGTTCCCATTGATCATCATTCTGCCAGCACTCTAGTGGCTGGAACTTCCATTCCCAAACTTCCCAACATGCATTTCACCTTCCATTGTCTAATGGCTTAACCAGGGGTGGACCTACCATTGGTGCAATCTGTAAAGCCAAACAGGGGCGCAAAACGTAAAGGGGCCCACTTACACCTCCAAAGAAGGTATGTATACTATCTGCATTATGATGAGCTGTTGGACTGTGATGAGCCCATATATTGTCCTTGCACAGGGGTCGTCTGTTCTTCTTGTCTGCTCCTCTTACTTACCTTAAACTGAAACCCACCAAACTATTATGACTGTAGGGGGTTTGGCAGACAGGAGACATGGAGCAGAGAGACAATGGCCCTTCCCCCTTCCTGTAATCAATCTTGAAACAGATTATACTTGATAACCAAAATTAGACAGTAAGTTACACAGAAAACAGACAGCTAGTAGAGTGGAATCATTTCTTTTTCTTGATTAGCATTCTGCCAGCACTCTTGGGGTTGGAACTTTCAATCCCTAACTTCCCACAATGCATTGCACCTGTCATTGTACAATGGCTTACCTACCTTAAACTGAAAGTCCACCTTTCTGTAATGACTGTATGCAGTTTATTCTTCACACCGTTATGACAGACATAGCCTTCCTTTCCTTCCTTCCTTCCTCCCTATGTAGGGTACTGTTCCTTGAACTGTTGCTCTCCAATATCTTGGATCTCGTTCTCAACTCTGGGGTTTGTTTCTCCTTCCCCCTGACAATAATCACCTTCATCCGATTCTGTGCCCCGGCGGCTCACTAGCTGGATGACTTTCTAAGCCCGTTGGGGTGAACCGTAGGCTTCGGACCTATCGAGGTAATCTCAGGGTTCCCTGACTAGCCCTAACACCGAGGTCACATCTTCTCGCACTTGAACCCTATTCTAGACTGGATCCTCTTGAGACCATCCCCTTTCCCGAATCTGTTACTTCCCCTTTAACCCTATCTCTTCCATTCTGCCGCTATCTCAGCCCGACCACTAGGTGGCACTGTGGGTGACAATTCCACTCTACTGTATCTGGACCCTGCACCCAATTAGCAACACAACATATTAACACATGCAATTAGTACATAATATAACACAGAGTACTTAACATAAGCGGTAAGAGCCCACCTTCTACATTCATTTCCAATTTTATTTAATAAAAAAATAGTACACTTGAAAATAAGAAATTCTTTATCAAAGAAATCTTCTTCTTTCTCCTCCTGGACTGATATTTCACTCTCACTTCATTGGTAAAATAAATAAGATGACAGTTGGTGCTTTTAAAATTCTATGGAGAGGAGGAGGGAGAAGATACAATCTGGTGATTGACGGCAGATTCCACCAATCTTATTTGCCTGAACGGAATTTTTTTGCTTCTTGTTTTCTTGAACATTGCAAAATTATACAATTTGCAGTTATAATGCACAGAACATCTTTTCATTTCTATGTAAACAGCCAACATAAGTTCTCATATGTCTGATGGTGAAATGCTAGAAAATCCCGGCTAAGACGGAGCGGATCTGCTTTTCTCTGTATCTCTGAACACCAGATAGAATAGACAATGAGACTTACAGGATTTAAAGATCGATCTATGGTAAAATGTGTAAATTCTGGATAACAGTGGACATTCCCTTTTAGGCAGGTGCCTAACGTCAGGGACTATTGACATTAAGCAGCTATAGAAAATGTATTACAGGACAGTTTAGAAAGAATCTGATGCCAGATTGGCCTAATCTAAATATAAGGACCCTGGATAGGAAGCATCGCTGCCAAAAGTCAATGACCCACAACTAAGTATTGGCACAATCTCTCCGTAAACATCACATAACATAATACCTACAGCCCTTGATATCCCAGCTGTCACAACCTGCAACAATGGATGGGATGTCCGACATCTGCAGCAGCACAGAGAGCCATATGGGCTGAAGAAGCCATGAAGCCTCATCCCAAGAGTTATACATAAATATTAATGGGGGAATTTGGGGTGATAAAAGTTTTCATTAACTTCTTTTCTGTCCAGCACAAGCTGAACTGTTTCTGAGAGCCGTAAACTAATCACATTCACAATGAATTTCTCCACAAAATCCTTTCTTTTGCAGTTTTACAGCCCCATCTTCAAAATATGTTTGAAGAAAAAAAAAAATCATATGTATATATATATATATATATATATATATATATATATATATATGGGGACAGTGTTGTGGAATTAACAGCGCTATATAAATGAATAAATATTATTATTAGTATTACATATGTTTTTTATATATATACTTGAAGGTGGCCCGATTCTACGCATCGGGTATTCTAGAATTTACGTATTGTGTAGTTAATGTATGATTTTTGTTTTATTTATATATATATATATATATATATACATATACATATATATATATATATATATATATATATATATATATATATATATATATATATATAGATGTTGTTGTGTGTGGTTACCAAGTGTTTGTGTAGGGGGCTGTACATGTTCTGGGTGTTGTCTGGGTGTGGCGGGGGGTGAGAGCGGTGTTGTATGTGTGTTGCGTGTGTTGAGTTGTTTGTGGAGCGCTGTGTGTCTGTTGCGTTGTGTGTGTTGCGCGGTTTGTGTGGGTGTGGTGTGTTTTGGGGGGAGGTATGTTTTGTGCAATGTGTGTGTTGTGCGGTATGTGCGTATATTTATATATGCCGCGGTGTTTGTGCGTTGGGTGTTGTGTGTGTGCAGCGTTGTCTGTGTGTGTGGGTGTCTGTGTATGGCGGTGTTTGTGGTTCCCAGTGTGTGTGTGTGTGTTGGGGGGAGGTGTGCACCTCCCATCGTGCTCCATCCCCCATGCTGCGCACCCCCCATCGTGCCCCATCCCCCATGCTGCACACCCCCCATCGTGCCCCATCCCCAATGCTGCGCACTCCCCATCATGCTCCATACCCCATGCTGCGCACTCCCCATCGTGCTACATCCCCCATGCTGCGCACTCCCCATCGTGCTACATCCCCCATGCTGCGCAACCCCCATCGTGCTACATCCCCCATGCTGCGCACCCCCCATCGTGCTACATCCCCCATTGTGCTACATCCCCCATGCTGCGCACTCCCCATCGTGCTCCATCCGCCATGCTGCGCACCCGCCATCGTGCTCCATCCGCCATGCTGTGCACTCCCCATCGTGCTACATCCCCCATGCTGCGCACTCCCCATCGTGCTACATCCCCCATGCTGCGCACCCCCCATCGTGCGCCATCCGCCATGCTGCGCACTCCCCATCGTGCTACATCCCCCATGCTGCGCACTCCCCATCGTGCTACATCCCCCATGCTGCGCACTCCCCATCGTGCTACATCCCCCATGCTGCGCACTCCCCATCGTGCTACATCCCCCATGCTGCGCACTCCCCATCGTGCTACATCCCCCATGCTGCGCACTCCCCATCATGCTACATCCCCCATGCTGCGCACTCCCCATCGTGCTACATCCCCCATGCTGCGCACCCCCCATCGTGCTACATCCCAAATCGTGCTACATCCCCCATGCTATAATAGTTCTCCTATTATACTCAGAGAGGAGTATAATAGGAGGACTGTAATAGGAGGAGTAGTCCTGGGGGGAGAGGAGTATAATGTCGGCTCCCTGCACATGTGTACCGGGAGCCGGTGTACGCTGGTAACTATGATACACATCGGGTAACTAAGGGACCTTAGTTACCCGATGTGTATAATGGTTACCAGCGTTCACGGGCTCCGTCAAGGTCCCAGCATCGCAAGGTTATGTCTGGCGCTGCTGGGATCGTGACGGAGCCGGTGTACACTGGTAACTATGATACACATCGAGTAACCAAGGGACCTTAGTTACCCGATGTGTATAATGGTTACCAGCGTTCACGGGCTCCTTCAAGATCCCAGCATCGCAAGGTTATGTCTGGCGCTGCTGGGATCGTGACGGAGCCGGTGTACACTGGTAACTATGATACACATCGGGTAACCAAGGGACCTTAGTTACCCGATGTGTATAATGGTTACCAGCGTTCACCGGCTCCGTCACGATCCCAGCATCGCAAGTTTATGTCTGGCGAGGCGTGCGGAGGGCCGGGGCGAGCAGCCAATCCATGCGGAGGGCGGGGCCAGGCCGAGGCGAGCGACCAATCCGTGGGGGGGGCGGAGCCGAGGCGAGGCGAGCAGCCAATCCGTGCGGGGGGGCAGGGCCATGGCGAGCCCAGCGGCCAATCAGCTTTGTGTCACCGTAAGGACACAATTTTGGAGCAAGACAGACAGACAGACAGACAGAATAAGGCAATTATATATATATAATATATATATATATATATATATATATATATATATATATAGATAGATATAGATAGATATTATTTTTTGTTATTTTTTATATTTTTTTATTATTTATTTTTTTAAAAGAGTCCTTTTTTTTACATTCAGAAAATGGGACTGAAGGCTTCTGTAAACTATCACATTGGTCCACCTCATAGGACGGACATAGGATTTATGTGTATTATATGAATACTATATGTCATTAGAGGAGCACTTTGGTGTTTTGTTTTTTTTTTATAAAAAAAAAATGCCAGCTGTTACCAATTAGTAGTAAGTACATTGAAATACTTACTGGTTCCTGTCTTCTCCTGTTTCTAGCTCTGCTCCGCTCCGCTCCTTTCCTGCATCGTGTGACCACAGCTCCTTCTAGTTGGCTTACATTGCAGACTGATAGCTCCTCTCTCACAATGTGAGTCTATAGCAGTCTCATTCTCAGTCTTACAGACTTTTTTTTTTCTGAAAAGACCTCTGGCAAGTCTGGGAAGTTCACAACCGCTTATTGTTCGCAGGTATACAACTTGTATTTGAGGGAATCTACTTTCTTTTAGTGGTCTAGGGGTTAACGACTCTTTTCTATCTGGCTCTTCTTTGTAGCCTTAATGTCAGGTGCAGCTCTTTTGTGAGCACTGCCCTTTGCTATAAAAAGTCACATGTCTTACCATCTGATGCTGGTTATAGATTCTCATTCTATGCTGACCACTTTGGAAGGAGCCAGTCTCTGGAAGAAGCGGAGGAGTCGTCACTATTGCAGCTGTGGTGTTTAGCTGCATTGGAGGAGCTTGGAGTGTTTTCCTCTTTGTGCCTATTTTACATCTGTCTCTCTTACCTTGTGTTGTATTATTGCACTATTATTATTATTATTATTATTATTCTCACTGGTCTCACAACGGTTAAAAGTGCTGGAAGAGACAGTAAGTGCAAATAGGGTCTTATTCTAAAACACTGTTAGCAAAGGTGCTGTGAGGGTAGACTCACCTGGTGTGGTTGTGAGAGTCACAACCACTGTAATGGCGTAAATATGGCTGAAGCAGAAACCACGTGGTGATGCAGTTCAAATATGGAAATAAAAGGGTTAATAAACCACGCTGACGTAGAAGGGAGGATCCATGTAGAAGGAATGATTTTCTTTGTCTACGCGTTTCAAAGCCTTATGGCTTCTTCCTCTGGACAAATCATCTACTAACATCAGACATAAAACAGGGGGTATATGATTTGTCCTGAGGAAGAAGCCATAAGGCTTTGAAACGCGTAGACAAATAAAATCATTCCTTCTACATGGATCCTCCTTTGTACAGTAGCGTGGTTTATTAACCCTTTTCTCTCCATATTTGAACTGGTCTCCTCACAAGCCAGGGTGAGTTCAGGGAAAGCAAGGGCCTAGGCACATGACGGTGATGGGGGTAAGGACCTGTATAGGGAAATTAGGGATTGAAGCGTACAATTCAGGTGAGTTGCCAGAGGAGTCCCCTCTCCCCTAGCGCTATACCATTCCCGATGTTACCCTTGTGTTGCACTGCACGTAGAGCGTCTGTACACTCTGGCATGACAATCTGTCTAATACAAATTTCGAGAGATTTGATCTTTACTTGCATTAATCACAATCTCCAATGGTTTCACAATTTGAGCTACAAAATTGGAAGACATTTATCCTATTAGCATGTTTTTTGGAGGGTGTATTTTATTCATTTTTGGTCATAGCTCACTATTGTAAAAAAAAAAATATATACATTATGTATGTATGTATGTACTGTATGTGTGTATGTCCACTGAAGGAATCCGCACCATCGCATTTACAATCACGATATGTGACTCAGGGAACATCATAGACTATGCTTTGAGGGCAAAATTTAACCCTGTACTTTATAGTTATTTGCCAAAAAAACAGCCTCCATTAAAGTGAATGGAGCTGGGAGCTACAGGTCATTAATAGGCGCTGTAATTAGTCACTATAGGTAACAAAGGACATTCATAGAAGTTTATGTGTGAGGTAATATGATATCGATAGAGACAGACACACAGAGACAGATACAGAGACACACAGAGACAAAGAGACACACACAGAGACAGACACAGAGACACAGAGAAAGAGACATACACAGAGACAGACACAGAGACACAGAGAAGGAGACATACACAGAGACAGACACAGAGACACAGAGAACGAGACATACACAGAGACAGACAAAGAGAGACAGAGAAAGAGACATACACAGAGACAGACACAGAGACAGACAAAGAGACACAGAGAAAGAGACAGAGACAGAAACACACAGACACAGAGACAGACACAGAGGAAGACATAAACAGAGACAAAGACACACAGAGACAGACACACTCAGACAAAGAGACACACACAGAAACAGAGACACACACACACAGACACAGAGACAGAGGAAGATATAAACAGAGACAGAGGCACACAGAGACAGACACACACACAGACAGACACACAGAGACAGACACAGACACACAGAAACAGACACATAGACATACAGATACACAGACACACAGAGGCAGACACACAGAGACACAGAGACAAAGAGTGAGACATATAGAGACAGAGAGGGAGACAGACAGACAGAGAGGGAGAGTGAGAGAGTGGGAGAGAGACACTTAGATACTATCCCGGGCAACGCCGGGTACTACAGCTAGTATATATATATTTTTATATAACAATATATTTTTGCGTTAACCCCTTTGATTATTTGGGGTTTATTCCTTTACATCTGCCTGTGGCCAAACTGCAGCTGGTGCATTTTTTCCCCATCAAATCCACATTATTGTTTCTTCTACTTTTAATATTATTATTGACACGCTCCAAGAAATAAAAAGCCTCGGCATATCTCCATCATTTACAGAAGACTTTTATTGGGGGCCTCTTTTGGGGTCTTGTAAGCGGAGAATAAAGAGCCTCACAGTCGGCAGAGTCGGGGCCGGCTTTGCCTATTTTGTAATTGATTAATACACCATGAATAAAATCACTTTATTATTTCGTGATCCCGGCAGCCATACTACCGCACTGTCCACATTCTTTGCCCGACACGTTTGCTGTAACCAAGGCAGTGCTGGGGGCCCAGGAATCTGCAACGACTGAGGGGCCTCCGCTCCGGATTCCATGCCTCATTGTGGAAGATCAGTCGGTAATCATCATCATTAGCCCCATAGTGGGCTTAGAAATGGGAATCACGTAGACATCTCATCATTCACTTATGTATTATACAGTGTACATCCTTTTGTTCTCCAGTTTATGTGCTTACAGCTAGATAGACAATCCTACTGTGGATAATTGACGCCCAGCAAGTCAATTACAAGCATTAACTGCCTGCAAGCAGCTTGCCTTGGGCGACCTAGTAGACATGGATTGCCTCCCCCTCACGGAGCCTCACCGCAACAAGGTGCACTCAACTAGCCTAATGACCCAATTGAATATATATATTTTTTCTTTGGATTTTTTGTTGCTAAATAAAGTTTGGAAATGTTGTTAGTCGCTGGTAAAAGTAATCTGTGGCTTTACATAGGACTGCAAATAAATCTATTAAAGGGAACCTGTCACCTAAAATATGCGTTTTGGCCTATCAGAAGACGCATGTGTGTCCTTATTACACCTCCCTACCCATCACTGTATTATAAAATTGTATAATATGAAAGGAATAAAATGTTTTATTACCTTCATATTTCGTATGTAAAAAGCAGGGAATATGGTCACAGGGGCGGCACCTTGCCCCTGCATACTTTCCGTGGTATCACGCCCCTGTGGGTGTCATACCATGGAGTCACATGAGCAACGTCCCCGTCGCTCATTCTATCCTGCGTGAATTGTGGCAGGCTTCGTTTCCGGGTGTTCACGCGCCGGCTTCAGACGCGCACTGCGCATGCGCAGTGCGCGTCTGAAACTGACAAGGAGAACCCGGAAGAGAAGCCTGCCGCAATAGTAAGTGTAAACGTGCGCAGGATAGAATAAGCGATGGGGACATTGCTCATGTGACTCCATGGTATCACGCCCACAGGGGCGTGATACCACGGAAAGATTCCAGGGCAAGGCGCCGCCCATGTGACCATATTCCCTGCTATTTACATAGGAAATATGAAGGTAATAAAACATTTTTTATTACTTTAATATGATACAATTTTATAACACAGGGATGGGTAGGGAGGTGTAATAAGGACACACATGCGTCTGCTGATAGGTCAGAACGCATATTCTAGGTGACAAGTTCCCTTTAAATTATCTTAACTATCACAGTGTAGACCCGTCTTGCGCTTAATACTATTTCCATTATAAAAAGTGTTTAATTTCCAGAGTCACATCTGTGAGTGCATCGGATGCGATCTGCTAATGACACACAGATCAGGCTCTGCTGCAAGCGTGGTCAGAGTGACATGCGACTGTCATCTTCTGTTCCTGAGATCGGATCACAGCTGCAGAGGAGGGGGCAGGATTAATCTCCCCATCTCCTCCATTGTGAGCCTGTGCATATATTGCACTACTCTTGAATGTCATCCAAGTGCAGTCCAATGTTTCTCTCCACCGATAGATTTGTATGGGTGCGAGTGACACGGCTCTCGCAGACAATCGCAGCATGATGCGGTTTTTACAAAAAAAAGAAGAAAAAAATCGGGCACTGCAGAACAAAGGCTGTGGAATGGAACCATAGTTACAGACCTGGTATATAGCCGTCAATGGACTAGATTAGCAACCACAGGTGGTCCTCAGCCCGCAGTGCAGTCACTGTTCAGAAGAATCCAAGTAAAGGAAGAAAGGCGGCATCTTACCATGAGGTTTTTCAGCTTTATTCAAAGCATGTGAATTACAGCGTGTGGGGGAGAGGGGAGTGCGGGAGCTGCAAGCAAACAACGTCCGTTTCGCACTATTAGTCAAAGCACTTGTTAAAGCGCGAAACAGCCATCGTCCGCTTGCTGCTCCTGCACTCCTCTTTCCCCCACATGCTGTAATTCACATGCTTTGAATAAAGCTGAAAAACCTCATGGTCAGATGCTGCCTTATACCCTTTACTTGTACGCTGTGATTTTTACCTCAGTCCATTTAGAGGTGAGGAAAAACTCGCAGATCTGAGCTGCAGTATTGTCTTACATGGGGTAGAGGGCAATGTGAAATTTTCTCACATTATACTCCCGTGAGTCATACGTAAGTGTGACTCTGCCCTAACAGTGATAATCTCCTGTGGATAAAACACTTATTTTATTGAAACAGCAAAATACAGCTCAGTAAGTGACACATCTATGGAATTAGAATATCCGCTCCTGCATCATGTTACACTCAGATCACAGAGCGGAAAACTGTTGACAGATTTCTTTCAAAGGTGATAACTTGTTTTCCAAGGAATAAAGTTAGCACCTATCCACTGGATAGGTGACAGCTTTCTGATTGGTATAGGTATGATACTAGGGTCCTATACCGGCTGAAAGAAGCACTTTTATCTTTGGTAATGTGAAGTTATATTGAGCATGGTTTACCACCACTCTATTGGTTCCCTTTGAGGCTGCAGAGAACTGAGCACTTTTATACCAAAATGGAGCAGCAGCAGTGGCGGAACGATCGCAGTCACAGGGTGCAGGGGGTCCTCCGGTCCCTGGATGTCCATTCGAGAGCACACATCCAACTGAAATGCATCACAGCACAGAGACCCATCAGGTCCTGCACTGCGATACAAGCTGCAGGCCAAACAGAAGCTATCAGCTTTCATTGGCGTCCTAGTGCCTGAGGGCAGTTGCCATAGCACGGAGGCTGAAGAAAGCTGCTGGCTTCTGCACACTAGCTACACAAGAGGACGGAGCGCAATGTGGGAGGCAGGGAGGGTGAGTACAATGGGGTTTTTTTGCATTAGACAGAGCAGAAACATATTTACCAGGAGAGGGACAGTATATACTAGAAAGACTCCAGGAGAGGGACAAATATATATATATATATATATATATATATATATCTCAAGAGAACCTCAGGAGGGGGGCAATAAATATCAGGAGGACCCCAGGAGGGGGACTATATAGATCAGGAGGGGTACAGTATATACCAGGAGTGGGACAGTGTCTACCAGGAGGACCCCATGAGAGGGACAGTGTATACCAGGAAGACCCAAGGAGGGGGACAATATATATCAGGAGTCCAGACGACTCCAGGAGGGGGTCAAAATATATCAGGAGGGGGACAGTATATACCAGGGGTGGGACAGTGTCTACCAGGAGGGCTCCAAAAGGGGGACAGTATATATCAGGAGGGCCCCAGGAGGGGGACAGTATATATCAGGAAGGCTCCAGGAGGGGGACAATATATATCAGGAGGGGGACAGTGTCTACCAGGAGGGCCCCAAAAGGGGGACAGTATATATCAGGAGGGCCCCAGGAGGGGGACAGTATAACAGTATATACCAGGAGGAAGACAGCATATACCAGAAGGGGCACATTTTTTTCCCAGGAGGATGACAGTAGATATCAGGAGGGGGACAGCATATACCAGGATGGGGGGACATATATACCAGGAAGAGCAAAAGAGGAGGATAGTATTATGTATACCAGTAGGTGGACATATATACCAATATGCTAGAATAGGGGACATATACTGTATACCAGGAAGCACCCTAGGATGGAGTACATTAGAACACAATGGGGGACATTACTACATAATGGGGGAGGAGTGCAACTCGCATGTCTTTATAGGATTTAGATATGACCAGCATGTGTGGGGGGTCTAGGTCCAACTTTTGCACCAGGGCTCATTGAACGCTAGTTACGCCACTGATCAGCAGTGTGCACATTCGACCACCACGTCATTCTTTCTCTAGGACGCAGCCCCATAGGGAATCAATGGAGCAGTGGCACTATAGCTTTACCGTAACATAGATAAAAGTTCCCATTCTGACAATCTCTGTGGATCACAAAGGTTAGACTCCATTGATATGATTTTATCACTTATCCTGTGGATAGATTATCACTTATATCCACCGGTCAACCCATTTAGTGTATATGAAGCAACAGCAAAAATATAATAAACAACAAAAGCAAAAAACATTATCAAGTAAAAGAATAACACATAGATATAATAAAACTCAAAGATTTCATTTCCTCCTAATGTGAACATATTAATATGAGGCACTAATGAAAGTCTTAATCTTGGCTGAGCCGGCTTATTAGTAGCGCTATCCATTTTGGCTTCATCTGCGAGCCATTCTTAGAGTGGGGTGGCACAGCTTCACACCTCCTCAGACACGAGCGTGTGACTAATTACAAGCAAGACTTATGAAGCCTCCGCAGACACCGGCTCATTATATATGTTCATATAGAAAAAAAATATATATGTATGTGGGCATATATAACCTTCCCTACAGTGATACATCTCATTTCTCTCATTATGCTCTGTCTGGAATATTTACGCTAGCAAACGATTCAGTTTTTCCTGGCAGTCGTCTCCATGGTTGTATCACACAGGAATACAATTAATTACAACTTGTGTTCGTCTGAGGCGGGTTCTTGGGTTTCTATATTATTAGCATGGTGATTTTTCAGGCTGGGTAAAGAATGTAATTGTGACTTGTTACGTAAAATGTACATCCTGCCTGACAGCCCCTCGCCGCACAACAGCGCGCAAATGATATTATTTGGGTATTTTTACATTTCTGTTGGTTTAACCCGCTCGGTCGTAGAGTGTCGGATTCAAAAATTATTACCGGAAGAAAAAAAAAAATACACAAAGGAAAAAGAAAAAAAAGAAAAAAAGAAAAGAAATACTCAAAGAAAAAGGAAAAAAAAATACATGAAGAAAAGAAGAAAGAAAAAACATTAAAAATACATGGAGAAAAAAAGAAAAAAAAGGAAAAAGAAAAAAAAATACACAAAGAAAAAAAGAAAAACGAAAAAATACACATAGAAAGGAAAACAAACAAACAAAAACAAAAAAATACACGAAGAAAAAAGAAGAAAAAAGAAAAAAAAAAGAAATTACACGAGGAAAAAAGAATACATGAAGAAAAGAAGAAATAAATAAAACAAAAAAAATTCATAAAGAAAAAAGGAAAAAAAAATACATGAAGAAAAGAGAAAAAAAAGGAAAAAAATACATGCAGAAAAGAGAAAAAAATACACAAAGAAAAAAAGAAAAAAAAAACAAAAAACAAAAGAATACACTTGGGAAAAACAAAAAAAAGGAAGAAAAAAAAAACCCCAAAGAAAATACATGAAGAAAAAAGGAAAAAATATACATGAAAAAAAAGAAGAAAAAAACCCATAAAAAATACACGGAGAAAAAAGAGGAAAAGAAAAAAGAAAAAAAAAGAAAAAAGAAAAAATACACAAAGAAAAGAAAAAAAAAACCCACGAAGAAAAAAGGAAAAAGAATACATGAAGAAAAATGAAAAAAAAGGAAAAAAATAAAAGAAAGAAGAAAAAAAATACACGAAGAAAAAAAACCACAAAAATGTGAAGAAAAATAGAAAAAAAATACATGAAAAAAAGAGAAAAAAAAAACAAAATACATGAAAAAAAAGGAAAAAAATACATGAAGAAATAAACAAAAAAATACATGAAGTAAAAATAAAAAAAGGAAAAAAACTTCACAAGGAAAAAAGGAAAAAAATACACGAAGAAAACAACAAAAAATAATACTCGTAGAAACAAAAAATACATGAAGAAAAAATTTAAAAAAACTATTAAAAAAGATAGAGAAATCTTAGGATGAGCTGACTATATGGTGTCCGACACTGTCTGGTTACAGAAATACAATGGCTGCCTTTTAGGGCTAATGATTGCCTGACCTATGAATTGCTGGCTGCGGTATAGTGCTGGTCTCTGCCATGGAATTTTCTATTTGGAGGGGCGCATTTATTTCTGCATGTGGGTATATGCACACATTAAGTATTTAGTGCAGAAATGTTTTCACTAAATACATGCAGGGTAAAATATTGCATAATATTGCCATGTTTTTTTATACATTTTTGCCTCATTTTTGACACTTTTTTAGTGAAATTTTTCCCCTACTCATTAGTATGGCTGGACTCTGCAGCAAAATGCTGAAAGAACTGACCAAATCTGCAAGAAAATACTCACCAAGTATGATATCTTCAAGGAGTTTGTATGTTCTCCCCGTGTTTGTGTGGGTTTCCTCCGGGTACTCCGGTTTCATCCCACACTCCAAAAACATACTGATAGGGAATTTAGATTTTGAGCCCCGATGGGGACAGAGTTGCCAATGTTCATAAAGCGCTAAGAAATTAATAATGCTATATAAGTTAATAAATATTATTATTATTATTATTACTCGACATATGCATGAGGATTCAGGATTCTCATTCACTTTGCTGTAACCAGAAAACCCTTCAGGCTTTGTGTCTGCACTGAAAAAATTGAACAAAAATGACTAGGGATGATCGAATACCTCAAATATTCGGCTTCGCGAATATTTTCCAAGTAGGTCGCCAATTTGCGAATAGTCGATGTGTAATGTAAGTCTATGGGAAGCCCGAATAGTTCCGAATAGTTGTTATTCGGGTTTCCCATAGACCTACATTGCACATCGAATATTCGCGAACAGCCGAATAGTGGTGATCTATTCGGAAAATATTCGCGAAGCCGAATATTTGAGGTATTCGATCATCCCTAAAAATGACTCATTTAAGTCATTTGTGTAGCTGTGCATCGGGTAAAAGTAACATTTACTGCCATCTCATTGTGATGGAGCGTGAACAGAACCTCTTCTTCCAGTATCATAAAAGGAACATGGTGCGTTTCAAATTTTGCATTGTGGTTCATTAAATTCAACTTCCACCTCTGTCTTCAATGAATTTCTAACTTCCTTTATCATTTAAGGATATTCTTTTTAATGCTCTATAATAGTTGCACGCGGCTTCCGGCCAGATTTGTTTCCTCTTTTGCCGTGTCATGTCATAAACCTAATTTTGCACAACTGCACCTGTTTTTATGAAGTCACGTGGATTACTGTGGGAAATTGATACTGATTGCAGGATCTGACTTGTTAGTGGTATTTTTGGGTCCTCAATAAAATATCTACTGCAGCACGCCTGGTAATTACATCAAAAGCGAGGTTTTATTCTTCATCTTCATTAGATTGAGATACAATAGAACAAGTGATGAGCGGGCACTACCATGCTCAGGTGCTCAGTACTCGTAACTAGTGATGAGCGGGCACTACCATGCTCAGGTGCTCAGTACTCGTAACTAGTGATGAGCGGACACTACCATGCTCAGGTGCTCAGTACTCGTAACTAGTGATGAGCGGGCACTACCATGCTCAGGTTCTCAGTACTCGTAACTAGTGATGAGCGAGCACTACCATGCTCGGGTGTTCAGTACTCATAACTAGTGATGAGCGGGCACTACCATGCTCGGGTGCTCAGTACTCGTAACTAGTGATGAGCGAGCACTACCATGCTCGGGTGTTCAGTACTCATAACTAGTGATGAGCGAGCACTACCATGCTCGGGTGTTCAGTACTCATAACTAGTGATGAGCGGGTACTACCATGCTCAGGTGCTCAGTACTCGTAACAAGTGATGAGCGGGCACTACCATGCTCGGGTGCTCAGTACTCGTAACTAGTGATGAGCGGGCACTACCATGCTCGGGTGCTCTGTACTCGTAACTAGTGATGAGCGGGCACTACCATGCTCGGGTGCTCAGTACTCGTAACTAGTGATGAGTGAGCACTACCATGCTCGGGTGCTCAGTACTCGTAACTAGTGATGAGCGGGCACTACCATGCTCGGGTGCTCAGTACTCGTAACTAGTGATGAGCGGGCACTACCATGCTCGGGTGCTCAGTACTCGTAACTAGTGATGAGCGGGCACTACCATGCTCAGGTGCTCTGTACTTGTAACTAGTGATGAGCGGGCACTACCATGCTCGGGTGCTCAGTACTCGTAACTAGTGATGAGCGGGCACTACCATGCTCGGGTGTTCAGTACTCGTAACTAGTGATGAGCGGGCACTACCATGCTCGGGTGCTCAGTACTCGTAACTAGTGATAAGCGGGTACTACCATGCTCAGGTGCTCAGTACTCGTAACTAGTGATGAGCGGGCACTACCATGCTCGGATGCTCAGTACTCGTAACTAGTGATGAGCGGGCACTACCATGCTCGGGTGCTCAGTACTCGTAACTAGTGATGAGCAGGCACTACCATGCTCGGGTGCTCAGTACTCATAACTAGTGATGAGCGGGCACTACCATGCTCGGGTGATCAGTACTTGTAACTAGTGATGAGCGGGCACTACCATGCTCGGGTGCTCAGTACTCGTAACTAGTGATGAGCGAGCACTACCATGCTCAGGTGCTCTGTACTGGTAACTAGTGATGAGCGAGCACTACCATGCTCGGGTGCTCAGTACTGGTAACTAGTGATGAGCGAGCACTACCATGCTCGGGTGCTCAGTACTCGTAACTAGTGATGAGCGGGCACTACCATGCTCAGATGCTCAGGGCTCATAACTAGTGATGAGTGAGCACTACCATGCTCCGGTGCTCAGTACTCGTAACTAGTGATGAGTGAGCACTACCATGCTCGGGTGCTCAGTACTCGAAACTAGTGATGAGTGGGCACTACCATGCTCGGGTGCTCAGTACTCGTAACTAGTGATGAGTGAGCACTACCATGCTCGGATGCTCAGTACTCGTAACTAGTGATGAGTGGGCACTACCATGCTCCGGTGCTCAGTACTCGTAACTAGTGATGAGCGGGCACTACCATGCTCGGGTGCTCAGTACTCGTAACTAGTGATGAGCGGGCACTACCATGCTCGGGTGCTCAGTACTCGTAACTAGTGATGAGCGGGCACTACCATGCTCGGGTGCTCTGTACTCGTAACTAGTGATGAGCGGGCACTACCATGCTCGGGTGCTCAGTACTCGTAACTAGTGATGAGTGAGCACTACTATGCTCGGGTGCTCAGTACTCGTAACTAGTGATGAGCGGGCACTACCATACTCGGGTGCTCAGTACTCGTAACTAGTGATGAGCGGGCACTACCATGCTCAGGTGCTCAGTACTCGTAACTAGTGATGAGCGGGCACTACCATGCTCGGGTGATCAGTACTGGTAACTAGTGATGAGCGGGCACTACCATGCTCGGGTGCTCAGTACTCGTAACTAGTGATGAGCGGGCACTACCATGCTCGGGTGCTCTGTACTCGTAACTAGTGATGAGCGGGCACTACCATGCTCAGGTGCTCAGTACTTGTAACTAGTGATGAGCGGGCACTACCATGCTCGGGTGATCAGTACTGGTAACTAGTGATGAGCGGGCACTACCATGCTCGGGTGCTCAGTACTCGTAACTAGTGATGAGCGGGCACTACCATGCTCGGGTGCTCTGTACTCGTAACTAGTGATGAGCGAGCACTACCATTGCTCATGTGCTCAGTACTCGTAACTAGTGATGAGCGGGCACTTCCATGCTCAGATGCTCAGGGCTCATAACTAGTGATGAGCGGGCACTACCATGCTTGGGTGCTCAGTACTGGTAACTAGTGATGAGCGAGCACTACCATGCTCGGGTGCTCGGTACTCGTAACTAGTGATGAGTGAGCACTACCATGCTCGGGGGCTCGGTACTCGTAACAAGTGATGAGCGGGCACTACCATGCTCGGGTGCTCTGTACTCGTAATTAGTGATGAGCAAGCAATAGCATTTTTTTTGGGAGATCCCCCATTGACTTCCATTATACTCGGAAACTCAATTCGCCACTTTCAATTAGGGGTGTACTCAATTTTGTTGCCAGTAGTTTAGACATTAATGGCTGTGTGTTGAGTTATTTAGAAGACAACAAATGTACACTGTTATACAAGCTGCACACTGACACTGTACGTTGTATCAAAGGCTCAGATCTTCAGTGTTATCCCATGAAAAAATATAATAAAATATTTACAAAATTGTGAGGCGTGTACTCACTTTTGAGATATACTGTATTTTTCAGGCTATAAGAAGCTCCTTACCATAAGAGACACCCTATGTTCAGACAGCAGAGAATAGGAAAACATTTCCCTTGTGGTGTAAGGTAAGGTCATTAGCACTAACTGTACTGTAATAAGGTAGAATATCTAGGTAATAAATCTATTGTTAGTGTCTCTTTGCAATGTGTATTATACACACACAGCTCTGCTACATGCAAACTACATGCAGCTATAAACACAATGACAACTCTGCTACATGCAAACTAGATGCACATATAAATATACACAGCTCTCCTACATGCAAACTACATGCACTTATAGACACACACAGCTTTGCTACATGCACATATAAACACAGACAGCTCTATAACAAGCAAATTACATGCACATATAGACACCCAGCTCTGTTATATGCAAACTACATGCACATATAGACACACACAGCTCTACTACATGCACATATAAACACAGATCGCCTTGCAACAAGTAAACTTCATGCACATATAGACATCCAGCTCTGCTGTATGCAAATGACATGAACATACAGACACACATACAACTCTGCTACATGCACATCTAGACACACAGCTCTTGCAGTCTGAATGGCTCTCACTAGGGGTAAAAACAACGTGTTTGGATGATGTGGGTAAAAAAAAACAGCCCATCCTCCCCAAGAAATGCTCTGTTTATGACTGGCTGTATGTGGGCGGAGAGCCGAATTGCTCAATAATTGACTTCAATTATACTTATTACTCAAGTCGAGCCCGTCAGTGCGTTCAACTTGCTCGACTCAAGTAAACGGCATTTGAGCACTTTAGTACTCGCTCATCATTAATAGACACACATATAGCTCTGCAGCATGCACATATAGACACATACAGCTCTGCTACATGTGTCGCGGGCGGGGAGGGGACGCCGCGCTCACCACGCTCGGGTCCGGCGCTGCTGCTACTGCTGCTCGGTGGCTCGAGTGGTGGGTCGGATCCGGGGACTCGAGCGGTGCTCCTCGCCCATGAGTGAAAAGGGGATGGTTTGGTTTGGGGATGTTGTCCGTGACGCCACCCACAGTTGTGGTGAGGTTGGGACACCACCGCTGCTCTGGACGGGGATCCCGGGAGCGATTACAGGGAGCAGCCGAGATGTTTTTCTCTCCCCTCCGCGGGTAGGGGGATTTGGTGGTCCCGATGATGGTGACTGGAAGGTGGATGGCGGGGTTTGGTGAGGTGCAGGGTCGCGGGAGGGTAGCGCGGTGCCAGATGGCACGATGGTACTCACTCAGCCAATGATGTAGACGGAGTCTCTGGTAAAACAAACGGCTGGATGGACGGGTCCCGCAGCCGGCTGCGATGGTCACTCCCGGTAGGTTGGCGGTGACTGTCTCTCCCTGCACCTGTGTTGTGTTGTCGGCTCCGATGGCTTCCCACCGATAGCCCGCTCCCCAGCGGTGTATTTGCCAAAGGAGCCCCTTTTTGCCCGCAGGCTCTGGCCCTGGGAACTCTAGCTGTGGCGGTAGCTGTATTTCCCTTCACGGTTGAGCGGTTGCCTTCAGTCGGGTCTTTGCTGCTGGGAAACCCCGGAGGTTCCCGTCGCTGACGGATTTGACCGGTTTAACGGCGACTCCAAGCCTGGTCGGGGTCCGTAGGCCCTGCCGAGTGGTGCTGGCTTCTCTTCGCTCCCCGGTCCGATACCGGCGGGCCACCGCCCGTCCCCGGTCCTTACGGTTGTGCATCAATCGGCCTCGCCTGCCGACGGTCACCACCGTCTGCCAACCTTGCTGTTTCTGTGCCCGGGCCACGTACCCGGACACGGCCAGTCTGCTCCACTACCACTTCCCTCACTCTCCAACTGCTCTCCAAAAACAACTGCCTTCCTTTTCCCGCCTCCAGGACTGTGAACTCCTCGGTGGGTGGGGCCAACCGCCTGGCTCCACCCCACCTGGTGTGGACATCAGCCCCTGGAGGGAGGCAACAAGGATTGGTGTGTGTGACTGATGTGCCTAACCGGGGTGTGGGGTGTGTTGTTGCAGTACCTGTGATGTCCTGGCTTGTCCAGGGCACTACACATGCACATAAAGAAACACAGACAGCTCTGCTACATGCACATAAAGAAACACATACGGCTCTACTACATACACATATAGACACATACAGCTCTGCTACATGCCCATAAAGATACATATACAGCTTTGCTACATACACATATAGAAACACATATGGCTCTGCTACATGCACATATAGAACCAAATACAGCTTTGCTACATGCACATAAAGACACAAATACAGCTTTGCTACATGCACATATATACTGTTATGAACCGGCGCCGCCATAGCCGCAAGCAGCCTGCTGTGGTTCCTGTTGCGCCCAAGCGCCGGCTGCCGTTCTTGGCCGTGCCTCGGGTCGTCCAGTTGACTGCTCCTTCCACCACGTCTAAGTGTGGAGAGGTGGCTAGTGCGCATGCACGCGCCGATTTACCCCAGCCAGAGTCTAAGCCCGGTGCAAATCCTGATTGTGTCATTTCTGAAGCTAAGTCCTCAGTTCAGGCTACTGAGCATGCTCCCACAATTAATTCTAACAGTCTATTTGCACAGGTACTTGGACTTCGTGCTGTGTCAAAGTTCTGGGATGTGCCTACTGAGCATGCTCAGGCAGATAGACTGATTTCTGAGTCTGTTGTTCAGGCTACTGAGCATATTCAGGCACTTAGTGCATCAGAGGCTAGGTCCGGTAAAGACCTCACTGAGCATGTCCGTGAGGTGGCAAGTCCTGATAGGGCAGAGGGTGTCAGGTGTCCTGATGACATGGGCACTCCGGACTGGCTCGCAGAGACCCGCCCCTATGATCTGGCACCTCACCATTGGTCATCAGACGATGACTGGTGAAGTGTTTGGGGCGTGGCTGCCATGAGGTCATCAATGATGTGGCGGTTCCGGATAGGCCGCTGGTGACGTCACTGATGACATGCACTCTGCTATTGGACCTTGGTGGTTCCACCCTAGGTTTGGGGTGGACCCAGGTTATAAAAGGGGCTGGAGACAACATGGAGGTGTGCAGTCTTCATTTAGAGTTCATAGTGGCAAGCTGTGTTGGAAGCGGTAGGTAGGGCTAGGCGAACGGTGCCTGTCACGCCAAGATTCGTGGCTCGGCACATCAGGGTCAGGCGCCGTGCTTCCTTGCTGCCATTCCAGTTGTGCTATAGCAGTCCAGTGACGTTAACTGAACTGTGGCTGCTGTGTCACCTGTCCGTTTGTGCCTTCTACGCACACGGACAGCATACCTGTTGCGTTACTTGTCCGGTTGTGTTCTCTATGCACACGGACAGCATACCTGCTGCGTCACCTGTCCGAGAGTGCCCTCTACGCGCACAGACAGCGTATTCCAGAACCCCTGTGGAGTTAACAGGGTGTTCCTGGATTGGATGTGTGAACCCTATTTCTCTTCTCGGCTTCCCAGTCAAATGCTACTGGTGTGACTACCTGGTCTGACGTGTCCTTCACACATGTGGCCAGTCGAGTGGTGACCAGAAACGCTAATCGAAGGACCGCTCGGCCTGATGTGTCCTACAAACATGACCGACAGGGCGCTGTCGCAGCGGTCTTCTCGGTCAACGCTAACTGGTTACCATCCAGCCTGACGTGTTCCCTACACACGTGGTCGGAGTAGCGCCTGCTCCACTGAAACGCTAACTGGGTTGTCGTCCGGTTTCACGTGTCCCTACACACGTGACCGGTTCCCAGGTCTCCTGGGTTATCTCTGAGTCATCCGCTCTATAGTCTCTGCCTAACCTACAGGGTGCCAGCAGATCCATTGCCATCTGGAGCACGGTGGGCCCCGACTGGCGATTGGGATATATACCCCCTGGTCCTAATCTGCCGGTCCCCCCGTAACAGATACAAATACAGCTTTGCTACATGCACATTTAGATACACATACAGCTTTGCTAGATGCACATATAGATACACATACAGCTTTCCTAGATGCACATATAGATACACATACAGCTTTGCTACATGCACACATAAATACACATACAGCTTTGCTAGATGCACATATAGATACACATACAGTTTTGCTAGATGCACATACAGTTAGGTCCAGAAATATTTGGACAGTGAAACAATTTTTGAGAGTTGGGCTCTGCATGCCACCACATTGGATTTGAAATGAAATCTCTACAACAGAATTCAAGTGCAGATTGTAACGTTTAATTTGAAGGTTTGAACAAAAATATCTGATAGAAATTGTAGGAATTGTACACATTTCTTTACAAACACTCCACATTTTAGGAGGTCAAAAGTAATTGGACAAATAAACCAAACCCAAACAAAATATTTTTAATTTCAATATTTTGTTGCGAATCCTTTGGAGGCAATCACTGCCTTAAGTCTAGAACCCATGGACATCACCAAACGCTGGGTTTCCTCCTTCTTAATGCTTTGCCAGGCCTTTACAGCCGCAGCCTTCAGGTCTTGCTTGTTTGTGGGTCTTTCCGTCTTAAGTCTGGATTTGAGCAAGTGAAATGCATGCTCAATTGGGTTAAGATCTGGTGATTGACTTGGCCATTGCAGAATGTTCCACTTTTTTGCACTCATGAACTCCTGGGTAGCTTTGGCTGTATGCTTGAGGTCATTGTCCATCTGTACTATGAAGCGCCGTCCGATCAACTTTGCGGCATTTGGCTGAATCTGGGCTGAAAGTATATCCCGGTACACTTCAGAATTCATCCGGCTACTTTTGTCTGCTGTTATGTCATCAATAAACACAAGTGACCCAGTGCCATTGAAAGCCATGCATGCCCATGCCATCCCGTTGCCTCCACCATGTTTTACAGAGGATGTGGTGTGCCTTGGATCATGTGCCGTTCCCTTTCTTCTCCAAACTTTTTTCTTCCCATCATTCTGGTACAAGTTGATCTTTGTCTCATCTGTCCATAGAATACTTTTCCAGAACTGAGCTGGCTTCATGAAGTGTTTTTCAGCAAATTTAACTCTGGCCTGTCTATTTTTGGAATTGATGAATGGTTTGCATCTAGATGTGAACCCTTTGTATTTACTTTCATGGAGTCTTCTCTTTACTGTTGACTTAGAGACAGATACACCTACTTCACTGAGAGTGTTCTGGACTTCAGTTGATGTTGTGAACGGGTTCTTCTTCACCAAAGAAAGTATGCGGCGATCATCCACCACTGTTGTCATCCGTGGACGCCCAGGCCTTTTTGAGTTCCCAAGCTCACCAGTCAATTCCTTTTTTCTCAGAATGTACCCGACTGTTGATTTTGCTACTCCAAGCATGTCTGCTATCTCTCTGATGGATTTTTTCTTTTTTTTCAGCCTCAGGATGTTCTGCTTCACCTCAATTGAGAGTTCCTTAGACCGCATGTTGTCTGGTCACAGCAACAGCTTCCAAATGCAAAACCACACACCTGTAATCAACCCCAGACCTTTTAACTACTTCATTGATTACAGGTTAACGAGGGAGACGCCTTCAGAGTTAATTGCAGCCCTTAGAGTCCCTTGTCCAATTACTTTTGCTCCCTTGAAAAAGAGGAGGCTATGCATTACAGAGCTATGATTCCTAAACCCTTTCTCCGATTTGGATGTGAAAACTCTCATATTGCAGCTGGGAGTGTGCACTTTCAGCCCATATTATATATATAATTGTATTTCTGAACATGTTTTTGTAAACAGCTAAAATAACAAAACTTGTGTCACTGTCCAAATATTTCTGGCCCTGACTGTATAGATACACATACAGCTTTGCTACATGCACATATAGATAAACATACAGCTTTGCTGCATGCACATATAGATACACATACAGCTTTGCTACATGCACATATAGATACACATACAGCTTTGCTACATGCACATATAGATACACATACAGCTTTGCTACATGCACATATAGATACACATGCAGCTTTGCTACATACACATATAGATACACATACAGCTTTGCTACATGCACATATAGACACACATACAATAATGTGTTTTGGGTGTGTTGCTATCTGGTAGACACTAGTGTGCATCCAGACATCAGATTCTTGTCTTCAACATATTGCGTGGTTTATTACTAGTCCATAATCTGCTGCAGCGCCCCAAAGCATAATCTTCGGCTCAAAAATACCATAAAAACAAACAGAAGATAAACAGTTCACACCTCAGTCCAAGACTCAATCTATCGCAGAGAATATCTCACTGGAGGCTTTTCCACCTCCAGCATGGAAACAATTACTAAAGGTGTTTTTCACCTCAAGTCCCAGACACCAGACACCTTCTGCTGCCTTTTAAATGAGCTGCAAAGACTGGATTGGTGAAAAGGGAACAACCATTTGCAATCAGCTTTTCCAGTGGTTCCTAAAACCTGAACCCAAACTTCATGTCCATTAAGTAAACCTTTCAGCACTATTAAGCTATGACCGCACTTTGCGTTGTGCTACTTGCAGTTCAGAACGCACGTTTTGGCCTTAATTGATTTAGCCAATTTTGCCTTTTTCAGAAATTTAGCGCTAAAAACGCATGTGTATTTACCGCGTTTTAGATGCGTTTTCAGCGCTTTTTACATGCTTTTGCCCTTGTGTTTTGACAGATGCGTTTTGAACATCAAGACACTGCTAAATAAAGTTTAATCAGTCAAACACAATGAAAAAAGAGAAAAGCTAAATATATAATTTTTGATTTAATAAAGAAAATAGTTATATCTCATGAAATTATAGCGGTTTTATAATATTTATTGCTAAAATAGCAATAAAATCATAATTTTCATTAATTTAATTGTCGGACAATGTGTGTGTGTAAAGGGACATATTATTCCATTATTTTAATGTCTGAAAACCATGCGTTTTTTTAAGTAAAAAAACACATTGTTTCTGCACCTAAAAAGCAGGTAAAACGCTGGAATTTTGATGTTTGTTGCTTTTTGCTACTTCTCATTGACTTCAATGTTAGCAAAACGCTGCAGAAATGGCAAAACCAATTGACATGCTGCTTGTTTGAACGCATGGTTTTTGCCACAAATTATGCAAATTAAACGCAGCGTTTTGAAACGCAAAATGCGGTCAGGAAATCGTCATTTTCCATAGACTATCATGAAAAATCAAAACGCATGCCTTTTGGCATGAAAACGCTGCAGTTCAAAACTGACCTAAAAAGCAGCTGAAACACAGGTGGAAACGCAAAGTGCGGTCATACCCTTAGTGCCGGAGCATTCTCTCCAGCTTTCACATCACTGAGGCTATGCATCTCGGTGACACATTGACTCCATCCAGGACTTGTCCGACTGTGGATGCTCTTTTTGATTGGCGAGGACGCGGAGTCTGTACTGTCCATCACAGGAAGCTGTCTCTGGACTATAGGATGCACACGCTTTTTAGCAGGAGTTTTCTTGTTTAAAAAGGAGCCTTATGGTCAAAAAATACTGTACACACATATATATATATATATATATATATATATATATATACAGTACAGATCAAAAGTTTGGACACACCTTCTCATTCAAAGAGTTTTCTTTATTTTCACGACTCTGAAAATTCTAGATTCACATTGAAGGCATCAAAACTATGAATTAACACATGTGGAATGAAATACTTAACAAAAAAGTGTGAAACAACTGAAAATATGTGTTATATTCTAGGTTCTTCAAAGTAGCCACCTTTTGCTTTGATTACTGCTTTGCACACTCTTGGCATTCTCTTGATGAGCTTCAAGAGGTAGTCACCGGAAATGGTTCTCATTTCACAGGTGTGCCCTGTCAGGTTTAATAAGTGGGATTTCTTGCCTTATAAATGGGGTTGGGACCATCACTTGTGGTGTGCAGAAGTCTGGTGGATACACAGCTGATAGTCCTACTGAATAAACTGTTAGAATTTGTATTATGGCAAGAAAAAAGCAGCTAAGTAAAGAAAAACGAGTAGCCATCATTACTTTAAGAAATGAAGGTCAGTCAGTCCGAAAAATTGGGAAAACTTTGAAAGTGTCCCCAAGTGCAGTGGCAAAACCATCAAATGCTACAAAGAAACTGGCTCACATGAGGACCACCCCAGGAAAAGAAGACCAAGAGTCACCTCTGCTGCGGAGGATAAGTTTATCCGAGTCACCAGCCTCAGAAATCGCAGGTTAACAGCAGCTCAGATTAGAGACCAGGTCAATGCCACACAGAGTTCTAGCAGCAGACACACCTCTAGAACAACTGTTAAGAGGAGACTTTGTGCAGCAGGCCTTCATGGTAAAATAGCTGATAGGAAACCACTGCTAAGGACAGGCAACAAGCAGAAGAGACTTGTTTGGGCTAAAGAACACAAGGAATGGACATTAGACCAGTGGAAATTTGTGCTTTGGTCTGATGAGTACAAATTTGAGATCTTTGGATCCAACCACCGTGTTTTTGTTCGACGCAGAAAAGGTGAACGGATGGACTCTACATACCTGGTTCCCACCGTGAAGCATGGAGGAGGAGGTGTGATGGTGTGGGGCTGCTTTGCTGGTGATACTGTTGGGGATTTATTCAAAATTGAAGGCATACTAAACCAGCATGACTACCACAGCATCTTGCAGCGGCGTGCTATTCCATCCGGTTTGCGTTTAGTTGGACCATCATTTATTTTTCAACAGGACAATGACCCCAAACACACCTCCAAGCTGTGTAAGGGCTATTTGACTAAGAAGGAGAGTGATGGGGTGCTACGCCATATGACCTGGCCTCCACAGTCACCAGACCTGAACCCAATCGAGATGGTTTGGGGTGAGCTGGACCGCAGAGTGAAGGCAAAATGGCCAACAAGTGCTAAGCATCTCTGGGAACTCCATCAAGACTGCTGGAAAACCATTTCCGGTAACTACCTCTTGAAGCTCATCAAGAGAATGCCAAGACTGTGCAAAGCAATAGTCAAAGCAAAAGGTGGCTAGTTTAAAGAACCTAGAATATAAGACATATTTTCAGTTGTTTCACACTTGTTTGTTAAGTATTTCATTCCACATGTGTTAATTCATAGTTTTGATGCCTTCAATGTGAATCTACAATTTTTAGAGTCATGAAAATAAAGAAAACTTTTTGAATGAGGAGGTGTGTCCAAACTTTCGGTCTGTACTGTATATACAGTATATATAATTTTTAAAAAAAAAAAAAATTGTAGCATATGTATATATATATATATATATATATATATATATACATATGCTACAATTTTTTTTTATATATATATATAATATATATATATATATATATATATACAGGGTTGTCCAAAAGTAGGTGGACAGTATGTGTAATAGGGTTATCAAACATGGTGTCACGCTCCCCGGGTCCTCACCCCCGCTCCCCGGCTCACCTGCCACGCTCCCCGCTCTCCAGCCTCCGGTGCCCGTCCTTCCCAGGCCCCCTGGTGCCCGATTCCGGCGCCCGACGGCTTCCCATTACCTGGCCGGCTCCCCTGCGTCGTCCTCTCAGCCTCCTTCCCTGGCTTCTGGCACCCGGGCGGCGCGCATGCGCATTAGGGCGCGCGCGCGGTCACTGACCCTTTCTTAAAGGGCCAGCGTCCATTAACAGGAAATGAGGTTGAACAGGTACAGGGTATAAAGGGGGTTATTGTCCAAGGGGGCGGGGCCTGATCTTCGTGTTTTCCAAGCTAGGAGTCAGGTCTCCTTGTATCTTCTTGCCATACTCACGTATCTCTCTTCTAGAGCTGATCCTGCCTCGCCATCCGGTCCTGCTGAATCCGGAACCCCGCACGCTGTCCGTCTGCCATCTGACAGTCCGTACCATCTCGGATCCCTGCGGTGACCCGTCATCTTGCTCCAAAAGGTTCCGGACCCCGCCTGACATCATCTCGGCTTCCGAACCTGAGCTACGTCACCCGGACTATCATCCGTGACTCCGTGGTCCCAGGGACTTCTTCGTTACGCTCTCTTGCACGGACTGTTCTACTGCCCATACTGCTTCAGCTACCGGACTCCTTACCACCATCTTAGAGTTCGGCCCAGTGGATCCACCTCCTGGGTCTGCCCGACCGCCTGGCCCTGACAGTAAGATCAGGCCATGGATCCCGCTGCAGCACTAGCGGCCTTGCAAGAGGAACTCCAACGCCAGCGTGAAGTCCAGACCCGCATGCTGAACTTTATGACTTCCGTGGACACCCGCCTGACCACGCTACAAGCGGCAGTCACGTCTTCAACATCCCAAGCCGCCACTAGTCAAGCCACGTCCCCCGCTCCCGTGGCTGTCTCTTCGGATGCTTCCAGACTGCGTTTGGCCTCACCACCCCGGTACGCCGGAGATCCCAAGACCTGCAGGGGGTTTATAAACCAATGCTCCCTCCATTTCACGCAGCTGCCACATCTGTTTGCCTCCGACCAAGCCAAGGTCGCCTTCATCATGTCTCACCTGGAGGGCGAGGCACTGGCGTGGATGAACCCGTTGTGGGAGAAGGAGGATCCTATGACCAAGGTTCTTCAAGAGTTCCTGCAGGCCTTTCGCAGCACCTTTGACGAGCCGGGACGCGCCTCTGCGTCTGCTTCATCCCTTCTCCGATTACGTCAAGGAACACTGACGGTGGGCCAATACGCCATCCGTTTCCGCACTTTGGCTTCAGAACTCGGGTGGAATAATGAGGCCCTAACAGCCGCCTTCTGGGAAGGACTCTCGAGTCGCATCAAAGATGAGTTGGCGGGTCGTGACGTGCCCTCCACCCTAGATGCCCTGATTGCCCTAGCAACTCGAGTGGACATTCGTTTTCAGGAGCGCTCCAAAGAGCTGTCTCGTGAGAGACGTCCGGTACGGCATTCCTCTCCTCCACAGAAGCCCTCCGTACCTCAGTCATCAACAGCTGGGATTCCCGTCCACGAGCCCATGCAGATCGACCGAGTACGACAGTCTGAACAACGTCGAGCAGAGCGGCTCGCCAAGGGTCTCTGCTTTTACTGCGGAGAGGGAACACACCTCCTACGCTCCTGTCCAGAAAGGCCGGGAAACTCCAAAGCCTAGGGTTGGTAGGAGAGGCCACCCTAGGTGCTGGGACTCTCTCAGACCCGGTTATGTGGACTGTGCAAGTGTCAACGGGAGAGACGCGGTTTACGGCTGAGGCATACCTCGACTCTGGAGCAGCAGGCAATTTCATCCAGCAGGCCACTGTGGACAAGTACCAGCTGCCTGTTACTCTACTCGAGAAGCCCCTAGTGATTGCCTCGGTGGATGGGAGACCCCTATCTGATACCATCTCCTGGGTCACCAGACCGGTCGAACTGCGTATCGGTGCCCTGCACACCGAGAACATCGCTCTCTACGTCCTTCCACACATGTCCCATCAAATCCTGCTGGGACTTCCCTGGTTGCGGACACACGAACCATCAGTCAGCTGGGGTACTGGCGAAATCACCCGATGGGGTCCTGCTTGTCATGAGAAGTGTCTGAAGTCCATACAACCTATCCGACGACCTCCGGTTCCAGAGAACCTACCGGAACTGCCCTCGGCCTATTGGTCCTTCGCAGACGTCTTTGACAAGAAGGAGTCTGAGGTACTTCCGCCACACCGTCCCTACGATTGTGCCATCGACCTGCTCCCAGGAACAACACCACCTCGAGGACGGATATATCCGTTGTCTCCAGCCGAAACCAGGGCCATGTCTACCTACATCACAGAGAGCCTGGCAAAGGGATTCATCCGGAGATCCTCCTCTCCTGCGGGAGCAGGCTTCTTCTTCGTTAAGAAGAAAGAGGGTGACCTACGCCCATGCATCGACTACCGGGGTCTGAATCAGATCACCGTCAAAAACAAGTACCCTCTGCCGCTCATCCCCGAATTGTTCGACCGGCTCAGAGGAGCCCGTGTGTTCACCAAGCTGGATCTGCGGGGTGCCTACAACCTAGTTCGTATCCGCTCTGGGGACGAATGGAAGACCGCGTTTAATACTCGCGATGGGCACTATGAATACTGCGTGATGCCCTTCGGCTTGTGTAACGCACCAGCAGTCTTCCAAGAATTGGTGAACGACATATTCCGGGACCTCCTCTACATCTGTGTAGTAGTTTATCTGGATGACATCCTTATCTTCTCTCCGGACCTCCAGACCCACAGAGAGAACGTACAGCTGGTTCTACAAAGACTGAGAGAGAATCGTCTCTATGCCAAATATGAGAAGTGTGTCTTTGAGCAGTCTTCTCTTCCTTTCCTGGGATACATCATCTCGGGTACTGGACTGCAAATGGATCCAAAGAAGGTCTCCTCCATACTCAACTGGCCTCCCCCTTCTGGACTGAAGGCAATCCAACGGTTCCTGGGATTCGCCAACTACTACCGCCAGTTTATCCCTCACTTCTCTGCCCTGACTGCTCCTCTCTCCGCTTTGACCAAAAAGGAGGCTAATCCAAAGGACTGGTCACCTGCGGCCGACGCCGCGTTTTGCTCACTGAAGCGAGCATTTGCCTCCGCTCCTGTACTCCACCGTCCGGAGTTAAACCGCCAGTTCACCTTGGAGGTGGATGCCTCCTCCTCGGGAGCCAGAGCAGTGCTCATGCAGAAGTCCTCCTCCGGCAAGATGGTGACTTGCGGTTTTTTCTCCAAGAGCTTCTCAGCACCTGAACGTAATTACACCATCGGTGACCGAGAACTATTGGCGGTCAAACTGGCTCTGGAGGAGTGGCGCTACCTCCTGGAAGGAGCAGTGTACCCCGTGATTATCTACACGGACCACAAGAACCTGGAATACTTGCGGTCCGCTCAGCGACTGAACCCACGGCAAGCCAGGTGGTCCTTATTCTTTGCCAGGTTTGACTTCCAGCTCCATTTCCGACCCGCGGACAAGAATGTACGCGCTGATGCCTTGTCTAGGTCTTTCATGCCCATGGAGCAGGAGGAAGAGACTACCCAACCTATCATCTCTCCTAGCAAGATTATTCCGGTGGCCCCTGTCACCCTGGCCCAGATACCGCCCGGGAAGACCTATGTCTCTGAGACAGACAGGCAAAAAGTGTTACACTGGGGTCATGCCTCAAAAACAGCCGGTCATGCAGGCCAGAAGAGAACATGGGGTGCGATTGTACGCCATTACTGGTGGCCATCCCTTCGCACGGACGTCGCTGCTTTTGTCTCTGCCTGCTCCTCTTGTGCCAGGAACAAGAAGCCCAAACACCTGCCCTATGGCCGTCTTCTGCCTCTGCCGATACCCTCAGTTCCGTGGCAACACATAGCGATGGATTTTATTACGGACTTGCCATTATCCTCCGGACACACAGTCATATGGGTCGTGGTGGACCGGTTCTCCAAAATGGCTCACTTCGTCCCTATGGCTGGACTGCCCTCTGCTCAGGAACTCGCGGAAGCCTATATACATCACATCTTCCGCTTGCATGGCTTTCCATCCCACATCGTGTCCGACAGAGGAACTCAGTTCACCTCCCGCTTCTGGAGGGCGCTCTGCAAACATCTGGGAGTGACTCTGGACTTTTCTTCTGCTTACCATCCTCAGTCTAATGGCCAAGTGGAGAGGGTCAATCAAATCTTGACCTCCTTCTTACGTCACTATGTCAACGCCCATCACGACGACTGGTCCACGCTTCTGCCTTGGGCTGAATTCTCACATAACCACCACATCAGTGAGTCATCCTCCAAATCTCCCTTCCATGTCGTTTACGGACTTCAGCCCTCCGTCCCATTGCCTATATCCCCTTCTTCGGATGTCCCTGCGGCTGATACTGTAGCCCGTGACTTCGCTACCATTTGGGACTCTGTCAAGGCGTCCCTTGGACGCGCTTCCCAGCGGATGAAGAAACACGCTGACAAGAGGCGTCTGGACCCTCCGCGTTTCTCTCCTGGTGACCTGGTCTGGCTTGCTTCCCAGTACATCCGGTTGAAGATTCCATCCTACAAGCTGGGTCCTCGCTACATCGGGCCGTTTAAGGTCCTCCACAAGATCAATGAGGTCTCCTACAAGCTACAGCTCCCGGCCACGATGAGGATACCCAACTCGTTCCACGTCTCCCTGCTCAAACCGGTTGTCCTTGGTCCTTTCTCCGCTACTGCCAGTCCGGCTCCTCCACCTATTGCCGATGACGACATCTATGCGGTAAGGGATATCGTGGCCATGAAGACCGTACGGGGTCGACAGTTCTTCCTGGTGGACTGGGAAGGGTATGGTCCTGAGGATAGGTCCTGGGAGCCCAGGGAGAACGTGGGCACTCCTCTTATCCGTGCCTTCATGTCCCGGTTGCGGGGAGGGGGGGTGTGGGGGGGGGGGTACTGTCACGCTCCCCGGGTCCTCACCCCCGCTCCCCGGCTCACCTGCCACGCTCCCCGCTCTCCAGCCTCCGGTGCCCGTCCTTCCCAGGCCCCCTGGTGCCCGATTCCGGCGCCCGACGGCTTCCCAGGACCTGGCCGGCTCCCCTGCGTCGTCCTCTCAGCCTCCTTCCCTGGCTTCTGGCACCCGGGCGGCGCGCATGCGCATTAGGGCGCGCGCGCGGTCACTGACCCTTTCTTAAAGGGCCAGCGTCCATTAACAGGAAATGAGGTTGAACAGGTACAGGGTATAAAGGGGGTTATTGTCCAAGGGGGCGGGGCCTGATCTTCGTGTTTTCCAAGCTAGGAGTCAGGTCTCCTTGTATCTTCTTGCCATACTCACGTATCTCTCTTCTAGAGCTGATCCTGCCTCGCCATCCGGTCCTGCTGAATCCGGAACCCCGCACGCTGTCCGTCTGCCATCTGACAGTCCGTACCATCTCGGATCCCTGCGGTGACCCGTCATCTTGCTCCAAAAGGTTCCGGACCCCGCCTGACATCATCTCGGCTTCCGAACCTGAGCTACGTCACCCGGACTATCATCCGTGACTCCGTGGTCCCAGGGACTTCTTCGTTACGCTCTCTTGCACGGACTGTTCTACTGCCCATACTGCTTCAGCTACCGGACTCCTTACCACCATCTTAGAGTTCGGCCCAGTGGATCCACCTCCTGGGTCTGCCCGACCGCCTGGCCCTGACACATGGTGTAAAGTGAAACTGACTCAGTTGCCCTTGGCAACCAATCATATTCCACTTTTGATTCTTCACAGACTCTTTGGAAAATGAAAGGTGGAATCTGATTGGTTGCTAAGGGCAACTGAGTCAGTTTCACTTTACACCATGTTTGATAACTCTACTACACATACTGTCCACCTACGTTTGGACCACCCTGTATATATACTGTATATATATATATATTTATATATATATATATATATATATATATATATATATATATATATAATATACATATATAGCATGTGTGTGTATTAATAAATAAATATAAATATATATATATATGCAGTATATATAATTTTTTTATTTATTTGTAAATACTTTTTTATAGCATATGCTTGTGTGTGTATATATATATATATATATATATATATATATATATATATATATATATAAAATATATTTATTTTTTTTATAGCTTATGCTTGTGTGTATAATATATACGGTATGTATATATATATATATATATATATATATATATATATATATATATATATATATTATATATATATATTCACTTAGTACAAATTCCATTAGCAGTGGAAATTCCCAGGTGGAGAAAGATGTAGACCGCTTGTTAAATGAGTCTGTGATGGCGGGGAAGCCTGCAGCTGCTAATTCGGATTGTACCTTGAGGTATCACTGTGGCAACAAGGAAAATATTGTCATTTTCTGAGGATTAAGAAGTATTCAGGGCTGAGAATTTTATGGAAGTGCTGCAGAATAAAGCCAAGAATGTAGGAACTGATCTAATCTTCTTTGTGCATTTGAGGTCCCAAACCAATTGCTTGACGTGTTTCTGATGAGCTCTTATGAAAATGTATAAAAAGCCTGGCCATGCAGACTCTGCTCTTCGTCCCTGTCACACGCGCCTGTACAGTCCAGTGTACACACGACGTAGATGTTTGGCGCTTAGGTTCTGCATTCATGGAGCATAGCCATAACTTGACAGAAGGCCATTTTTGCATTGCTTCATTTGCTTCTCCTGGTCCATGCAGAGGTCATAAACTGGGCTCTAAAATTTTTGTCTAGAAACAAAAAATGTTGATTATATGTTACAGAGTTGGCTAATATTTTTAAAAAATGGCCAGTGTGGATGTTATACAGCTGTCTCAGCTCCTGGGCCGAGCTCCGCACGATTCCACTATGGCTGCAATATTTAATTGTGCTCATCCACGGCCTTTCGAAGTTGTTCAACATGTCTCAGTGACATCATCTCGCTAGATCTTTTAAGGCCTAGCTGGACACACCCCTGTGTCTGAGTATTAGGGCTCGGTTCCACTTGCACGGATGAGTGCGATCCGATAAAACATTGGATTTCTCTCACTCTAGTGCCCATCTGCGATTGATTTCTCATGCCATATCGGCATGCGGAATGTTTCGCAGCATGCTGCGTTTGGCAGCAAGTCTCGGCTCACACACCCCCATACAAGTTTATGGGAGCGTGTGAAACATCGCATGTATGCAGAGACAGCGGAGGAGATGGGGAAGAAGTGCTCCCCCCTCTTCTCCGCAGCTGTGATCCGATTGCAAGATCATATCACAGTCGCATGACCTTCGGGCTGACGCTCGCAGCGGAGGGTCATTAGCATATCGCTTCTGATACTATCGCATCACCAGCTGTACGCAAGTGGAATCGTACCCTTAAGGCAATAATATGCTCAGCTACCATGTACAGTTAGGTCCAGAAATATTTGGACAGTGACACAACTTTTGTTATTTTAGCTGTTTACAAAAACATGTTCAGAAATACAATTATATATATAATATGGGCTGAAAGTGCACACTCCCAGCTGCAATATGAGAGTTTTCACATCCAAATCGGAGAAAGGGTTTAGGAATCATAGCTCTGTAATGCATAGCCTCCTCTTTTTCAAGGGACCAAAAGTAATTGGACAAGGGACTCTAAGGGCTGCAATTAACTCTGAAGGCGTCTCCCTCGTTAACCTGTAATCAATGAAGTAGTTAAAAGGTCTGGGGTTGATTACAGGTGTGTGGTTTTGCATTTGGAAGCTGTTGCTGTGACCAGACAACATGCGGTCTAAGGAACTCTCAATTGAGGTGAAGCAGAACATCCTGAGGCTGAAAAAAAATAAAAAATCCATCAGAGAGATAGCAGACATGCTTGGAGTAGCAAAATCAACAGTCGGTTACATTCTGAGAAAAAAGGAATTGACTGGTGAGCTTGGGAACTCAAAAAGGCCTGGGCGTCCACGGATGACAACAGTGGTGGATGATCGCCGCATACTTTCTTTGGTGAAGAAGAACCCGTTCACAACATCAACTGAAGTCCAGAACACTCTCAGTGAAGTAGGTGTATCTGTCTCTAAGTCAACAGTAAAGAGAAGACTCCATGAAAGTAAATACAAAGGGTTCACATCTAGATGCAAACCATTCATCAATTCCAAAAATAGACAGGTTAGAGTTAAATTTAAAAATGATGGGAAGAAAAAAGTTTGGAGAAGAAAAGGAACGGCACATGATCCAAGGCACACCACATCCTCTGTAAAACATGGTGGAGGCAACGTGATGGCATGGGCATGCATGGCTTTCAATGGCACTGGGTCACTTGTGTTTGTTGATGACACAACAGCAGACAAGAGTAGCCGGATGAATTCTGAAGTGTACCGGGATATACTTTCAGCCCAGATTCAGCCAAATGCCGCAAAGTTGATCGGACGGCGCTTCATAGTACAGATGGACAATGACCCCAAGCATACAGCCAAAGCTACCCAGGAGTTCATGAGTGCAAAAAAGTGGAACATTCTGCAATGGCCAAGTCAATCACCAGATCTTAACCCAATTGAGCATGCATTTCACTTGCTCAAATCCAGACTTAAGATGGAAAGACCCACAAACAAGCAAGACCTGAAGGCTGCGGCTGTAAAGGCCTGGCAAAGCATTAAGAAGGAGGAAACCCAGCGTTTGGTGATGTCCATGGGTTCCAGACTCAAGGCAGTGATTGCCTCCAAAGGATTCACAACAAAATATTGAAAATAAAAATTTTTTTTTTGGGTTTGGTTTATTTGTCCAATTACTTTTGACCTCCTAAAATGTGGAGTGTTTGTAAAGAAATGTGACAATTCCTACAATTTCTATCAGATATTTTTGTTCAAACCTTCAAATTAAACGTTACAATCTGCACTTTAATTCTGTTGTAGAGGTTTCATTTCAAATCCAATGTGGTGGCATGCAAAGCCCAACTCGCGAAAATTGTGTCACTGTCCAAATATTTCTGGACCTAACTGTATTTGGACTCTGCAAACATCCAATTTGCTCTGTTACTATTGTCTCCTATCTCCTCAGACTTCTGTGATTTTTACAACTAGCACCTACGACGATAGCAAACCAGCTGGTTACCTCATCGTTTGCTATAAGCATTATGACATGATATTTAGAGACTATTCATATTACACTGTATTCATCTTTTCTAGGTCCTGTGATTTATACAATAAAAATATTTATTCATTTATATAGCGCTATTAATTCCATAGCGCTTTACATACATCAACAACACTGTCCACATTGGGGCTCACAATCTAAGGTCCCTATCAGTATGTCTTTGGACTTTGGGAGGAAACCAGAGAACCCAGAGGAAATCCATAGAAACACGAGGAGAACATACAAACTCCTTGTAGATGTTGTCCTTGGTGGGATTTGGACCCAGAACCCCAGTGCTGTGAGACTGCAGTGTTAACCACTGAGCCACCGTGCCACCCTAAATGTGCACCTACTAACACTTAGACCTGCTTGTTAACCCACCGGCTGCTACCTGCTGGTTTGCCCATCATCTGCTGTACTGCTTCTTACAGGCTGTTCATATTACATAACAATCATTAACTCAGTCATCTCCTGTGACTCCTACAACCCTCATCTATAACCTGCATCAAACATCCATTGATTTTGCATCTGCTCTCCTGTGATTGTCACTCCTGGCTCCATGCTTTTTTATGTATCCTGCTTTGCAGCATTCCAGCATCATCCAATATCCAGATCCCTGCTACTGTGTAATCACCCTTAGGCTATGTGCGCATGTTGCGTTTTTTTCAGCGGAAACGCTGCGTTTTGAACTGCAGCGTTTTCAGTGCCAGATTGCATGCGTTCAGCTTCCCCAGCAAAGTCTATGAGAAAGCCGAAAAATCAATGCACACGCTGCGTTTGTAAACACAGCGTTTTGGATGCCCAAAATCGTTGTGGAAAATAAAAAGCAGCATGTCACTTCTTTTGTGCGTTGTAGCTGCGTTCTCCACCCATTGAAATCAATGATGTGGGTCATAACGCAACCAAAATGCACTTAGACTGCATTTTTGTTGTGTTCTGCATGCTTTTTTGACAAGCAAAACGCAGGTCTTTTCAGTCTCTCTCTTTCAATATCGGTCAATCTCTGTCTGTGGATGTTGGTGAATCTCCCTCTGTCTGTCGGTCGGTCTCTTTCTCTGTCAGTTGGTCCCTCTGTCTGTCTCTCTCTCTCTTGGTCGGTCTCTCTCTTTGTCTGTCCCTCTCTCTGCCCGTCGGTTAGTCTCTCCCCCTCTCTCATACTCACCGATCCCCAATCACCAACGTGGCGCTGCACGGCTGTCACACTGCTCCGGCAGCTTTTCCTCTTTTGAAAATGCCCGCCACTCATTATTCAATCTGGTATTCGCTGCTTTCCCCGCCCACCGGCGCCTATGATTGGTTGCAGTCAGACACGCCCCCACGCTGAGTGACAGCTGTCTGACTGCAACCAATCCCAGCCGCAGGTGGGCGGGTCTATATCGTGCAGTAAAATAAATAAATCATTTAAAAAAACTACGTGCGGTCCCCCCAATTTTGATACCAGCCAGGGTAAAGCCACACGGCTGAAGACTGGTATTTTCAGGATGGGGAGCGCCACGTTATGGGGAGCCCCCCAGCTTAACAATATCAGCCAGCAGCTGCCCGGAATTGCTGCATCCTTTAGATGCCACAGTCCCGGGACTCTACCCGGCTCATCCCGAATTGCCCTGGTGCGGTAGCAATCGAGGTAATAAGGAGTTAATGTCAGCAGCCCATAGCTGCCACTAAGTCCTAAGTTAATCATGGCAGGCGTCTCCCCGAGATATTTTCCATGATTAACCTGTAAGTTAAAGAAAATAAACACACACATCCAAATAATCCTTTATTTGGAATGAAAGACAAAAAAAACACCCTCTTTCACCACTTTATTAATCCTTAAATACCCCTCCAGGTCCAACATAATCCACACGAGGTCCCGCGACGCTCTCAGCTCTGCTACATGAAGCTGACAGGAGCGACCACGACCGCTCTCTATCAGCTCCACGCATTTTTTTACAAACGCAGTGTCCAGTCTGCCAGAGGGTGCGTTCTTTTCTGCACTGCAGAGAACGCAACATGCGCACATAGCCTTAGTTCTGCAGTGTTTAGGTCCACACTCACAGGGTGCCATGGTGGCGTTGTACTCTGTTCATATTGCAGAGTCCGACAGGCAACCTGATTTCTCCTAGTGCTCAGCCTCAGCCGGGCGTCGGCTGAGTCTTTTCCACTGCTTTCCAGTCCTGCAAGAGTTAATTCCTGTGGAGAGGTGTGTGGCTCCTTGAGACTCAGCTTGCTAATTCCTGTTCAGCTGTCTCCTCCTTATTTAAGGTTTGGGGGTCTGTTTGTTGCTGACGATAATAGCTTCAGCTTATGCTGCTGCGATTCCGGCCTTGGTGGCACACCAATTCTTGGTGACCAGTAGTTTGCTATTTGAGCGGTGTGGAAGTTTCCCAGGTATGCGTTTACTTCCTTCCTTATACTTTAGTCCCTCTCATACATATTTAGTCTCTCTTTTGTGTTTGTGTGCAGTGTGTTCAACTTTTTGAAGGGGTTTTCCCCTGTCTATGTCATTTTGTGGGGTTTGTTACAGTGTGTCCAGTCGGCCCCAAGGGTGGGGGGAGAGGGAGTAAGAACAGGGCTTGGACAGAACTCAGGGTCACGCTGGGGGCTCAGACCGCCCTACCATCAAGCGTACCTCTCAGATAAGGCACAACGCAGGGATCCAGTCTGAGGGCCAATATAATCCGTGATAAATTTCATGCTAAGTTCTCATCCCCACAATTCCCATCCTCGAGTCTGTTGATGATACACCCATTATTCTTGGACCACTTTTGGTGGGAACTAACCATACCAGGAACATCTCCCGAGGTGTCCACAGTAAATCTTAGTTATCTAGACAAGACAATTTAGTCCCTGATCCTTACGCTTGCCCATTTTCCTTGTTTCCAACACATCAGCTTTGAGAACTGACTGCTCATTTTCTGCCTAATATATCCCACCCTTTCACAGGTGCCAAGATAATCAGCGACATTCACTGAACTCAGTGGTTTTAATGTTTTGCTAATTGTTGCGCATCACTTTGGAATGCAAAATGAACTCGATGTGGTGAGACGATCGTTCCAATATTGATGAGCCCAGAAGAGAAGAACAAGAAGCTTTCATCCCGCCCTCTGTAAAATTGGATTCACCACACTGAATATTAGCATTTCCACCATTTCAGTGTTGTGTGCCGTACTGACTACAGGAGTGAGGTGCGAATTATCACGGTGATTTAGCTCCATAGGATAACACAGTTGGCATGGGCAGGAAATACAATGGTTTATGTGTTTACTGCATGAAAAGTATAGTATAATAAGCAAGTTGCAGTCAGGCTTTACTCATTAGCAACTTAGATATGGGGACATTAAATATACATTCCATGACCCCTTCCCGCAAAGGTCAATTTTCATTTTTTCACTTTCCCTTTTTCCTATGCTTCTTCCAAAAAAACATAACTTTTTTTGTTGTAGTGCACAGTGTCAGCTCACAGTCTATTAGTGACACAGTGTCAGCTCACAGTCTATTAGTGACACCCATACTATTATCAGTGGGATGCCTAGCACTATATAACTGCACCCCATCGGGACAAACACCCCATTTCTATATACCAGGAGAGCTCTGATATTAAATACCTTGTAATAAGCCAGTTTCCTCTCTGTAGGCTCCACATCTAAGCTATGAAGCCTCCCTTTTTACTTGTATGGTATATATACATTTCTTAGAACCAATTTATCTTTTTTTAAGGAATACAAGATACAAGAAAGGAGCGTTGAAAACTATTGCCTCCAGAGCCATCAGGCACTTATACACATTTTCTTACTAAAGAAAGCCACTTCTACCAGGTGAAAGGGTTTTTGGCATCAAAGACCACTGCAAACTTAGGACTATTGTTACACACCTTATATATAAGAATAAGGCTGCACATCAAACTTAGATAATGGTATAATGCCTCAAGCATTGCAGATGGTCCGGCGTGATCCCAGGTAATCATCTTCCTGGGTCTATATAAGGCTCATTATGACACACACTTGTGTCTTGTTGGTATTAAAACTTTATTGTTCCTGAGTCCTGTCTTCCTGTGGCTTCCAGTACCACTGCTATCTGCTGCATTATCCAGGATGTCTCGTGTCTGCCTGAGGCTTCCAGTGCTTCTGCTACCTGTCTGTGGTCTCCAGTATGTCCGGTACCTGTTGCAGTCTGTCTCCTGTCTGCCTGCTTTTAGCTCCCAATTCTTCTGCTACCTGTCTCCAGTACGTCTGGTACCTGTTGCGGTTTGCAGGATGTCTCCTGTCTGCCTGCAGTATCCAGTACTTCTGCTACCTGTCTGTAATCTCCAGTACCTCTGGTACCTGTTGTGGTCTGCAGGATGTCTCCTGTCTGCCTGCGGCTTCCAATTCTTCTGCTACCTGTCTGTAGTCTAAAGTACGTCTGGTACTTGTTGTGGTCTGCAGGATGTCTCCTGTCTGCTTACGGCTTCCAATTGTTTTGCTACCTATTTGTAGCCTCCATACCTGTTGTGGTCTATAGGATGTCTCCTGTCCGCCTGCAGTATCCAGTTCTTCTATTACCTGTCTGTAATCTTCAGTACCTCTGATACCTGTTGCGTTCTTCAGGTTGTCTCTTGTCTGCCTAATACTTCCAATTCTTTTGCTACCTGTCTGTAGTCACCAGTATGTCTGGTACCTGTTGTGGCCTGCAGGATGTCTCCAGTCTTCCTCCAGCATCTAGTACTTCTGCTACCTGTCTGTAATCTCCAGTAACTCTGGTACCTATTGCGGTCTGCAGAATGTCTCCTGTCTGCTTGTGCCTTCCCGTGCCTCAGCTGCCCGTCTGCAGTCTTCAGTACCTCTGCTACCTGTCTGCATTTTCCAGGATATCTTCTGACTGCCTGTGGCTTCCAGTACTTCTTCTACCTTTTACCAGCCTCCTTTCCACTTTCAGTCTCCAGTACAGTACGTCTGCTACCTGCCTTTAATCTCCAGTACCTCCGGTACCTGTTGCGGTTTGTAGGGTGTCTCCTGCCTGCTTTCGGCTTCCAATTCTTCTGCTACCTGTCTGTAATCTCCAGTACCTCTGGTAAATGTCTGTATTCTCCAGGATATCTTCTGACTGCCTGTGGCTCCCAGTACCTCTTCTACCTTTTAACAGCCTCCTGTCCGCTTGCGGTCTCCAGTACCTCTGCTTTCTGTCTCCCGCGAGCCTCACCTGCCTGCTGCACTGACTTCGAGGGCTTGTATACCCACCCGCACCTTAGGCTTGAAGGATCCATTTCACCAGATGAGCCTAACAATTATATACTATACAACTTATAGTGGTCTGACTCTCACTTTTCCTCCACAGATAGTTGTTTATAAACGTTTAGAGACCATTGCTCTTTTTGGTACGTACCAAATCTGTATTCAAATTTGCAAATATTTTGTTTTTCACCAGTTTTTAAAAAGTGATGAGAAAAGTGGGGTTAAGGTTTCAAAATTAAGAAAAGGAGTTTTTTAAGTAACGATGTTAACATTGGGCCGTGAAATATTAATAGCCATGGCCAAAAAGAAGAAGCTTACTTCCTATAGATAAAACGCAACGGTAAACAATGGAAGGCAAAATAATTTCCACCATAAAAGTTATGATAATAAGCATTTAACAAGCGATTCACTTTAAGTTGCTAATGATGTGCGGCATTGAAAACAGAAGACTCAAAGGTAGATGAAATTTGCTGTATATAAACCCTCTCCGTGATGTAGAGATAAGATTATCAGCAAATAACTTGTTAAATTTAAATATTGCAGGAAATAGACATTTTCCACATGATTTCTGCATGAAAAGCCCAATTCCGCTGACATTCAGATCTATTTTCGGCCTACTCAAGCACACTAAATTATTTCACCCTTTGATTTTTATTTTATTTTTTTGAATTTACTTATTATTTATTTATTTTATCTTTTATTTAGAAATAAATCAAGTTTATACAGATATGTGTCGCTCACCTGCAGCGGTCGCCCCAGAGACACCTCTCCACCTTCAGGGACGCCGCAGGGTCTCCACTTGTTGGTATTTCTGGTCACAGGTATGTCAGGTTTATGTACATGTGCTAGAGGTGGGGAGACAGAAGGCGCAAATAGGGTCTTACCCGGTATGACTGGAGATGACGAAAAATAAGAGTACACTCACCTGATCTGGTTGTGCCAGTCACAACTCCTGAGATCGCATGTGAGTGTCAGATTGGTTTGAAAGCAGCGGCCCCGTGGCTAGCAAATGTCAAATATATAGAAATAGCAAAACGGGTTTTAGCCGCGCTAAAAAACCACTGGTACAGGATTAATGAAGAGGTTTCTTTTTTATTTCAGCATTTCCAACGCGTTTCAGAGACGGTCCTTGTCTCTGAAACGCGTTGGAAATGCTGAAATAAAAAAGAAACCTCTTCATTAATCCTGTACCAGTGGTTTTTCAGCGCGGCTAAAACCCGTTTTCCTATTTCTATATATTTGAGGTTTATGTACATGGGAGTTGTGACGCCACTCACGGTTTGCGGTCAGGGATATGGGTGACCGCCACTGCAGGTTTAACGAGCGTCTGGGGCTGATGGAATCTGCAGTCTGGTGATATGGCCTCCCGTGAGTGAGGCTGGCCCCAGGGGCTCGGGTGTGTAGGACAACAGGTTCCAGAATAACTCAGGCACAGTCCAAGATGTATTTCAACTTGTTTAGTCACTTTCAGATGTTTTTGTGAGGTAACCTGGGCGATGCTGAGATAAACCAGGTGGAACCAGGAAGTCTTTCAGGCTGGTCTAAGGGTAACCGTTAACTCACCTTCCTAGCACTTCTTGTTTCGGATAACCCTTGACTTGAAGTACCGTGGGGTTCATCCAGGGAAGTCGCTACTGCCTTTTCTCCCCTTTTTGGCCTGTTTGCTGGCAGTGTGGACCAAGGAAGATGGCTACAGGCTCGATCATCCTTATAGGCCCCCTCGTTGCTGCTGATGCTAGGACTCTAGTTGGTTGGTGTGGAACTTGTGGTTCCCCCCACCGGCAGATTTAGCAGACCAAATAAACGGACATCTACTCTAGAGACCTGTTCCCCGTGCGTGCCTGGTTACCAGGAGTCTCCGTACATGACCAGCTGACTTCCTCAGCGTCTTTCTGTCCAACTTGCTGGTAACCGTTCTCCCCCGCTAACGGCTACTACACATGCAGGGTCTGACTAGCATGTCAGCGCACGTCTCTCTTCTTTCCTCTCAGGCCACTTTTCTGCGCTTCTCCACTACCAGACTGGCTAACTCCTCCTACTTTCCTGACAGCCTACGTTCGGCGTCACAGCAACATCACTAAGCGGCCGCCCAATAGCAGAGGAGGGGCGGAGATGAGCGGGACATAACATCCCGCCCACCTCCTTCCTTCCTCATTGCCGGCGGCCGCAGGTAAGGTGAGGTTCCTCGTTCCTGCGGTGTCACACATAGCGATGTATGCTGCCGCAGGAATGACGAACAATATCGTACCTGCAGCACCAACGATAATTGGGAATAGGGGAGCATGTCAACGATTAGCGATTTTGAACGTGTTTGTGCCGAACCTTTTACTGGTGCATGTGCCCCCTTTTGGACTTTAGACTTTTTTGGACTTTAGTCTAACTGCTCTTTAGAGTTCAATCTCCATTCTCCTTCTGCACCCCCTGGTGGAAGCCTGACACTGAGTTTTTGTTTGACACCATTGCTCTTAATGGGATTGAGATCTGGGGCATTTCCTGACCAAGGACCCAAATTTTTAATTTCAATGTTTTGTTTACCAGACCACTTAGTTATCACTTTTGCCTTGTGATTCACACCTGGGTGTTGAGGATTGACCACAAGTTCTCAATGGGAATGAGATCTGGGGCATTTCCTGGCCATGGACCCAAATTTTTAATTTTAATGTTTTGTTTACCAAGCCCCTTAGTTATCACTTTTGCCTTGTGACATGGTGTCCATCATTCTGGAAAAAGGTTTGTTCATCTCCAAAGTATACCTGGATCGTTGGGAGAAATTTCTCTTGGGGGTTGTCGAGATATAATTCTTTATTCATGGCAGTATATTAGGCAAAATCAAGAGTGAGCATTCATGGATGAAAAGTTCCCTCAAATGAATGGTCTCAAGATACATTATTCTAGATATGATACAGTAGCTCACCTTTTCTTCTCCAGGTGGTCATTCTCCCACATGTAAACAGTGTGAAAAAGGCTTCATCAAAGAAGACAGCATTACCACAGTCCTCTGCAATCTAATCCCTTGTCACAGGGAACAGATTGCAGGACCAGGACACCTAAGCTGACCCTCAGACTGCGTACCCTGCGATGCCCCTTATCTCAGAGGGTACGCTTGATGGTAGCGAGGTCTGAGTCACCAGTGTGCCCCTGACTCCTGTCCAAACCCTTATGTAACTCCCCTCCCCAACTTCCATGTGAGGGGTGAGCCGGGACTATAAACACAAACTTCTCAACCAGACACGGACGGGGAAAATGACCACTCACATACAAAATAGCCACTAAAGGTGCACAAGGGGAATCAACATAAAAAGGGGAAGAAAACAGACTACTGGGAAGCTTCCATACCATACAACCACCACACCATGAACTGCTGCAGCTTGCACCAATGCTGTAGCCAAGAAAGCAAGTCACAGACAGGGCTTCTCCAGCTCCTTTCTCCTCTTGGCCAAATAAAGGAAAATAAACATCACCCTCTGCTGGAAGAAGATGTTATATATATGACCTGGGAGTGGTCCAAACCAGAAACACCTGACCAGGAGTCAGAAGCTGCTGGGAAGTAAACTGACATCAACCCTCTCCTCCCGAAAGGAGAAAGAATTCACCTAACAAGGCAAAGTGAGACCCTGCCCCAAAAGCTGTCTCTAAACTCTACAACTGAAAGAAGACCGTGACATCCCTGAATTTCCTGCAGAATGTCAGTTTATCCTTGTTTTCTTGAAGAGAAGTCTTTGCTCCCCTTCTTGACAAAAGGCCAGCCTCCAAATTCCCTCACCTCATTGCATGTGCAGATGAACTGACACCTGTCTGCTGCCATTTCTGAGCAAGCTCTGCACTCATGTAGAACCAAGCCGAATCTTCTTAGGAGAAAGTGTTGGAACTTGCTGGACTTTTTCAGATGCTTTGAACCTTCTCAACGGCAATTCAACCTCCCTTTTAGATCTGATAAATGGTGGATTTAAATTTTCAGTTCATCTGGTTGCTCTTCGTAGCAATCTAGAATTAGTGCAAATTGCCCTTATAAAAACTGAAGCAGCAAGCTTCGCGAAAACCAAAATTTGTGTCCGTTCCAAAACTGTAGTTTGGTAGGACCATTCATGATCTCTCCTTCCGTCTAATAAGTATTCATTATTATTATTAAATAATTGTTTTAAGACTTACACAAGACTTTGAGTTGTCAGGCGTGACGTGGAGAGACGGATTACCCCCTTACTTCCTACATTTTAGATATTTTGGGTTATTTTATATAGTAAATAATGCAAAGTATAACATCTGAATGTTCCACCATAAATAAAATACAAAAGACTTCTTAACCAACAAGCTTTAGATGCCATATTATAGGGTGTGGGGACAGAAGCCCCAAAGAAAGGTCAAATTTAACATGGTGCGCTTGTTTAGTAAAGGTCTAGGAAGCTTTGTCTCCCTTTTAGTCTTGCCTTATTTTATCACTAAAGATCCTGTAAGTCTATGATAATAAGATTGTTGTTTTGAGAATACAAGACGTTCTTCTTATTTTCTGCACAGTAATTGCAATGAAGCAGTTCCACTAGTAAGTTCCAGGAAGGTTCCACACGTTTTGATTTTAGGCGTGCAATCATTTTGTGCCGTGCTGTTCAAATTTCCAAAAAATTGACTAATTTTAAACACCTCATTCCTCACATCTCCAAATACCATTATAATGCTCAGACAAAAGATATTCTAAGAAGTTATATGAAAAAATAAAAGTAGTAAGATAAACAGCAAAGGAAAAAAGCAACAATAACTTTAGTAATAAAAAAAAATATATTTTTAAATAAAAGATTCTGGAAATATTACAGAATGGTGAAGAAACAAGCAGGGGGAATTGTATACTTACACACTCAGAATGATGTGAGATCAAGGGAAAACTGAAAATAATGAAATTTATATATATTTGTGTGTATCTATCTTTTTATATACTGTATATGCAGCATATATATATATATATATATATATATATATATATACACTGTATATATCTATATACAGTATATATATATATATATATATATATATATATACAGTTAGGTCCAGAAATATTTGGACAGTGACACAAGTTTTGTTATTTTAGCTGTTTACAAAAACATGCTCAGAAATACAATTATATATATAATATGGGCTGAAAGTGCACACTCCCAGCTGCAATATGAGAGTTTTCACATCCAAATCGGAGAAAGGGTTTAGGAATCATAGCTCTGTAATGCATAGCCTCCTCTTTTTCAAGGGACCAAAAGTAATTGGACAAGGGACTCTAAGGGCTGCAATTAACTCTGAAGGCGTCTCCCTCGTTAACCTGTAATCAATTAAGTAGTTAAAAGGTCTGGGGTTGATTACAGGTGTGTGGTTTTGCATTTGGAAGCTGTTGCTGTGACCAGACAACATGCGGTCTAAGGAACTCTCAATTGAGGTGAAGCAGAACATCCTGAGGCTGAAAAAAAAGAAAAAATCCATCAGAGAGATAGCAAACATGCTTGGAGTAGCAAAATCAACAGTCGAGTACATTCTGAGAAAAAAGGAATTGACTGGTGAGCTTGGGAACTCAAAAAGGCCTGGGCGTCCACGGATGACAACAGTGGTGGATGATCGCCGCATACTTTCTTTGGTGAAGAAGAACCCGTTCACAACATCAGCTGAAGTCCAGAACACTCTCAGTGAAGTAGGTGCATCTGTCTCTAAGTCAACAGTAAAGAGAAGACTCCATGAAAGTAAATACAAAGGGTTCACATCTAGATGCAAACCATTCATCAATTCCAAAAATAGACAGGTTAGAGTTAAATTTGCTGAAAAACACCTCATGAAGCCAGCTCAGTTCTGGAAAAGTATTCTATGGACAGATGAGACAAAGATCAACCTGTACCAGAATGATGGGAAGAAAAAAGTTTGGAGAAGAAAGGGAACGGCACATGATCCAAGGCACACCACATCCTCTGTAAAACATGGTGGAGGCAACGTGATGGCATGGGCATGCATGGCTTTCAATGGCACTGGGTCACTTGTGTTTATTGATGACAAAACAGCAGACAAGAGTAGCCGGATGAATTCTGAAGTGTACCGGGATATACTTTCAGCCCAGATTCTGCCAAATGCCACAAAGTTGATCGGACGGCGCTTCATAGTACAGATGGACAATGACCCCAAGCATACAGCCAAAGCTACCCAGGAGTTCATGAGTGCAAAAAAGTGGAACATTCTGCAATGGCCAAGTCAATCACCAGATCTTAACCCAATTGAGCATGCATTTCACTTGCTCAAATCCAGACTTAAGACGGAAAGACCCACAAACAAGCAAGACCTGAAGGCTGCGGCTGTAAAGGCCTGGCAAAGCATTAAGAAGGAGGAAACCCAGCGTTTGGTGATGTCCATGGGTTCCAGACTTAAGGCAGTGATTGCCTCCAAAGGATTCGCAACAAAATATTGAAAATAAAAATATTTTGTTTGGGTTTGGTTTATTTGTCCAATTACTTTTGACCTCCTAAAATGTGGAGTGTTTGTAAAGAAATGTGTACAATTCCTACAATTTCTATCAGATATTTTTGTTCAAACCTTCAAATTAAACGTTACAATCTGCACTTGAATTCTGTTGTAGAGGTTTCATTTCAAATCCAATGTGGTGGCATGCAGAGCCCAACTCGCGAAAATTGTGTCACTGTCCAAATATTTCTGGACCTAACTGTATGTATATCCCCTAAATACAGTATGAGCACCCCATATAGCCTCTACATACAGTATTGGCCCTCACATAGCCTCCCTATGTACAGGATGACCCCTCACATAGCCCCGATTTATACAGTATGAGCCCCCATATAACTCTTATATACAGTGTGAATCTTGCATAGCCTCCCTATGTACAGCATGAGCTTTCACAAAGCCCCCTTTATACAGTTTGAACCCCCACATAGCTCCCTATATTCAATGTGAGTGCTCACATAGCCCCCGATATACAGTATGAGCCCCCTACATACAGTATGAGCTTCCACATAGCCCCTATACACAGTATTAGTCCTCACATAACTTCCCTATGCACAGGATGACCCCTCGTATAGGCCATCACATAGCCTCATTTATACATTATGAGGTCCCCATAACCCCTATATACAGCATGAGCCCTCATATAGCTCCTTATATACAGTATTAGCCATTACATAACCTCCATATGTACAGGATGACCCCTCACATAACTCCATTTATACAGTATGAGCCCCCATATAACTCCTATATACAGTATGAGCCCTTACATAGCCTCCCTATATACAGCATGATGCCTCACAAAGCCCCCTATAAACAGTGTGAGCCCCCACAAAGCTCCATATATACAATATAACCCACTTATAGCCTCTATACACAGTATGAACCTCCACATAGCTCCCTATATTCAATGTGAGCCCACAGATAGCCCCATATATACAGTATAAGACCCCACATAGCCCCCTATATACAGTATAAGACCTTACATGTTACAAAAGAAACAACAGAAGCTCTCCTGGAGCTGCACTGCTGTTCTGCAACGCCAAAAGTGGAGCTCCAAGAAAGCTCCCAGTGCGGAGATATCCACCGCCAATGGCAGCGCACAAAACATTATAATGAGGGCAATATGGTCATTGGCCTCCCTGGAGCAGTGGTAGCCCAGGTTGCCCTCAGTATAAATCCGCCTATTTTTTTATATATATATATATATATATATATATATATATATATATATATATATATAGTTATATAGTTATTAATATATATCTATATATATGTACTGTATATATATATATATATATATATATATATATACACACATATGTGTGTTTATATAATTTTGTGTGTTTATTGTATATGTTTACTCGTTCGTGTGTACATATATATCTGCATGTATACACAGTATATATATATATATACATATGTATATGTATATATATATATATATATATATATTTATATAGTGTGTTTTATATATATATATATATATATATATATAGTGTGTGTGTTTGGTTTGTATATATCTACACACATTTAAAACAAGTTCATATTACAAGTGAATAAATTTTAATTTTAATACGTTTTTTCGTAAAAATTCATATTTTGTTATCTATATATTTTGTTTTCTTACATTTCTTGAAATACAAAGGAAGAAGAAATAAATTATCAGCTAAATTGACAAAACATCTTTTGACCTTGCGGCTAAGATTCACTAATTAGAAGACATGTTTTTGCCATCTTTTTGTCTCTCTGGAGACAACGGACACCTTACATAATTACCTGCACAATTATTGACATGTGGTTATTTTTGTTTTTGTCGCTCTTCTTTTTTTTTTTTTTTTTTGTCACTGCCTAAAATAAAATAAAATGCTCACTCCACAATTATTTATTGCTGCAAAAGAATTATTAATAATTAAAAATGGGCATTAATACACAAAGACATACAAAGACAGGTATCTCAGAAAGTTTCACTGCATTACAAAATAACATAATGAGCTAATTGAGATCAGTGAGCTCAGTTGATACTGGTCATGTCTTTCCTTTATTTTGACTTCAGAATAAAATTCCTATATACACTGTGTATGTATGTGTGTGCATATATATATATATATATATATATATATATATATATATATATATATATATATATATATATATATATATATACATATATATATATATGTATGTAAATAATATACAGGGTGGGCCATAAGTATGGATACACAGTAATAAAATGGAGGTGGTTGCTGATATCACCTCTCCGTTTGTGGAATATTAGTACATGGGAGGGGCCAAGCATTTGAGGGCGTTTGACGCCCATGGAGGCCATCTGCAAAGCCGCCGTTTTCAATTCAATTTTATTCTTTTTTATCAGGGTGTATCCATACTTATGGCCCACCCTGTGTATATATATACACAGGGTATATATATACACAGGGTATATATATATATATAAATATATGTAAGGCCCCCTTCACACGTCCGTGAAACACGTGCGTGTTTGTTCCGTTTCCGTATATACCGGAGACACGGACAAACATGCACCAATGTTAATCTATGATTGTGGTCACACGTGCGTTATTTCATTATGTCCGTGTGTGCGTGTCCGTGATCCGTATGTGTTTGCGTTTTGCACGGATGCATGTCCGTTATCTGCACGGAGCACGCACACGTGGACACAATGAAAGTCTATGGGTATGTGCACACACGTTAGTAAACACGTATGCATCTACCTATAGTCCGTGTCCGTTTGGTGTTTTTATTTCTAGTGATGTCGGCTATTCTTTCTATTTCTGTGTATGTCGGTCAATCTCCCTGAGTCCGTCGGTTGGTCTCTCTGTCGGTCTCTCTGTCCCTCTCTCACAGTCTGTCGGTCAGTTCCCACCCTCTCTCATACTTACCGTTCCCCGATCACCGGCGCGGCGCTGCACGGCATTCACACTGCTGCGGCGGCTTTTACTATTTTGAAAAAGCCGGCCGCTCATTAAACAATCTCGTATTCCCTGCTTTCCCCGCCCACCGGCGCCTATGATTGGTTGCAGTGAGACACGCCCCCACGCTGAGTGACAGGTGTCTCACTGCACCCAATCACAGCAGCCAGTGGGCGTGTCTATACTGTGCAGTGAAATAAATAAATAATTAAAAAAAACGGCGTGCGGTCCCCCCCAATTTTAATGCCAGCCAGATAAAGCCATACGGCTGAAGGCTGGTATTCTCAGGATGGGGAGCTCCACGTTATGGGGAGCCCCCCCAGCCTAACAATATCAGTCAGCAGCCGCCCAGAATTGCCGCATACATTAGATGCGACAGTTCTGGGACTGTACCTGGCTCTTCACGATTTGCCCTGGTGCGTTGGCAAATCGGGGTAATAAGGAGTTAATGGCAGCCCATAGCTGCCACTAAATCCTAGATTAATCATATCAGGCGTCTCCCCGACATCCCACTCATCTCCTTCCTTCCGCATATCCTACGGAAGCCGCAGTGACGCCGGTAGGAGATGTTCCTCGCTCCTGCGGCTTCTCACACAGCGATGTGTGCTGCCGCAGGAGCGAGGAACAACATCGGACTGTCGCGTCAGCGTAATCATGGATTACACCGACGCTGCACCGATGATACGATTACGACACTTTTGCGCTCGTTAATCGTATCATCGAGCCTTTACACACTACGATGTCGCATGCGATGCCGGAAGTACGTCATTTTCAATTTGACCCCACCGACATCGCACCTGCGATATCGTAGTGTGCAAAGCCCGCCTTAGACTCTGCTGAACAGATAAAGCAGCACCAAACATGACTGCAGGAGCCAATTTTGAGTTGACGGAACCATTACATCTGAAACAAACAAAAGGATCAAAGATCCAAAAATATGAACTAATGACTGAACTGAGCTATCCTAGCAAGGAACAAATATAGAAATATGTACAATTATGTAGAAGAAGGTCCTGGCTAATGAATAGTATCCCAGTTTATATATATGAGTGGAAATAAATAATAGACCTCCAAAGCGTTCCATAAGATAGAGATAAAGTGTTTACCCCATGCACTCAGGATGAGAAGTGATGTGATCCTCGGTCCCGAATCGTGTTTCGCATAGCTTTTTCAGGGGGCGTCTGTGATTGTTACATCTGTATTATGGATCTTATGAAAAACACTCCCCAAAGGATTATACCCCAAACCGTAACTCTGTTATCCATAGCATATGGAATAACTTACTGACTACTCAGACCCCAAGAAAGGACCCACCCAGAACCTCAGGAACCGGATTCTGCCTAGCGCCAGTTTAGATGGCATAGACAATGAGTGGAGTTAAGGTCGAGCATGCGCAACCCTTCTTCACAGCCTTTCCAGGTTTCCATTTAGATAGGGCATAATTTGCGATTTTTGGGAGTAACCCTTTAAAACTATAGTATAAAATTACCGATAGACAAGCATTGTACATGGAGCAAAAAACGTGGGTTTTTTTATTTTATTTTTTTTGCACAAAGAAAAAAATGGCTGTTTAATTAATCAAATAAATGCCAGAATTAGATAGAAAAATTACAAATTATATTCATATTTAAGGTCTTAATGTGTTTAGTTTTCTATGACATAAAGGTCACAATGTCATTACACTGGAAAGGTCAAAAAAGAGGTGAAAATTAGTCTCTACATTTATCGGAGAGTATCAGATGAATAGAGTGTGAATACATAGAAAATAAACAATATTCTCAGCACCGTTCAATGCTCTCCAAAGTTATAATAATAGGCGTAATAAACCTACTAATGTCTTAAAATACCATAATAAACAAAAGCCGCGTTCCGTTAAAATGTATGATATAACCTTTCATTAATTAGAAACACTGCACAGGACACAATTCTCAAAGATCAAGTTGTCATGTTAGCCCTTTCCCATACATTCACCTCTCTGGAATTATTTTTTTTAGCTTTAAGACCATATGAAATAAATGAGAAATATATTATCATGTTTAATTAGAGAAAACAGTGGCGTTATCATTGGTGGTCACATCTCATTGATCTGCTGCGAAAAAAAGAATTAACAAGTGACAGCTCAGTGTCTCGCTAATTATCTTTCTGGGTTGCAATGCACCTAAAACAATACTTTGTACAGAGTATATGAATTATATTAATTGTGTTTTTAGTAATGTGTCCAGATACAATTTCCTTAGTTCCAGCATTAGAAACATTTATTATTATTCTACATTGCTTATATAGCACCATCATATTCCATAGTGCTTTACAGATGTGATCATCACTGTCCCCATTGGGGCTCCCAATCTAGGAACCCAGAGGAAACCCATGCAAAAATGCGGAGAACATACAAACTCCTTGCAGATTTTGTCCTTGGTGGAATTTGAACCCAAGAACCCAGTGCAGCAAGACTGCAGTGCTAACCACTGAGCCACCACAAGACTACACTGCTAACCACTGAGACCCCTGATTAAATAGCTAAAACTAAAGCAATGCAGAACTTAGAGGTGGAACTTAACTCCTTTACCACTAATGGTGTGCTGTGCACATCATGAGTCATGTCCCTGCCTTTGATGCGGGCTCACAGGCCGAGCCCGTATCTTTCCCTGCAGATGAAGGCTAAATTACTCAGCCTTCATCTGCATCTAACAGTCGCTGCCAGTCTCTGACAATGGCACACTGGCAGGGAGGTGCTGTTCTGACCCCTCATCGGCACTCCCCCGGTGCGATGATTGGACACCAGTAAGTTATTATGACAGTCAGTCAGGGTTCAGCTGGTGACCCCTGTGTTTGTCATCACAGTACTCCTGTGAAATCCAACCTCTGGCTGGCATTCAGAAAAGACTATGATTTCTTCTGTCATGTTTTTCCAAAAATAAACCCTCCCCCAAAAATAAGCCCTAGTGTGATTTTCAGCATTTTCGACATAAAGATTAAATATAAGCCCTCCCCCGAAAATAAGCCGTAGTCGCAGTTCAATAATGAAGTGTCCATGCAGCTAAAAAAGTTAAAGAATACTGCAGGACATTTCAATATAGAAAGCAGACACCCACAAAAGAAAGAAGAGAGAAGACCCTGAGCGCATAAAGGACCTGCAGTTTAATGCACACCCACATACATCAGATCACACACACATCGGATAGCGCGCGCACACACACACACACACACACACACACACACTCACCACATCCGGCAATATCGATCGCTTTTGGCTGGCTGGAGAACCTGGGATGCAGTGCGGTGGAGCGCGAGGACCTGTGGTGGAATGTATGAAGGACCTGCATGTACAACAAATCCCAGGCCAAGTCTTGGTCCCAAACCGAATTTTTAACTAAAGTCCAGCCGAACCCAGTGAACCTGAACTGCCATGGGTCCACTCATCTGTGGCGCCCTGGACAAGTCAGGACATCACAGATACAGCAACAACACACCCCACACCCCGGTAAGGAACATCAGAGTCACACACAAATCCTTGTTGGCTCCCTCCAGGGGCTGATGTCCACACCAGGTGGGGAGGAGCCAGGCGGTTGGCTCCACCCACCGAGGAGTTCACAGTCCTGGAGGCGGAAAAAGGAAAGCAGTAGTTGAGTTTGAGAGTTGAGGGAAGTGGTAGTGGAGCAGACTGACCGTGTCCGGGTACGTGGCCCGGGCACAAACAGCAAGGTTGGCAGACGGTGGTGACCGTCTGCAGGCGAGGCCAATTGACGCACAATCATAAGGACCGGGGACGGGCGGTGGCCCGCCGGTACCGGACCGGGGAGCGAAGAGAAGCCAGCACCATTCGGCTGGGCCTACGGACCCCCGACCAGGCTTGGAGTCGGCGTTAAACCGGTCAAATCCGTCAGCGATGGGAACCACCGGGGTTTCCCAGCAGCAAAGACCCGACTGAAGGCAACCACTCAACCATGAAGGGAAATACAGCTACCGCCACAGCTAGAGTTCCCAGGGCCAGCGCCTGCGGGCAAAAGGGGCTCCTCTGGCAAATATAAATGGGAAGTGGGTCACCGGTGGGAAGCCATCGGGGCCGAAGACACATCAAAGGTGCAGGGAGAGACAGTCACCGCCAACCTACCGGGAGTGACCACCGCAGCCGTCTGTGGGACCCGTCCATCCAGCCGTTTGTTTTACCAGAGACTCCGTGTACGTTACTGGCTGAGTGAGTACCACCATGCTGTCTGGCACTGCGCTGCCCCCGCGACCCTGAACCTCTCCAACTCCTGCCATCCACCCTCCAGTTGCTATCACCGGGCCCCGGGACCACCAAACCCCCCCTTACCCACGGAGGGGAGAGAAATATCTCAGCTGCTCCCTGTCATCGCTCCCGGGATCCCTGTCCAGAGCAGCGGTGGTGTCCCATTATCACCACAAACCGTGCGTGGCGTCACGGACTAAATCCCCAAACCAAACCATGCCTTTCACTCACGGGTGAGGAGCGCCGCTCGAGTCTCCGGATCCGGCCCACCGCTCGAGCCACCAAGCAGCAGCAGCAGCGCCGGACCCGAGCATGGTGAGCGCAGCGCCCTCCCCGCCCGCGACAACTTGGCGTCATGAACAGGATCTTACCGCTCTACCGCCTGGTAGAAGTGCGCCTTGTGTCCCGCCGGAGGTGTCCGGCCGAAAATTTTCAGAAACCGCCATCTTGGGCGCGAAAAGTTCCCCGCTCGAGCGTCTTCCCGAGCAGTGGAGGCGCGATAGCCGAAACTCCGCCCCTGAAGAGGAGGTGCCGGAAAGAAACCAAGGGGGGGATGCGGATGGAGAGATGGCGGCGTCTTGGGGCTGGAGCGCGGGAGCACCCGCCACCGGAGCGTCTAAGCTCTGGAGGAGCAGAGGGGGAGTAGCCTTCGAAGACAGCGGCCCGGGTGAGCTCCCCGCCGGGACCGCTGCGTGGCTGGAACGAGAGCTGGGCCGGTTCTGCACAAAGGTCAGGGCGCAGAGCCTGCAGCAGCTGTTGGACTGGAGGGTGGAGATGCGCAGAATGGTCGCCGTAGTGGAGGTCCGTGAGCAAGGGGCCGCGGCGGCCGTGGCGTGTCGTGACCAGGCCACCCAAGTTCCCGAACCAACCCTGATTGAGTGGGAGCCGGGGACCGGCCCTGCCGCAAAGGGTCCAGAGAGAGTACAGTTGATGGAAGAGGAGATCCCAAGCACGCTGCCCCCGCCACCGTTTCCAAGAGCGATCAGCGGTTCTGGACTGCACTGCCTATGAGTGAGTACCACTGTGCCATCTGGCACTGCGCTGTCCCCGCGACCCTGCACCTCCCCAACTCCTGCCATCCACCCTCCAGTCGCTATCACCGGGCCCCGGGACCACCAAACCCCCCCCCCTACCCACGAGGGGAGAGAAACATCTCAACTGCTCCCTGTCATCGCTCCCGGGATCCCCGTCCAGAGCAGCGGTGGTGTCCCATTATCACCACAAACCGTGGGTGGCGTCACGGACTACATCCCCAAACCAAACCATCCCTTTTACTCATGGGCGAGGAGCGCCGTTCGAGTCCCCGGATCCGGCCCACCGCTCGAGCCACCGAGCAGCAGCAGCAGTGTCGCGGGCGGAGGAGGGGATGCCGCGCTCTCCCACAGCTCGGGTCCGGCTGCCGCTGCAGCCGCGGCCGCTGCTGCTCGGTGGCTCGAGCGATGGGCCGGATCCCGGGGACTCGAGCGGCGCTCCTCGCCCGTGAGTGAAAAGGGGATTGGGTTTTGGGGATTATTGTCCGTGACGCCACCCACGGTTGTGGTTATTGTGTGGACACCACCGCTGCTCTGTATGGGGATCCCGGGAGTGGTGGTATGGAGCAGCTAGATGTTGGCCCTCCCCTCCGTGGGTAGGGGGTTGGTGGTCCCGGGGCCCGATGATGGGGAGGTAGGATGGTTGACAGGCGGGTTATGGGGCCTGTTGAGGTGCAGGGACGCAGGGGCAGCGCTGTGCCGCACGGCACGGAGGTACTCACTCAGCCCAAGGATGATGACACAGTTCACGGTAAACAAGCGGCTGGTTGGACGGGTCCCTCGGACGGCTGCGGTGTTGATGTTCCCTGCAAGTTAGCGGTGACTGTCTCTTCCCTGCACCTAAATACGGTTGTTGGTAGCGATGGATTCCCACCGGTAACCCGCTCCCCAGCTTGGATATGAGCCGGATGAGCCCCTCTTTTGCCCGCAGGCGCTGGCCCTGAGAAACTGGTGCCTTGGCGGTGGCGGTGTCTCTCCAATATGGTTGGACGGTTGCCTTCAATCGGGACTTTGGCTGCTGGGAGACCCGGAGGTCCCCTTCACTGACGGATTTGGCAAATTGTACGGCGACTCCAAGCCTTGCCGGGATCCGAAAGGCCCCTGCCAATGGTGCTGGCTTCTCTTTGTGTTCCGGTCCGGTACCGCCGGGCCACCACCCGTCCACGGTCCTTACGGTAGACTCCAATAGGCCACTCCTGCAGACGGTCACCGCCGTCTGCCAACCTTGCTGTCTCAGTCCGGGGCACACACCCGGACCAACTTCAGGCTCTGTTGCTGTCACTTTCTCCTTCACTTCCACTCCTTTCACTTGCTCCTCTACCACTTCCCTCTCACTTCCTTTAACTCTCTCACTCCACTCTAATCTGCCTGGTTTTCCCGCCTCCAGGACTGTGAACTCCTCGGTGGGCGGAACCAACCGCCTGGCCCACCCCCTGGTGTGGACATCAGCCCCTGGAGGAGGGCAACAAGGGTTTTGTGTTCTGACCTTGGTGTGCCTGCAGGGAATGTGGGGTGTGTGGTGGTGTCATGACCTGTGACCCCTGGCTTGCCCAGGGCGTCACATTCCCCCTTAGCAAAACGCAGACCGTCCTCGGGCTGCCCGTCCAACACCGGTTTTATTTTCCTTTTTTTTTTTTTCTGAAAAGATAAAAAGAAACAAGACATACAAGTATAGTAACATCATCCCACAACGGGAGGCACCTTTCTTAAACATTACGGTAACGGTTGCAGCTGCCGCTCTCTCCCACCCAAGTAACCTGGCCCTGATGCTGCCTCTAAGAAACAGGCAGCACCCCTTGACCCCAGTCCTGAACCAAGTTACCCGAGCGGGATCTGTCCTTCCCCTCCAGAGGGTAGCCACCGGTTCCTGTGGTGGCTGGGCCCCAGCCTGCTCCACTGCGGGCCCTCCCTCCAACCTGCCTCTCCGGAGGCGGTACGGTGGCAGCTGTAACAAAACATTTTATTTACAAGCCACTAACGTTTGTGGTTGCCCTGCAAGTTCACGGGCTTGTCCGTAAGGAGTCCCTTACGCAACTTTAGACGGTCCCCACGGGGACAACGGTGCCGGCAACGGCTGGTTCAATCACGGTTGCTGACAATCAGATGAGACTTCGGTGATCATTTTCATTTTCTCATAACTTTCAAACTTTTAAACACACAGGTGGTCCCAACGGGGACTGTGACAACGGTGCTCCGCTGCCCTACTCAGAGTCCTCGGCATCACTTTGGGGAAGGGGTGCAGTGCTCACATGGGCCTCCTGGCTGCCCCTCAGCCTTGCATCCAGCGCAAACCACCCCCTCTCCCCACAGTGCCGGGTGTACTGAACCAAGTCGCCTGGCATCAGGTTACGACCTGGGTGCTCCTCCGGGAGATGGGCATTCACATCCCGCCGGGCTATGAACACTTTGGCCTCCAGGCCCGGTTCGTAAATGAATCCATAGCCCCGGCGGACATCAAACCGCCTCACCTGCCCTTCATACACCGGGCCCCGGACACGGAAAGTTGCCTGATGGAGATTCTCTTTTTCCTGGATTGCACGGGCCACCATCTCTGCCTTCTTTCTTTCCCTCTCCTCAATTTCCAGGCCCAACGGTACCGGCTCCCTGTCCCAGTACGGCGCTGCTGCGAGCTCCGGCGCACGGGTCGGGCCCCGCGAGACCTTTTGGACGCTGCCCACTGTTAGGGACCTGGCGGCATGTCCCGCGGTGTCTTGGCCTTGGACGTCGCCTTGCAGCGGCAACCCGGCGCAACCTCAGCCGAGGTGTGGGGGATGGGCACAGGGGCTTTCCTCTGCTGGGCCTTCGGCACGGAGCGGGCTATCGGAGCCGGCTCGGGGGACTTCTCGGGGGACGCCTCCGGTTCGGGCTTCGGGGCTTTCCACGGCAGCACCTCCGGGCGGCTACCGGCTCCGGCTGCAGGTCAGCCCGCCGGGGCGGGCATGCTGGGTATCGCTACCGGTTGCGGTGGCAGCGGGTCTAGTGGCGGGGTCACAGCTTCCGGGACGGGTGGTGAGGGAGGCAGCAGGGTGAGAGGGTTTAGACCGGGTCCCGCAGCCGCGATGACCGGCCCTTCAAGGGCATCGGGGCGTGGGTCACTCACCCTCCCTTCCGCAACTTCCTCCTCGCGTTTCCGCACGGTCGCTATGACATCCGCCATGTCGGTCTCCCACTCCTCCATGAGGAGCTGCATCTTGAACTGCAGCCTCTGGTAGAGCTGCGCGGTCCGGATCTCCACCCACGCCGTGGTTCCCGGCGCGGGGGCTACGGTGCTTCGGGACGGCATCCACATGTTGCTGGCGGCCTCTCCCAGGAACAAGATGGCTGCAGAGTCCTGGCGTCCCTGCTTTTATAGCCGCGGCTACATGCGACCAGTCGCCATTTCGTCCCCCTTAGCCTTTTTCCGGCTCCTCCTCTATCGGGGCGGGGTTTCGGCCTTCGCGCCTCCACTACTCGAGAAGACGCTCGAGCGGGAACTTTTCGCGCCAAAGATGGCAGCTTCTGAAATTTTCCGGCCGGACACCTCCGGCGGTAACAAGGCGCACCTCTAGCAGACGGCAGAGCGGTAAGATCCTGTTCGTGACGCCAAGTTGTCGCGGGCGGAGGAGGGGACGCCGCGCTCTCCCACAGCTCGGGTCCGGCTGCCGCTGCTGCCGCGGCCGCTGTTGCTCGGTGGCTCGAGCGATGGGCCGGATCCCGGGGACTCGAGCGGCGCTCCTCGCCCGTGAGTGAAAAGGGGATTGGGTTTTGGGGATTATTGTCCGTGATGCCACCCACGGTTGTGGTGATTGTGTAGACACCACCGCTGCTCTGTATGGGGATCCCGGGAGTGGTGGTATGGAGCAGCTAGATGTTGGCCCTCCCCTCCGTGGGTAGGGAGTTGGTGGTCCCGGGGCCCGATGATGGGGAGGTAGGATGGTTGACAGGCGGGTTATGGGGCCTGTTGAGGTGCAGGGACGCAGGGGCAGCGCTGTGCCGCACGGCACGGAGGTACTCACTCAGCCCAAGGATGATGACACAGTTCACGGTAAACAAGCGGCTGGTTGGACGGGTCCCTCGGACGGCTGCGGTGTTGATGTTCCCTGCAAGTTAGCGGTGACTGTCTCTTCCCTGCACCTAAATACGGTTGTTGGTAGCGATGGATTCCCACCGGTAACCCGCTCCCCAGCTTGGATATAAGCCGGAGGAGCCCCTCTTTTGCCCGCAGGCGCTGGCCCTGAGAAACTGGTGCCTTGGCGGTGGCGGTGTCTCTCCAATATGGTTGGACGATTGCCTTCAATCGGGACTTTGGCTGCTGGGAGACCCGGAGGTCCCCTTCACTGACGGATTTGGCAAATTGTACGGCGACTCCAAGCCTTGCCGGGATCCGAAAGGCCCCTGCCAATGGTGCTGGCTTCTCTTTGTGTACCGGTCCGGTACCGCCGGGCCACCACCCGTCCACGGTCCTTACGGTAGACTCCAATAGGCCACTCCTGCAGACGGTCACCGCCGTCTGCCAACCTTGCTGTCTCAGTCCGGGGCACACACCCGGACCAACTTCAGGCTCTGTTGCTGTCACTTTCTCCTTCACTTCCACTCCTTTCACTTGCTCCTCTACCACTTCCCTCTCACTTCCTTTAACTCTCTCACTCCACTCTAATCTGCCTGGTTTTCCCGCCTCCAGGACTGTGAACTCCTCGGTGGGCGGAGCCAACCGCCTGGCCCACCCCCTGGTGTGGACATCAGCCCCTGGAGGAGGGCAACAAGGGTTTTCTGTTCTGACCTTGGTGTGCCTGCAAGGAATGTGGGGTGTGTGGTGGTGTCATGACCTGTGACCCCTGGCTTGCCCAGGGCGTCACAGCAGCGCCGGACCCGAGCGTGGTGAGCGCAGCGCCCTCCCCGCCCGTGACACATCCCTAATACTTATTTCATTTCTAGAACTTTCCTGGTGATGACCTCCTCATTTTAGCCTTGACTTTGCCTCAGCTTCAGCTACAGACAATCCAAGCTTCATACCCCTCGAAAATTGGATATGACTCTCGTGAACCCGAAAGTAAAATTGCATCCTTGCTTGTTAAATATGAAAAGGGAAATTGCTGAAAGGAGTATTCTCAAGTTTAGACATTATCCCTTATCCATAGAATAGGGAAAAAACATCCCAATCACTGGGAGTTTAACCACCTCCAATCCCAAGAACTGAGGCTTTGAACAGCCCTGTGTCATTGGAGCGGAGATCAGTCAAGCACACTGCCAGTCCACACTACCAGTCCATTTGATCTCATGGGACTGCTGAAGAGAAGCTGAGCACAGCGCTTTGTTATGTCCAGCGATACCATTAAGAGTAAATTGAGCAGCAGTGCTTGTGATCAACAACCACTCCATTCACATAGAGTTATTCAGAGCTTCGGTTTTGCGGTTCGGTTGGGGTTCCAGCAGTTCCTGTGATTGGGAAGTTATCCCCTATGCAATGCATAGGGGGGAAGCTTCCAAACTTGAGAATACTCCTTGAAACTCTGCACATCCCTTTAACCAGTGCCAAACCAGTTGTAGTGTTACGAGTGTGTTACGGCCTGATGTGATCTCGGGGGTATCTTGGATTAGAAGGTCACAACGTATGGTTGCCTGCAGATTATCTTTAGTGCCCCCTCATTGTCTATCCTGAGTTGGAGCTTATTTAATTCCCTCCGGTGCTGAAGGGGTTATTGTTCTTTTTTATGCTGCTAAAATCTTTCAGAAAGTTGTAACCTCTTCTGCAGCCACTCCTTTCTGCTATAAGTATCCACTCCTCACTCCTCCCTATGCCGGCTATAGTTCACTCTATACTGTCAATTTTGAGGGAGCCAGTCTCTGGAGAAGCTGAGGTGTCACTTGTGTTGCAGCTGAGAAGTTTCCACTGGAGACGATGTGGAGTGTTATTTTTTGTGTCTTCCCTCACCTGTTTGTCTTACCTTACTCATGTGATATTATAGCATCTTGCTGACCTTCACTCATCAGGATGAGTTCAGGGCCAGCAAGGGCCTAGGCACGTGATGGCGCATCGGGGGAAGGACCCATCTAGGGATATTAGGGAGTACAGGAATAAGCCGCAGGTGAGCATTAGAAGGTGATTCTTCTTTCTAGCACCAGGGCCATCCATTGTATTGCTTCCATGGTGTTCCCATTGTGTTGCGTCGCTCGCCAGGAGCACCGTGGTTTCCACCGGCTTTCCAAATCCATGCTAAATTTAGATTGTCATGTTTGTAAATTCAATGTGGAATATGATGACACTAGATAAGCAATCATGATAAATAAATATTAGAATTATTGATGATATATCCTGCATCCCTCACCCTAAATAGACAATATGACTAGTTATACAGCAACAACCTCAAAAAACGTCCAAATAGAATAATTTGCAAGTTTGTAGAACAGGACAACACAAAGACATAAATTGAAACATTTTCTGTTCTTTTTCTCCTAATGTGTTTTTCCAAATGTCAAATAAAATATAATCGTGCGTTAACAAACGACTTCAAACCCCCCCCCCCCCCCTTGTTCTCCTTTGTAACAATCTAAAATCCCTGAGAAATTCTATGGTTTCAAATGTGGAAAAAGGTGGTGTAAAATCAAGGAAACAAGGCTATAAAAATCCATCGGAGGATAAAATAACCATGAAAACAATGTGTAAAAAATATGTAAAGAGTGTGAAATCGAGGGATGTAAAACGAGCATTTTATTGTGCATCCAGCGTAGAATGGTAAGTGTATATCCTGTCGGTATCAATGGAAATTAAATGAATTGAACGCACTGGAAAAAAACAATTTGTTGGTTGAGCTGTCCTTTAATTGGATGCATGATCATCTAGAAAAAAAACTATACAAGTTCCCAGGACAATAGCTGTTCTCTCAGGGCTCCTATACTGTGGATATATTAGGTACATGCAGTTATTAGAATGATATATGGAGTGGGAGATATTATTCAGGACCCCCATTTATCAATCAGAGTAGACAGCAACTGCAAATAGGACCCCAAACTCCTAAGCTTTAGGAAATATCTGCACTAAACATTGTACAGAGCAGAATAGCACAGCTGGAGTTGAGGTAATGTGCCGCCACGTGCTCGACAGCCGAGCCGCTTGGGTCCGGACCTTCAGTGGTTGGCCCGAGGGTCTCCGGGCGTTCTGCGGCCACTCCGATCAAAAAGGGGTTGGCGGTGTGGGGACGTAGGTGTACGGCCGGAGCCGTGTTTAAGTTCGTGACGCCACCCACGGGATGTGGTAAAGGTGGACACCACCGCTGCAGTTACGGGGCACCCGGGGAAGATGTTGCGCAGCAAGTTGTTAACCCCTCCGTGGGTAGGGATGGTGGCCCTGGGACCCGTTGGGGGAGTTGGGCGGTGCAGGGAGATGGGCGGCCGGAGGGCACTGATGTACTCATTATTAGTAAACACACGAGTCTCTGGTAAACCAAGGTGATGGTGGTCGGTGCCCGCAGCCGGCTGAAGTCTGGTCCCTCACCCGATTGGTGATCTCTGCCTTTCTCCTGCACCTGTTTTGTGATGGTGGACTACCTGCGCTTGCAACTTCAGGAGCCCGCTCCCGGCTTGTGGTTGCCTGAGGAGCCCTTTGCCCGCAGACACTGGCCCATGGGATCTCTCTGCTGTGGCGGTGGCTTTCTATCCCTCTCGTTGAGACAGGACCTCTAGTCCTGGCCGAAATCAGTTAATTAGCTAGCCCCCAGTAGCTTCTGGACCTAGCTTCAGGGTCTGAGTACCCCCCTTTGTGCTCCAATTTCCGAGTCGGTTCCACGGGTCGGTACTGGCGGGCCACTACCCTGTTCCGGTCCACCACGGTTCCACCGAGCCGTCTTCCCGGCTCCTGCAGACAGAGGCCTCTGTCTGCCTTCTAGCCAAAGGTACCCGGGCTCCTTCCCTGGCACCTGTCAGTCTACTACAGGCCTGTCACACAGGCCTGACCTCCTCCACTGAACTCTCAAACTGAACTAGTCTTTTCCCGGCTCAGGCCATCCAAACTCCTTTGTGGGCGTGTCCAACTGCCTGGCTCCGCCCCCTGGTGTGTCCATCAAGTACTGAGGGGGTGACTAGGGTTTAAATGTTTGGCTGCTGTCACCTTGTTAGGGGACTAGTGTAATGCGGGGCCCTATCTGTGACTACCTGGCCCGGCCAGGGCATCACAGTACAATAGTCTGCAATTGCCACTAAACATTATATAAAGCACTGCTGTTCTGCTGCATACACTGTTTAGTGGCAGTTGCAGACATTTCCAGTTCAGCTCAGCTGTACTATTCCGCTCTGTATACTGTTTAGTGCAGAGATTTCCAGATCAGCTGTACTATTCCGCTTCGTATACTGTTTAGTGCAGAGACTTCCAGCTCAGCTGTGCTATTCCACTCCATACAGTGTTTAGTGTGGAGATTTCCAGCTCAGCTCAGCTGTGCTATTCCATTCTATATACTGTTTAGTGCAGAGATTTCTAGCTGAGCTCCAGCTGTGCTATTCCACTCTGTACATTGTTTATCTCAGAGATTTCCAGCTCAGCTACAGCAGTGATATTACACTCCATACACTGTTTAGTGCAGATTTCCAGTTCAACTGCAGCTGTGCTATTTCGCTCCATAGACTGTTTAATGCAGAGATTTCCAGCTCAGCTCCAGCTGTGCTATTCCACTCCATACACTGTTTAGTACAGAGATTTCCAGCTCAGCTGTGCTATTCTGCTCCATACACCGTTTATTGCACAGATTTCCAGCTCAGCTGTGCTATTCTGCTCCATACACCATTTAGTGCAGAGATTTCCAGCTCAGCTCAGCTGTGCTATTCCCCTCCATACACTGTTTAGTGCAGAGATTTGCAGCTCAGCTGTGCTACTCCACTCCGTACACTGTTTAGGGCATAGATTTCCAGCTCAGCTGTGCTATTCCACTTTGTACACTGTTTAGTGCAGAGATTTCCAGCTCAGCTGTGCTATTCCACTCCGTACACTGTTTAGTGCAGAGATTTCCAGCTCAGCTGTGCTATTCCTCTCTGTACACTGTTTAGTGCAGAGATTTCCAGCTCAGCTGTACTATTCCACTCCATACACTGTTTAGTGCAGCGATTTCCAGCTCAACTGTGCTATTCCACTCTGTACACTGTTTAGTGCAGCGATTTCCAGCTCAACTGTGCTATTCCACTCCATACACTATTTAGTGCAAAGATTTCCAGCTCAGCTGTGCTATTCCACTCCATACAGTGCTTAGTGCAGAGATTTCCAGCTCAGCTGTGCTATTCCACTCCGTACACTGTTTAGTGCAGAGATTTCCACCTCAGCTGTGCTATTCCACTCCATCCACTGTTTATTGCAGAGATTTCCACCTCAGGTACTATTCCACTCCATCCACTGTTTATTGCAGAGATTTCCACCTCAGGTACTATTCCACTCCATACACTGTGTAGTGCAGACATTTCCAGCTCAGTTGTACTATTCCACTCCGTACACTGTTTAGTGCAGAGATTTCCACCTCAGCTGTGCTATTCCACTCCGTACACTGTTTAGTGCAGAGATTTCCACCTCAGCTGTGCTATTCCACTCCGTACACTGTTTAGTGCAGAGATTTCCAGCTCAGCTGTGCTATTCCACTCCGTACACTGTTTAGTGCAGAGATTTCCAGCTCAGCTGTGCTATTCCACTCCGTACACTGTTTTTTTATGATCCGGAACCATGGAAGACCACCACAAATCATTGGAAAAAAGGTGAAAAGAGCATTTGCAACTAATCTGGCCGCCATCCCCTTACTAACCAACACAACTAGAAGTAGCCGAGGGGTGAACTAACATCCTGTGCACCGCGAACCCAGCCGGAGAACTAACTATCCTAAAGGTAGGAAAGATGAATAACTCTCTGCCTCAGAAAATAGACAAGAATAGTAAGCCCCCCACATTCAAAGACTGCGGTGATATAGGAAAAACACAATACACAGGTACAGTTAGGTCCAGAAATATTTGGACAGTGACACAATTTTGGCGAGTTGGGCTCTGCATGCCACCACATTGGATTTGAAATGAAACCTCTACAACAGAATTCAAGTGCAGATTGTAACGTTTAATTTGAAGGTTTGAACAAAAATATCTGATAGAAATTGTAGGAATTGTACACATTTCTTTACAAACACTCCACTGCTGCAGTAACGAGATTTGAGAATGGACCCCCATGTCGCCGATTAGCGATTTTGCACGTTTTTGCAACGATGCAAAATCGCTTATCGGTGTCACATGCAACGGCATCGCTAATGCGGCCGGATGTGCGTCACGAATTCCGTGACCCCAACGACTCCGCATTAGCGATGTCGCAGCGTGTAAAGCCCGCTTAACTGTCATTAATGGGTAAATCTGTGTTGACATAAGACAGATTTTACCCCTGGTTTGCTATTTTTGAAAATGAAAGATCAGTTCAGGAGGAGAAAGAAGCACATTTCTCAAATAAGATACAGTTAGGTCCAGAAATATTTGGACAGTGACACAATTTTCGCGAGTTGGGCTCTGCATGCCACCACATTGGATTTGAAATGAAACCTCTACAACAGAATTCAAGTGCAGATTGTAACATTTAATTTGAAGGTTTGAACAAAAATATCTGATAGAAATTGTAGGAATTGTACACATTTCTTTACAAACACTCCACATTTTAGGAGGTCAAAAGTAATTGGACAAATAAACCAAACCCAAACAAAATATTTTTATTTTCAATATTTTGTTGCGAATCCTTTGGAGGCAATCACTGCCTTAAGTCTGGAACCCATGGACATCACCAAACGCTGGGTTTCCTCCTTCTTAATGCTTTGCCAGGCCTTTACAGCCACAGCCTTCAGGTCTTGCTTGTTTGTGGGTCTTTCCATCTTAAGTCTGGATTTGAGCAAGTGAAATGCATGCTCAATTGGGTTAAGATCTGGTGATTGACTTGGCCATTGCAGAATGTCCCACTTTTTTGCACTCATGAACTCCTGGGTAGCTTTGGCTGTATGCTTGGGGTCATTGTCCATCTGTACTATGAAGCGCCGTCCGATCAACTTTGCGGCATTTGGCTGAATCTGGGCTGAAAGTATATCCTGGTACACTTCAGAATTCATCTGGCTACTCTTGTCTGCTGTTATGTCATCAATAAACACAAGTGACCCAGTGCCATTGAAAGCCATGCATGCCCATGCCATCACGTTGCCTCCACCATGTTTTACAAAGGATGTGGTGTGCCTTGGATCATGTGCCGTTCCCTTTCTTCTCCAAACTTTTTTCTTCTCATCATTCTGGTACAGGTTGATCTTTGTCTCATCTGTCCATAGAATACTTTTCCAGAACTGAGATGGCTTCATGAGGTGTTTTTCAGCAAATTTAACTCTGGCCTGTCTATTTCTGGAATTGATGAATGGTTTGCATCTAGATGTGAACCCTTTGTATTTACTTTCATGGAGTCTTCTCTTTACTGTTGACTTAGAGACAGATACACCTACTTCACTGAGAGTGTTCTGGACTTCAGTTGATGTTGTGAACGGGTTCTTCTTCACCAAAGAAAGTATGCGGCGATCATCCACCACTGTTGTCATCCGTGGACGCCCAGGCCTTTTTGAGTTCCCAAGCTCACCAGTCAATTCCTTTTTTCTCAGAATGTACCCGACTGTTGATTTTGCTACTCCAAGCATGTCTGCTATCTCTCTGATGGATTTTTCTTTTTTTTCAGCCTCAGGATGTTCTGCTTCACCTCAATTGAGAGTTCCTTAGACCGCATGTTGTCTGGTCACAGCAACAGCTTCCAAATGCAAATCCACACACCTGTAATCAACCCCAGACCTTTTAACTACTTCATTGATTACAGGTTAACGAGGGAGACGCCTTCAGAGTTAATTGCAGCCCTTAGAGTCCCTTGTCCAATTACTTTTGGTCCCTTGAAAAAGAGGAGGCTATGCATTACAGAGCTATGATTCCTAAACCCTTTCTCCGATTTGGATGTGAAAACTCTCATATTGCAGTTGGGAGTGTGCACTTTCAGCCCATATTATATATATAATTGTATTTCTGAACATGTTTTTGTAAACAGCTAAAATAACAAAACTTGTGTCACTGTCCAAATATTTCTGGCCCTGACTGTAGATGACAGGATTTAGCAAAAGGTGAGGCCCCCGCTGACTAAAATAGGAAAGGACAGGAAAGGGACTGATGGTGGCCAGAGAAAAACCCTGCAAAATACCAACTTCCTGATAGTACAAAAAGGCCCTCAGATCGCTCGATCTGAACTCCGTCCTATACCAGGTGCCCTTGTCATACCAATGAACAGAAAACAAGAATCATAACAAAGTTAACAAGCCACAAACACATGGACCCAAAGGAGCTATACTCCACACAGAACTGCAGGGAGTTCCTCAACAATCCACTGAGGGGGAAAATCCCTGCAAGCAAATAAACTGAAAGTAACCACAGCAAAATGACAAACCCAGATAAACAAAAGAACAGACAATAAATAAAGAGCAAGCACTTATCTGGGGAAGATGTGGTGTAAGGCAGGATTAAGCAGGCTGGAGATACCAAGAACAACTGACATCCGGCAACAGCCTGCAATCAGACCAGGACTTAAATAAGCAGAGAGTTAGGAAAGGAAACACCCACTGGACAACACACCTGATCTCTGTCCAAACCTTTCCTGGCCCCCAGAGGGAGTCTCCCAGCAGCTAAGACATAACTAACATTCACAACACTGTTTAGTGCAGAGATTTCCAGCTCAGCTGTGCTATTCCACTCCGTACACTGTTTAGTGCAGAGATTTCCAGCTCAGCTATACTATTCCACTCCGTACACTGTTTAGTGCAGAGATTTCCAGCTCAGCTGTGCTATTCCACTCCGTACACTGTTTAGTGCAGAGATTTCCAGCTCAGCTGTGCTATTCCACTCCGTACACTGTTTAGTGCAGAGATTTCCAGCTCAGCTATACTATTCCACTCCGTACACTGTTTAGTGCAGAGATTTCCAGCTCAGCTGTGCTATTCCACTCCGTACACTGTTTAGTGCAGAGATTTCCAGCTCAGCTGTGCTATTTCACTCCGTACACTGTTTAGTGCAGAGATTTCCAGCTCAGCTGTGCTATTTCACTCCGTACACTGTTTAGTGCAGAGATTTCCAGCTCAGCTGTACTATTCCACTCCGTACACTGTTTAGTGCAGAGACTTCCAGCTCAGCTGTGCTCTTCCACTTTGTACACTGTACAAGATTGGCTGCCGTTTTAACTGATAACAGTTGATCAATGATGATGCCCCTTGTCGGAAACGCATGTTCTGATATTGATTTCCTATTGTAAGGTCAGTTCCTTAATATCAAAGAAGTAGATAACCCCTTTAGTCATTAATTAAGTGTGGTCAATTTAATTGATTTTGTTTGAACTGGTTCATCCGTAAGCATCCTAACTCTATGACTGAACCATCATTTGTATTATGACTATAGAACAGTAGGGGTCATCCGGGAGGAGGCCGGCTAGCGAGACGTGCCACCTGCCATGCTCCACGCAGCGTTACATTGGCACGGTCTGCCCTGGAATTCCACATGTTTTCACTGTAAGGCAAATATAGGTGGCACTATCTTGGAAAGAATTCATTGTTATCTGACGCCTGCAACATTGTATCTGCACCTCCTATCTGATACAATCTACCTGTATGACCACGAGCCATTACTGAGCTTTATGGTCCTCTGCTGGTTTGGATGTGAAGGGAGTTCCTGTTTGCAATTACATTGCAGAGCACACCTTCCTGTGTCAATACACCGGGATAAATGACTTGTTTGCATGTGATTATGTCTAGAGCACTTACATACTTGTTTGTGTTGTCTTACAATTCTGTTTACCATTGTGCCAGATGGCTCCTTTTTCAATCAGTTTTCATCTTCACATAGTTGTTTTTTCACCAGCCGCCCGCAATCAGATACACAACTAGTGTTTAGTGCAAGCTGTAAACAATCAGAATTACAGTTATAGCAAAAAGTCATGCAAAAAAAACCCACACAAGATTTCCACCTTCAGGATTATTTTTCGATTCTGTATCATGAGGAAATACACCCTAAGGTTTATCATCAGGAGCTTATCACTGTACCACTTGGTTTTGCTTCCTCCTAATCCTGCTGGTCTTTGTAACCCCACCCTCATCACTGATTGGAAGCTTGCTGAGAGTGTACACAGGGAGCTGTCAATCAGTGGTGTGGGTGGGGTTATGCACAGCTCAGCATTCTGAGCACTGGTACATTACAAGTGGAGAACACAGGATTTTATCAAAACTGCACAAAGCAGCTCAGAAAGTGATATATTGCCAAAATCAGGCTCTCTGCCACAACAGCATGCTTTTCTCAGATTACATATCAAAAAACTTCTGACAGATTCCTTTTAATATAATTGGTAACCCATTGGACTGTACAACCAAGCAGCAAAATTGCTGTTGGACAAGGTGCACATTGCGGAATTGGAGTGGTGCTTTGATATCTTGAGGTTGGTGAGTGAAGCAGAAAGAGACGGATTGTTACGTTTAAGGAACCTTGAAGTAATTGCTAAAAAAAACAATTTGGTACTTAAATAATATGCTATTGATATGTATGCAGTCCCCTGCCTCCCACCATCACTAAAGTAGAATGATGACAGTGAGTAACTACAATGTCTGTAAAACCCTGCGGAATATGGTTACATTCTATAAAAAAAAGTGTAATAAAAAAATAATAAATAAGATAAAAATAAATAAATGTAGAAATTATAAGGTGTCTATCTCCAGAGATCTTTATGTTCCTTTGTCCACTGTGCACAACATAATCAAGAGGTTTACAACCCATGGCACTGTAGCTAATCTCCCTCAACGTGGATGGAAGAGGAAAATTGAAAGGTTGCAACCCAAGATAGTCCGGATGGTGGAGAAGCCGCCCCAATCAAGTTCCAAAGAAACTCAAGTTGTCCTGCAGGCTCAGGGGGCATCAGTGTCCGCTCGAGCTATCCAACCACAGCTGAAGGAAATGAATGCTATGGAGAAGACCCAGGAGGACCCCACTGCTGACACAGAGACTACAGTTTGCAAAAATGTATGTGAGTAACCAAAATCCTTCTAGGAAAGTGTCTTGGGGACAGATGAGACCAAGATAGAGCTTTTTGGTATAAATCACATCATTCTACTGTTTAGTGTTTACTGAAAACAGAATGCGGCCTACAAGGAAAAGAACACAATACCTACAGTCATATATGGTGGAGGATCAAAGATGTGTTGTGGTTGTCTTCTTGTCTCTGACATTGGGGGCCTTTACTAGAGATGAGCCACCCCTCTAGTGTTCGAGTTCGGTTCGTCGAACGTTCGACAAACGTTCGACGAACACCTTCGAACCCCATTAAAAACAATGGCAGGCAAACACATACAAACACATTATGCATATACACATGCAGTTAATAATAAACATTGCCATTATACTTACAGGTCCCGCGACGCGTCCTGCACTCTGTCTCCCGCCGCTTCTCCTTCCGATCATCGCTTTGCGCTCCCGGTAACCAGCACTGATGATAGGACTTTCCGTGACGTCATAGCATGTGACCAGTCACGTGTGTATTATCTCATTGGCTACAGACTGGTCACATGGCTATGACGTCATGCTAGGTCCTGTCAGTGCATGTCGCCAGTAAGCCTTGCTCGCCCGAGCATCTCCGTACTCAGTATACTCGGCGAGTACCGGTGAGATACTCGGGCACATGCTTGGCTCCCTGTTCCTGCATGTCGGCGCTCTTTACAGAGTCAGCCCACATGCAGGGACTGGATGCCACAGACGGTGAATAGCAGCGCCGGGAATCAGGTGACCGGAGATCACTGTTGCTATAGTAATCCGCCTGTCAGGTTACTATTGCAACGGTGGCAGCGGTGATGTCACCACTTACCAACCCGCAGCCTTTGCTCACTCATTGAGTGATTAGACTGCACGGGGGAGCAGCAGCGTTCTTCCTCCCATGCAGTGCTGTCTGATGTAGTAGAGCTGCATGGGTTGAAGGAGAAAGAAGACAGAAGACCAGGATTGTGGAGGGGTGAGAGGGAGTAATAAACATGGAGTCTCCAAGTGTGTCTGTGTATTTATTTCTATTAAAGTATTTTTTCTCTGTGTGGTGTCTTTTTTTTAACCCTTTATTGGAGATTCTTAATGGCCGGGTCAAACTTACCTGACATTAAGAATCTCTGGCTTAATACTAGCTAGTAAAACAAAGCTAGTATTAACCCCTTATTACCCAGCGAGCCACCCGGCATCAGGGCCGCTGGAAGAGTTGGATACAGCGCCAGATGATGGCGCTTCTATGAAAGCGCCATTTTCTGGGACGGCTGCGGACTGCAATTCGCAGCGGAGGGGCCCAGAAAGCTTGGGCCAACCTGTACTGCGGATTTCAATCCCCAGCTGCCTAGTTGTACCTGGCTGGACACAAAAATGGGGCGGAGCCCATGTTGGTTTTTTTTTAATTATTTCATGAAATTCATGAAATAATTAAAAAATGGGCTTCCCTATATTTTTAGTTCCCAGCCGGGTACAATAGGCAGTTGGTGGTTGGAGGCAGCCGTACCTGCCTGCTGTACCTGGCTAGCATACAAAAATATGGCAAAGCCCACGTCATCTTTTTTTTTAGTTTTTTGGCAAAAAATGCTTCCCTGGATTTTCCATTGCCAGTGAAGGTAACACCAAGCAGTGGGGGTTAGCAGCCAGTAGCTGCTTGGATTACCTTTAGCTACCAATACAAAAAATGCAGCGGGAGCCCACGTATTTTTTTTTTTTATTATTTATTTAAATAACTAAAAAAAAATGGGCTTCCTTGTGTTTTGATTGCCTGACATCACAGTACTGTAAAAATAAATCATTAATAAAATGACGTAGCGCTCCGCGGTATTTTTGATTCTCAGCGCAGATAAATCAGACAGCTACAGGTTGCCACCCCCATCTGCCTGGCATTACCTTGGCTGGCAATCAAAATAAGGGAAGCCCATTAATTTTTTTTATTTAAAAAAATAGTTAAAAAAATAAATGCGTGGGCTCCCGACATATTTTGATCGCCAGTCAGGTAAAGCCAAGCAGCTGGGGGCTGGGATTCTCGGCAGCCCACAGGCACCCCTGGAAATGGCGCATTGTTTCTTACTGCCATTTCCAGGCACTTTATCCGTCTCTCCAGCAGTCGTGATGGCGGTGGCTCGCTGGGTAATAAAGGGGTTGATACCAGCTTTGTATACTCAGATGGTACTAAGCCCAAAATTCATGGTGTCACGCCAAAATAGACATGGCCACCATGAATTTCTAGTAAAGATAAAAAAACAACACACAGAAAAATATTTTATTAGAAATAAAACACAACACAATTAGTGACTCCATCTTTATTGAACTAAAGAACCCCCCCCCCACTCCGCTGTAGTTCTGGGTCGAGGGTCTCGCGATGTCCAATCCGGATCCAATATCATCTGATTTGCTGAAAGGCAAAGCGATCAGATGATGTGTCAGGTGTTCAAGAACCTTAATCACATGACACAGCTGATTATATAAAAGCCGTTTAAACAATCAGCTGATGTATCAGTAGAAAAAAAAAAACTACACACTTCTGTGCAGACTCCCATCCAATCGCTGCAGGATCCGGCAGTGATCAGCTGATGCGGTCACCTGACAGCATCAGCTGATAGTTTAAGCCGGCCGGGCGGTAAAAAGCCGGCCTAACCGCTGGACTTATACGACCAGCTGATGCCGTCAGGTGACCGCATCAGCTGATCATCGCCAGGTCCTGCAGCCATCGGACATGTCCCGGGAGTCTGCAGACAGGTGAATATGATATTTTTTTTTCTACTGTTCACTTTTAATTTCGCAGCTGCTTACACCTCCTGTCTGGACATGGCGCCGGACGGGAGGTGGAAGCAGGGGTGGTGGTACCGGGAGGATCCACTCTTCTGTGTTTACCAACACAAGGAACCCTCTTCCTGTACATGTGATTTTATTACCCACCCTATGCGTTTAAAGCTGCGTTTATAGTCATAGAAACGCTTACGGTAACTTCACACACTGCGTTTTTTTACGCTGCGTTTTTGTGCGTTTTTTCCCACAAAAAACGCACAAAAACGCAGCATCTTAAAAAAGCATAAAAAATGTGGGTTTTTTTGCGTTTTTGGCTGCGTTTTTGCTCACCGCGTTTTTAAGCGTTTTTAAAGATTGAGAAAAAAAAAGTCTGATGTAATTTCCTTCTATATGTTCTTCATTCTCCACTAGTGTATGCAGGAGAGCAGACAGCTGCAGAACTACAAGGCTCAGCATGCTCCATCCAGGACTGTATGCTGGTGGGAGAGGCAGGGGGAGCAGAACTGCAAGGCTCAGCATACTTCATCCCCTAGTGTATGGAGGAGAGCAGACAGCAGCTGCAGAACTACAAGGCTCAGCATCCTCCATCCAGGACTGCATGCTGGAGGGAGAGGCAGGGGGAGCAGAACTGCTAGGCTCAGCATACTTCATCCACTAGTGTATGCAGGAGAGCAGACAGCAGCTGCAGAACTACAAGGCTCAGCATCCTCCATCCTGGAGCAGTTTATAAAGAAGAGTCCGAAATTCCAGGTGAGAGGAGTAAGAAGCTTGCGGACAGTTATAGGAAGCGATTGATTGCAGGTATTTATTCCAAAGGGTAAAGAGTGCAAGTGTAACCAAATATTAAGCTGAAAGGACAACAATTTTTTTCGTCCCACTTGCAAAATTTTGGGTGAAATTATGTCGAATTTGCCTTTTTCCTCTGCATTTTTCTATTCTCCAAGGGTGCCAACACTTTTGGCCATGTCTATATATGTTTGCAAGCACTGAAAGTATAGGAGCCGCCAGTAAAGAAACCTTATGCCATGTGTATGGATACATCTCAGTAATAAGTAGCAATCCATTCTTAGCAAAGATAAAGGAAGGTCTTGTTTCTGACAATGAACAATTTACCAAGTTGATGAAAGACACACACACATGATATAAAGTGGAATTCAATACAGTTTATTTTCTGTACTGGTTCCTCCATGCTAATGGAAAACAATGCTAGAGCAACAGATTACCTATTTTATAAATGTAATGCTGTTTTATTATACGAGGAGCTGCTGATAAGTCTTTGGCTTTACCCAGAAAGAAACAAGACAGGATAAAACTTTACATTTATTCCACATACTCTCCACTGATGTCACCACACTTCTTACAACAGTATGTCAAGTTTTGTAAGCCTAGCAAAAAGAAGGATTTTGGTTGTGCCTCAAACCAGACATCCGTAGCAGCCATGGCATCAGAAATGGTATGAAATTTGGCACCCTTGAGGTGTTTCTTCATGTTTGGAAACAAGTAATAGTCAGAGGAAGCTTGATCTGGTTAATAAGGTGGGTTGTCAACCAGCGGGAAGCCCAGCTCTGCCGGTTTTGCCGTGGTCGCTTGTGCAGTGTGAGCGGAGGCGTTCTCTTGCAGGAACAAGATTCCTTTGGACAGCTTGCCGCGCCTTTTGGCCTTCAGAGCTGCCTTTTATTGGTCCAAAAATTCAATGTAATACCTTGCATTGATGGTGGAACCCTTTTGAAGGTAGTCCACTAGCAGCACTCTCTCCTTATCCCAGAACACAGACGCCATCACCTTAGTGGCTGATTTTGCACCCTGAACTTCTTTGGATGAGGATAACCACTGTGCCTCCACTTTTTTCACTGCTCCTTGTTTTCAGGATCATACAAATAAATCCAGGTCTCCTCCATAGTGACCAGTTGATCCAGGAAGTTCTTATTAGTCTGCAAACACTGACAAATGGACTGGGAGGTTTCCACTCGCATGCTTCTCTAATCTGTTGTAGGACATTTGGGGACCCACTTTGCAGATTGCTTCCTCAAGTCCAAATGTTCATGGATAATGACACAAACACGTTCATGGGAAATCCCCATGATGTCTACTATTGCTTTAGCTGAAATTTGTGGATTCTCCCGTATGAGGTTGTGCACAGCATCGACGATCTTCAGAATAACAACCACTCTCAGTCGTCCAGGACGTTCCTCATCATTGGTGTTGAAGTGGCCCGTTTTAAATTTGGCAACAAAGTTCTTAACTGTGGAATATGAAGGGCATTGATCCCCCAATGTCTGTGACATATCACCATGAATATTCTTCCTGGACTTTCCTTTCAGAAACAAGAATTGTATCTCTACTCTGCTCTCAATTGCTGTGAATATTGCATTAGAGTCCACCATTTTGTTTTCTCGCGTGCGTAGAACACTGTTGCCATAAGCAACAAACACAACATTTTGAAAACATTTATTAGACACATAAGGCTTTCATATGATGTAACATTCGTTACCATAGAAACAAAAAAGTGCTGCATTTTGGTAAGTTTTAGAAGATCAACTCAGAAAATTTGCCATCTATTCCAGGAGTTAGGGTGGTCCCAGACATTTCAGAAATGTTAGTACGGTATGTACAGTATGATTAATTCCAGTCCCAGTAACAATAAGTAAGTAAAAACAACAACGAAAACTGCTGCTTTAGAGTCCTCAGATATGTTTCGCCAATTTGACATCTTCAGGGGTATGGAACAGGCAAAACAGTAATTTGAATTGCTTGATAGAGAAAGGCTGGGCTACTAGTGAGTAGAGATGAGTGAGCATTTCAAAGTTTGGTTTGTCGATCTTTACCAAGCCTCCAGGTGTTTGCTGAACATACCCAACCCATTGAATTCAATGGGAGTCCAAACTTAAGTGTTGTAAAATGGTGTAGGGGCTGTAAAAGAAAGAAAATAAAGCAGGACATGCTTACCGAGTATCCGGTGCGGCTGTAACTGCTCCCGCGGCTGTACTTCCGGGGATTATGCCTTATCCATATTCACTGCTTTCCCCTCCCATCGGCATCTCTGATTGGCTGCAATCAGACCCCGCCCACAGACAGCATCTGTTATTGGTTGGAATTACAGACCCTGTCTGCAGGTCTCCAGTAATATAAAATAAATAAGTAAATAAAATTGTCGTATAGTCCCCCCATCTATTGATACCAGCACAGATAAAGTCCAGCTGCAGCCCCCAGCCATGCGCTTATCTTGGCTGTGTATCAAAATAAGAGGGACCGTATGTGGCTTTTTGAAAAAAATATTTAAATAATTTTAAAAGCTGGTGTGCAGTCTTCCCTAATTTTGACACCCAGACATTATAAAGCCAGACAGCTGGTAGATAGCATTCTCAGGCTGGGGAGACCCAGGGTTATTGAGCCCCCCCTCGCCAGCCTAAAAATAGCAACCTGCAGCTGACCATTAGATGTGACAGTCCCGGCACTTTACCCGGCTCATCCTGATTGCCGTGGTGTGGTGGCAATCAGGGTAATAAGTGGTTAATAACAGCCCACAGCTGCCACTAAGCCCTATATTAGTAATAAGAGGCGTCTATGAGATCCCCCATTACTAATTTGTAGGTGAAGGTAAATAAACACAAACAGCGAAAAAATCCTTTATTTGAAATAAAATACAAAAAGAATCCTAGGTGATTTTTCCCATCGGAATACTCTTTTAAAACACTAAAAAACACAGAAAAAAAGCAAAGATAAAAGATTACTATATAATGAAATCAAAGATCTAAAGTCAAATACTTGTATATACAGTCATATGAAAAAGTTTGGGCACCCCTATTAATGTTAACCTTTTTTCTTTATAACAATTTGGGTTTTTGCAACAGCTATTTCAGTTTCATATATCTAATAACTGATGGACTGAGTAATATTTCTGGATTGAAACGAGGTTTATTGTACTAACAGAAAATGTGCAATCCGCATTTAAACAAAATTTGACCGCTGCAAAAGTATGGGCACTTCAACATAAAAGTGACATTAATATTTTGTAGATCCTCCTTTTGCAAAAATAACAGCCTCTAGTCACTTCCTGTAGCTTTTAATGAGTTCCTGGATCCTGGATGAAGGTATATTTGACCATTCCTGTTTACAAAACAATTCCAGTTCAGTTAAGTTTGATGGTCGCCGAGCATGGACAGCACGCTTCAAATCATCCCACAGATTTTCAATGATATTCAGGTCTGCGGATTGGGATGGCCATTCCAGAACATTGTAATTGTTCCTCTGCATAAATGCCTGAGTAGATTTGGAGCGGTGTTTTGGATCATTGTCTTGCTGAAATATCCATCCCCTGCGTAACTTCAACTTCGTCACTGATTCTTGCACATTATTGTCAAGAATCTGCAGATACTGAGTTGAATCCATGCGACCCTCAACTTTAACAAGATTCCCGGTGCCGGCATTGGCCACACAGCCCCAAAGCATGATGGAATCTCCACCAAATTTCACTGTAACTGGCTTGTCCAAATGTGCTTTTGCATACCTCAGGCGACTCTGTTTGTGGCATGCTTGCAGAAACGGCATCTTTTGCATCACTCTCCCATACAACTTTTCCTTGTGCAACGTGCGCTGTATTGTTGACCGATGCACATTGACACCATCTGCAGCAAGATGATGCTGCAGGTCTTTGGAGGTGGTCTGTGGATTGTCCTTGACTGTTCTCACCATTCTTCTTATCTGCCTTTCTGATATTTTTCTTGGCCTGCCACTTCTGGGCTTAACAAGAACTGTACGTGTGTTCTTCCATTTCCTTACTATGTTCCTCACAGTGGAAACTGACAGTTTAAATCTCTGAGACAACTTTTTGTATCTTTCCCCTGAACAACTATGTTGAATAATCTTTGTTTTCAGATCATTTGAGAGTTGTTTTGAGGAGCCCATGATGCCCCTCTTCATAGGAGATTCAAATAGGAGAACAACTTGCAAGTGGCCACCTTAAATACCTTTACTCATGATTGGATACACCTGCCTATGAAGTTTAAAGCTCAATGAGGTTACAAAACCAATTTAGTGCTTTAGTAACTCAGTAAAAAGTAGTTAGGAGTGTTCAAATCAAGAAATTGATAAGGGTGCCCATACTTTTGCAGCGGTCAAATTTTGTTTAAATGCGGATTGAACATTTTCTGTTAGTACAATAAACCTCATTTCAATCCAGAAATATTACTGAGTCCATCAGTTATTAGATATATGAAATAGAAATAGCTGTTGCAAAAACCCAAATTGTTCTAAATAAAGAAGGTTAACATTAATAGGGGTGCCCAAACTCATTCATATAACTGTAACAGCCCGGACTGTCAACCATCTATCATCCTGCTGCCCTTGGCCTTCAGATTGCCTCGAGCAATACTACGGCACATCCTGCGCCCCTAATAGCTAAGTCATTGATTGTATATATAAAGCAGCCATGTGTCTTTTCATCCATTTATGTTATTAGGATTACAGTTTGGCTTCTACACACCGAGAAAAGATACTTAATGGATTACCGGGATGTCAATAGAATTAGTGGCTATTCACACGTGGCAGTCGCTGTGGAAATGTCTGAGACTGGACTCTGCCGGATATCTGAATTAGGCTGTTTCTGCCACATGAGTATCTGACCACACACGGCCTGCCCGATCCCAGATTACCCTGAATGGAGCTGTCTGACACCGTCTATCAACTACAAAGTATATAATACTGGCAGGTGAAGCAGACGTTTGCAGACTGGGGATCACCATTGCATACTGTACATGCTACTGCTGCTCGGGGGGGTTGCCGTTTTTAGAGCCCCTTAAAGGGAACCTTTCATGTTGTTTTTTTTATATTAAACCGCCCCCAATGTGTTTATAAATAAGGCAATGTGCATCACTAACATGGTTTACAAAAATAATTCCATGTATTTATCTTAAAAAAAAGTCTTTATATGCTTACACCCCCAGCATTGTAATTGATTACACCACAGGTCCTTCACCATCACTTCTCTGCTGAGCTCTACCCATTACGGTCACATTATCGTGGCATCAGCACCACAGGTCCTGCACCATCACTTCTCATCTGCTGATCAGCATAGGTCCTTCAACATAAGTTCTCTGCTGAGCTCCACCCGTTACAGTCACATGATTGTGACATCACCACAGGTCCTGCACCACTACTTCTCATTTGCTGATCTCCAGAACTCAGCAGTGGAGAAACGGTGGTGGAGGACCTGTGATGATGTCACGTCCATGTGATCATAATGGGCGTAGCTCAGCAGAGAAGTGTTTTGTGAAATACCTGTGGAGAAATCAATTACATCCTGACAACCACTACCCAAGAACAACAAACCAGCTGCCTATAAATGGATCGCTCTTCCTTCTTGATGAATGTTTGGTTTTCCCAGTATGGGATACCTTTCCTCCTTCCGGAGAAGGGCTCATAGTCATGTTTTTTTCCCCATATTGCATGTAAATAAGTCTACATATAAGGGAACTTGATGGCTCAATGGTTACCACTGTAGGGTGGCTCAGTGGTTAGCACTGTACGGTGCAGTGGTCAGTACTGTACGATGGCTGGCTCTGTGGATTGTACTGTACAGTGGCTCTGTGGTTAGCACTGTACAGTGGCTCAGTGGTTTGAACTGTACGGTGGCTCTGTGGTTAGCACTGTATAGTGGCTCTGTGGTTAGCACTGTACACTGGCTCAGTGGTTAGCACTGTATAGTGGCTCTGTGGATAGCATTGTACAGTGGCTCAGTGATTAGCACTGGACGGTTCCTCTGTGGATAGCACTGTACGGTGGCTTGGTGATTAGCATTGTATGGTTTCCCTGTGGATAGCACTGTATGGTAGCTCAGTGGTTAGCACTGTACTGTGGCCCTGTGGTTAGCACTGTACGGTGGCTCAGTGGTTAGCACTGTATGTTGGCTCAGCAGTTAGCACTGTACGTTGGGCTCTGTGGTTAGCACTGTACGGTGGCTCTTCAGATAGCACTGTACGGTGGCTCTGTGGATAGCACTGTATGGTGGCTCGGTGGTTAGCACTGTATTGTGGCTCAGTGGTTAATACTGTAAAGTGGCTCTGTTGGATAGCACTGTACAGTTGCTCAGTGGTTAGCACTGTGCTGTGACTGAGTGGTTATCATTGTATGGTGGCTCAGTAGTTAGCACTTTTGCTTTGCTGCGCTGGGGTCATGCATTCAAATCCACCAAGGACAACTGCAAGGATTTTGTATGTTCTAAATTCCACTACGTTCCAAAAACATGATAATAGGGAGCTTAGATTGGGGCAGTGATGATGTTATTTATATAGCGCCATCATATTCCACAGCGCTTTACAGACAGGTCAAATAAATAAACTCATTGGTGCATCTCTTCAATGAGAGCCAAAACCCCCTGAGATAAATCGCATAAGAAGGCAAATGATAATGACTTAACAGTCTGGAGATATAGCGGAGACATTGCTGAATGTGAACTGTAGACCTCAGGAGAACAGGATCCGCGTCTGGTCTCCGTGCTGTGGGAACCTATCACTGTGCTTAGCATCTAATTCCTAATAACTGCTGCTTTAAGTCTCTGTACACATTCCCACCTGCTTACTTTTCATCGTACGCTGCACTTTCCCATGCACAGAATGACTTCTGAAGATAAGTTTTGTCAATGGTCCATAGAGGGAGGTTTACATCTATTTCCTTAAATCCTAAATTCTGACATAACTCTTTTCTTCCCCCTCTTCTTCACCTGTGCTGTCAATGAGATGCTTCCAACTCATGGAAAATATGTTTTGTGGTTAATTCTAGACATATGTCCTGGATAATGAAAAACAGACGGGAACAAACTGTCAGAAAATCAGCTATTAACCAGGTTTTTTGTGTTAAAAGTAATTTTATTTTATATATATATATATATATTACAGTATATATATATATATATATATATATATATATATATATATATATATACTGTAATATACAGTAATGGCCAAAAGTGTTGCCCCCCCCGCCCCCCCTTGAAATTGATCCAGAAAATCAAGTATTTAAATTTAACAAAAGAACACAAAAAAAACAAAGGAAAAATAGGCAAAAATGGACATAATTTCACACAAAACCCAAATAATGATTTGGACAATATTGTTGCCACCTTTTCAAAATTGTAGGTAAATACCTTTATTTCAAGCATGTGATGCTCATTAAAACTCACCTGGGGCAAGTAACAGGTGTGGGCAATATGAAAGTCACACCTGAAGCCAGATAAAAAGTGGAGAAGTTGACTTAATCTTTGCATTGTGTCTGTGTGTGCCACATTAAGCATGGAAAAAAGAAAAAGGAGAAAATAACTGCCTGAGGATTTGACAACCAAAATTGTTGAAAAATCTCAAAGTTACAAGTCCATCTCCAGAGATCTTGATGTTCCTTTGTCCATAGTACTCAAGACACAACATAATCAATAAGGTTACAACCACAATAAATATAGCTAATTTTCCTGGATGTGGAAAAATTGATGAGGGTTGCAATGCAGGATAATTCGGATAGGGGATAAACCCCAATCAAGTTCCAAAGAAATTCAAGCTGTCCTGCAGGTTCAGGCAGCATCAGTGTCAGCGCAAACTATCCATCCACATCTAAATGAAATGAAATGCTATGGAGGAGACCCAGGAGGACCCCAATGCTGACACAGAGACATAAAAAGTTAGACTGCAGTTTGACAAAATGTACGTGAGTAAGCCAAAATCCTTCTGGGAAAGTGTCTCTTCTGTACAGATGAGACCAAGATAGAGCTTTTTGGTAAAGCACTTCATTCTACTGTTTATCGAAAATGGAATGAGGCCTACAAAGAAAAGAACACAGAACCTACAGTCAAGTATGGTGGAATCTCAAAGATGTTTTGGGATTGTTTTGGTGCTTTGACTGACTGAAAGGCATCATGAAATCTGAAGTTTACCAAAGGATTTTGGGTCACAATGTAGTGCCCAGTGTCAGAGAGCTGGGTTTGTGTCCTAGGTCATGGGTCTCCCAGCAGGACAATGACCCCAAGCATCCTTCAAGAAATCCCCAGAAATGGATGGAAACAAAGCGCTGGAGAGTTCTGAAGTTGCCGCAATGAATCCGGATCTAAATCCCAATGAACCCTGTGGAGAGCTCTCAAAATTGCTATTGGGAGAAGAGAAGATGCCTCCAAATATGAGAGACCTGGAGCAGTTTATAAAGAAGAGTCCAAAATTCCAGGTGAGAGGAGGAAGAAGCTTGTGGACGGTTATAGGAAGCTATTGTTTGCAGGTGTTTATTGCAATGGGCGTGCAGCCAAATATTAATTTGAGGGGGTCAACAATTTTGACTGACCCATTTTGGAGGTTTTATGTGAAATTATATCCATTTTTTCGTGTGTATAACAAAATGTGTAATTGCCATAATTTTCAGCCATGACTAAGATATATATATATATATATATATATATATATGTAAAGTGATTGTATGTAAAGCGCTGTGGAATCAATAGCGCTATATAAATGAATAAATATTATTATTATTATTATATCATAGATATTTATATATTATAAATATATATATGGACTACATAAATAAATAAATAAATATAAATATATATATATATATATATATTACATTTTGTGCTATAAACGAGCTTTCTTGATATCTGTAGGTACACTGTATCTATATGTAACACATGGAGTGGATAATGTGTTAGATAAATGGCTTTTCAGAGCGATGTCTTCAATTCTTTATCTTCATCTGGCTGATCCTGTCTATTATAGCTTAAGTGATTAACCAAACTGAAGTCTCTTAATAAGCCCCGAGCTCTCAGCGTGGAGAACAGTAACACATATTAACCTTTGTGTCCTAACAGGAGTTTTATCAATTGAATAGCCAAGTGCACAGTCACGGATAGCTGGACACGGTGATAGCCTGTCATCCGAATGATACAAGGATGCATGCGCCACGCAGCAGCTCGAGCGGTAGATTGCCCGGCACTGCGGAGTGGCGATATTTTACTGCATGCCCCGTCAGCTGCATTCTTCTACACTCATATATCCTCCCTAGTTATCTTCTTTGGCACACACAGCGGTATATCTACGACCCATAATAGATGGGATGCTGTTCACATTGGGTTGTCTATATTACACAACCCTTCATAACGTGCTCTACTAGGACATGCCGAGCTAATAAAGGGGGCAGCGGATCCAGACTCTGTTTATTGTTTAGACCTCGGAGCAAGTGCAGAGAATCGTTGAAAAAAAACACAATTCCACCTTTGTTTTTCAGTGTGCAGTAAGAATATTCTGACAATATGATTATTCGGGTCAATACAATTTGGATACCACAGACAGAAATTAACAGCGGCATTTAAATGCATGTTAAACAGCAGTGATCAGATTTAGCTCCAATTGCTGCTGTCAGCCACTGGTGCTGGCTGTTCAGAGCAGCCGACACCTGCCTGGAGTGTGACACACAGTATATGCATGTCATATATTGTGAATGGGAACATTTGGGGATACCGTTATTTAAAAATTAGGCTATGTACATAGTTACTTAGGTTGAAAAAAGACTTAGGTCCATCAAGTTCAACTCCACCAGTTCTACATTTTGTCCCTAAAGGCTACTTTACACACTGCGATATCGGTCCCGATATCGCTAGTGTGGGTACCCGCCCCCATCTGTTGCGCGACACGGGCAAATCGCTGCCCGTGTCGCACAACAGCCGTCACACATACTTACCTGTCCGGCGACGTCGCTGTGACGGGCGAACCGCCTCCTTTCTAAGGGGGCGGTCCGTGCGGCGTCACAGCGACGTCACTGAAGCGTCACTGAACCGCCGCCCAATAGCAGCGGACGGGCGGAGCTGAGCGGGACGTAACATCCCGCCCACCTCCTTCCTTCCGCATAGCAGCCGGGAGGCAGGTAAGGGGAGCTTCCTCGTTCCTGCGGCGTCACACGCAGCGATGTGTGCTGCCGCAGGAACGAGGAACAACTTCGTTACTGCTGCAGTAACGATTTTTAAGAATTGACACCCATCTCGCCGATTAGCGATTTTGCACGTTTTTGCAACGATGCAAAATCGCTTATCGGTGTCACACGCAACGGCATCGCTAATGCGGCCGGATGTGCGTCACAAATTCCGTGACCCCAACGACTCCGCATTAGCGATGTCGCAGCGTGTAAAGCCCGCTTTAGTCATTTCTAACCAACAATGTTTTGTGTGCTGAGGAAATCATCCAGCCCTTTTTTAAAAGCCATTATAGTATCTGCCATTACTACCTCTTGTGGTAGGGCATTCCACAGTCTGACTGCTAATGTAATCGAAATCCTTCTGATTAACCACTTTCCCATCACCAGTAGTGTCCACTAATTTGAGGGGTCACAACTGCTGAAAAACTCCCTTCTAGAATTAAATTATTTTTACCTGCAGTTACCACTAGAGGGAGCATAAGCGCCCATTGTAGACTGTTTTATTATTGATTTAAAGGGGCACTTTCATTTCAACAAACGTTGCATAAATCAAAAGTAGAAATCAAGACAAGAAACTTTGGAATGTATCTTATTGGAGAAAAAGGCCTCTTTCCCTACTTATCAGCTAATAAAAGCAGTAGTAAGTTTTTAAACTCCCCCTAGTGGTGGTTTCGGGCAACCATCATTTTATAGTCAGTGCACCTTTTTTCTAATACAGAAAAATGTTATCTGTCTGAAGTGACCACTAGAGGGAGCATATGGATACTGTTTTAACATTGATTAAAAGGGGCACTTTCATAAAGAAATACATTTTTGACAAATCACAGCTGTCATTAAACCCTTATATTACCCTGATTGCCAACGTACCTGGGCAATCGGGATGAGATGGGTGAAGCACCGGAATTGTCGCATCTAATGGATGCGACAATTCTGAGGTAGCTGCAGGCTACTATTTTTAGGCTGGGGGGGCAAATAACCATGGGTCTCCCCAGGCTAAGAATACCAGCCCTCAGCTGTCTGTTTTGTCTTGACTGGGTATCAAAATTGGGGTTGACTGCACATCTTTTTTTTAATTACTTATTTAATTAATTTATAAAAAGCCATATGCGGTCCCTCATATTTTGATACACTGCCAATATAACACATACACACCTGGGGGCTGCAGCCTGTAGCTGTATGCTTTATATGCACTGGGTATTACAATATGGGGGGACTCTATGCCAATTTTTACATTTATTTATTTTTACACCACTATAGGGACACAGGCAGCGTGTGTGATTCCAATCACTCACAGACGCTGTCACAGAGGGTGGAAGCGTGGTCTGACTGCAACCAATCACAGATGCTGAAACTAACAGTGGGCGGGGAAAGCAGTGAATATGCATGAGAGCTAAAGGATCGGACCTGGAAGTAGTGTTATAGCAGTGGGGAAGGTCAGTAGTAACATGGAGTTCCCTGAGAACTTTACAGTTTGGGTTCGATCATCCCTACTCAAGAGTAGATAACTATGAAGAGTTGGTGGAAAATCTCCTCAAAACATATAAGGTTCTTGGCTGTAACATATCCTTAAAGATTCATTTCTTATAGTTGCATCCAGATTTTCTTCCACCAAACTGCGGAGGAGTGACCGACGAGCGGGGTGAGAGATTTCCCCAGGATATTGTGGCTATGGAGAAAAGATATCAAGGACAATGAAATTCATCAATGTTGCAGATCCACCCTCGCCTGCTAGCTTCTCAAGTCAGCTGATCAGATCGGCCGACATGTGCGGGGAAACATGCAGACTCACTGCATTAGCCATCATTAGAGACACACACAACCTCCAACGTCCTGGTACGTCCATGGTTGTGAGGGGGTTAAGCTCCCCCTCGTAGTGACTACAATCAACTATCATTTTTGTGGTCAAGGCTCCATTTTTTCATATAGACAAATTCTATCTGCCTGAAATGACCACTAGAGGGAGCATAGGAGCTTACTGTCTTTACGCCCAAGGAGGTACCGGTACGTCCTTGGTATTATAGTGGTAATCAACGCCGGCTGCAGCAGTGAGCCGGCTGTGATCCCTGCACGTGTCTGCTGATTTGAACAGCAGACATGTGGGGCTAACAGGCGCTGGTGGATTCACGACCCACCCGTGCCTGCTTGCTGCTTAGATGGCGCTGTCCCATGGCGGCCTCGTGGCGCAATCACGGGGAGCCGATGGTTGCCATGGTAGCAACATGTCATGTGATGACTGCTGTCACTATCATGATGTACTTCCTGTGTGAGTCGAAACAGCGCAGGCTCTCAGAGGACCGCAGCATTTCTCCTGATCAGAGCTGTGCAGCTCTGATCAACAGAAATGCACAAGCTATCGGACTGTGTAGTGATAAAGTCCCCTAGGGCAACTAGTAAAATAAGTAAAAAATGTAAACAAAAGTATAAAACATGAAAAAAATAAACAAAAAAATAAAAGTCCAAATCACTCCACATTCATCCCATTGAAAATAAAACAGTTAAAAAAAATACACATATTTGGTATCGCCGCATTTAGAAATGCCAGATCTATTAAAATATTAAATCAATTAATCTGATCGGTACACGGCGTGACAAGAAAAAAATTCAAAACGCCAAAATTCTTTTTTTTTGGTCCCTGCAAAAAAAATTTAAAATGCAATAACAGGTGATCAAAATGTTATATCTGCACAAAAATGGAATAATTAAAAATGTCATCTCAAGACACAAAAAAGAAGCAGACACTGAGCCCCAGATCCTGAAAAATGAGAACGCTACGGGTTTCAGAAAATGGCGCAAAAAGCACAATTTTTTTTGGACAAGCTTCTTATTTTTTTTTTAACCCCTTAGATAAATGTAAAAGCATGCATGGTTGGAATCTATGATCTTGTACCGACCTGAGGCATTACACCAATACATCTGTTTTACCATATAATGAACACGGTGAATAAAATACCCCCGAAACACCTTTTTTGAAATTTCACCGCAATTGGAATTTTTTTCCCCGTTTTCCAGTACACTATATAGTAAAACTAATGGTTTCATTCAAAAGTACAACCCGTCCTGTAAAAACATAAGCCCGCACATGGAAAGATTGATGGAAAAATAAAAAAGTTACAGCTATCAGAAGAAGGGGAGCAAAAAACTAAATCGAAAAAACGGAAAATAGCCGGGGGTAAAGTGGTTAATATTGATTTAAAGGGGCAATTTTAATTTAAAACATGTATTTATAAATCAATAGTAGAAGCCAGGATAAGAAACTTTGTAATATATCTTATTAGAGAGAAAAACCTCTTTCTCCATTTATCAGCTAGTATAAATAATATGCATGATGTTCCTGTGCTCCCTCTAGTGGTGGTTACAGGTAGCTAAAATTTCATCATTTTACTCAGGGAATTAGTTATAGCTCTATATAAGAAAAAATGAATCCACTAAAATAATTAGTTAGCCAAATCATAAATTGGAATATTTTATTACCTTTTTTTTCCATTTTTTTTTTATACATAAAAATAACCATTCACTTGAAAATGCTCAAAACATTATTCTCCTTTATTTCTCAGCAAAGCTATGTGAGATTGATAAAGCAGCAGTGTATATTAATAGGCTCTAAACCAGGGGCACGCCGCTGTGCCATTATGATCACGCTGCTTTAATGAAGGTCTTTGCTTGGTGCGGCCATTGTTAGTACAAAAGCTAAACCTATTTCTTAGTCCTCCAGAACGGTTTCCATGTGATTGGTCCCCGGAGGAGTTGGGTCTGTGTCAGGCACAGAACGCAGCGTCTCATCGCTCATCTCCGATTATTAGAAAGTATGCAGACAATTATAGATTGAGGCTGGAATTACATCAATTAAACCCACTGGAAACCTGCCAGACTGTATCATCTAACAATGGGAGACACAAAGGAGGTAATAAAGCCATTACTAGTTGGTCAATGATTCACATATTAGATGTACATGTGTGATACATGTGATGAAAATTAAAGGGGACATTCAATAATCTGCTAATCCATGGCATGTGTTCAATCCACCGCCCCTTTATTATAAAATGAGTTATCAAAACTGCACCAAAAACCACCTTGTGTCAAAGAGTCTGGAAATGTAAAAATGCGTTTTTTTGTGCCTTTTTCATGTGCCTTTTTTATGTGTTTTTGTCAATCCTGATTTTGATGCGTTTGGTTTGTGAAAAATAGTTTTGATACCCAGCAATGATAAATCCCAACAGCTGGAGGCTGCTCTTTTCAGGCTGGGTAGACCCATAGTTATTGGGAGCTCCCCCCAGCCTAAAAATAGCAGCCTGCAGCCATCCAGAATTGTCACATCCATTAGATGCAACAATCCCAACACTTTACCCAGCTCTTCCCAATTGCTCTGGTACAGTGGCAATTGGGGTAATAAGGAGTTAATGGCAGCCTACAGCTGCCACAAAGACCTAGATTAGTAATGTGGAGAGTCTATGAGACCCCCCCATTACTAATCTGTAATTGAAAAGAAACAAAGGATTTTTTTTCGGTGTTTGTCTTTATTTGGAATAAAATACAAAAAAACACCCTCTTTCACCACTTTATTAACCTCCAAAACAACCCTGCAGGTCTGATGTAATCCACACGAGGTCCCACGAAGATTTCAGCTCTGCTACATCTGAATTTATACAGAGTGGCCATAGAACATGACCACATGCTGTGAGGTTCAGGAAGAGACTGAGTGAGCCCCGTGATGAGCGGTGACATCACTCTACTTAACTGCGGCTACAGCTGAAGGTTCACACGGTCCTCCACCTGTGACCACAGGTAACCTGACCTCAGAAGACCTCAATTAACTCAGGTGAGGTCACTGAAATCACCTGAGGTCAAGTTACCCGCAGTCACAGGTGGTGGACCATGGGAACCTTCAGATGTGGCTGTGGCTAATCTGAGTGACGTCACCACTCAGTCGCTGTCTTAATCTCACAGTGAGCGGTCATGTTCTATGGTCGCTTGGTGTGAATTCAGATGTAGCAGTGCTGGAAGCGTCATGGTACTTTGTGTGGATTACATCGGACCTGCAGGGGTGTTTAGGGTTTAATAAAGTGGTGAAAGAGGGTGTCTTTTTGTCTTTTATTCCAAATAAAGGATTTTTTTGGTGTTTGTGTTTATTTCTTTTCATTTACAGATTAGGGATTGGGGTGTCTCATAGACGCCTATCTATCACTTAATCCAGGGCTTAGTGGCAGCTGTGAGTTGTTATTAATCCCTTATTACCCCAATTGCCACCACACCAGGGCAATCAGGAAGAGCCAGGTAAAGTGCTGGGACTGTCACATCTAATGAATGCGAGAATTTTTAGGCTGCGGGGCTCCCAATAACCATGGATCTCCCCAGCCAGAGAATACCAGCCCCCAGTTGTCTGGCTTTATCTTGGCTTAGTATGAAAATTGGGGGGACAGCACGCTGTTTTTTTAAATAATTTATTTAAATAATTAAAAACAAAAAATAGCCACATGCGGTTCCTCTTATTTTGATACACAGTCAAGATAAGTGCACAGCTGGGGGCTGCAACCTGTAGCTGTAGGCTTTATCTGTGATGGGTAGCATAGTATGGGGGGACCCTACGCCAATTTTTTTAGTTATTTATTTTACTGTACAATAGACTCGAAGACCGGGTCTATGATTGGAAGCGTCAGACAGGCTGTCACTCATCATGGGGGCGCGTCTGACTGCAACCAATCACAGACTCCAGTGGGCGGGGAAAGCAGTGCATATTCAATGAAGGTAATGAGCGGCAGCGGGAGCAGTGTGACTAAGTAAGTATGAAGCGCTTTCTCCTAATCCTGTGCACTGGATTCTGGTCCCCATAAGGGAACCGGAATCTGGCCAGATACCAGGGGGATACATTTGCGAGTCCTCCCATCAATAGTGAGAAACGCAGGGACAAAACGCAAAACGATAGAACATGCTACAGTTTATTTACATTGCTATACATTCAGTTAGGTGACAAGCAATAAATGGCCAAATCTACTGTTTTACAGCCCATTCTATCAATTCTATCCAAGAACCAGGAGGATCAGGATGAACAAATCTGCCAAAATCATATTATAAGTACACACTACTCAGACCACATCGGCTATTATTGTCAATGAGAGGGCTTGAAGCTGTGGGATAAGTATGTTATATAAAATTGTAAGTATCATCAGTGTGCAGTGAAGCATCTGTGTCTGCAATCTAAGGGGCACCACACAAAATAAACTATAATAAATGGATTTTTACAATTAAATGTGACCTGGCAGCCACTCCAACCTGTTTTATAAAATACAGTGTATGAATATCTCTTGAAATGACAATTTGGCAGTGTCCCTGTGTTGTTCTGTTCCTCTGTTATTCCTCCTGTCAATGTGCAAATAAATTGACACCTGGGTGTTAGTGTATTTCTATATCATCTGGTACTGTCAATGCTGATGGGACAGGTATCAGAATGTCTAAGGATACACCCAGATGTCATTAAAGGGTTATTCCCATCTCCAAGGTCCCATCCCAATATGTAGTAGAAGAAATAATAATAATAATAATATAATAATAATAATAATAATAATAATAATAATAATAAAGAACCCCAATTAGAAATGTAGTAGGTTCTCCTGATAATAGCCATATATAGGGAGCACTCATATAGTGGGACACACCTTTACGGTGAAACAAACCCGTGGCTGGCACTCATACGGTGGGGCGCACTCATACTGTGTGGCACACACATACGGTGGGATGTACTCATACAGTGGGGCGCACTCATTGGAGCGCACACATACGGTGGGCCACACTCATACCATGGAGCGCATTTGTACCGTGGAGCACACTCATATGGTAAGGCGCAATCATACTATGGGGACACTCATAAGGTGGAGTGCATTTGTGGCACCCCTGAGGCTTCAGTCACCACAGGGTACAGCACCTGATTTTAGGTGCCGTGCTCATCCCGGATTCCTGGGTGATAAGTGCCGGTTCCATACAACACCACATCCTTACACACAGCAGACGTCCCTCCACAATGGGGACTGGGACCAGGGTCGGGTCACAAAGGGGGTCACCACAGCGGTTGGGTCTATAGGATGCCACTGCACTTACGGACTCCCGAATTACTGGGTCCAGGACTCAGGGTCAGGGAGGAGGAGTCACTGGGGAGTAGGAGGAGTCTAGAGAACCGTTAGTGAGAGTTTGAAAAGTCAGTCAGCAGGGGACTTCGGTCCAGAGAGGCCTAGTGACTTCGGTGGGATAAAAGGAGTACTGGGAGAGTACGGTGTCAGTACTCACAGGACCGAGCACAGACTGGGTGCAGAGACCTAGTACAGGAAGACGCTTTATGCTCACCTGTTAAATCTGCCAGGTGAGGGAATCATCAATGTTCCTCACCGACTTTAGAGTCCGGGGCACAGCAGCAAAGAGGGAACCTGGGAGTTGGGACAGAGGTCCAACTCATTGAGAGGTTCAAGCTGCCTGCCATACGAGCCAGGACTGTAAGACCAGGAGAGGACCCCAAATTGCTTCAGGCCATGGGGACCCACCAATAACAGAAGAGTGCATGGAGAAAGAGCTCACCAGGTCACAATCGGCACTGGGATCCGAGGAGTTCGGGATCGCCTGGAGCCCATCTTGGTGGAGACCAGCATCCCGCGGGCATAAAAAAACAATCTGTGAGTAAAGACATCTTGAACCGCAGCCTTTGTGTTGCCTACTTCTTCCCGCGTCCTGTCAGCCCTGGAGAATACCGCCAGTAGGACTACAACTCCCATACATCCCACTCCTGTCACTGAAGTTTACTTGATCCCTACGACTGACTCTCCTAACGGTTGTCCCGGGGTTACCTGCTCCACCTGTGGGGAGCAGAAATACCTCAGCTGCCACAATACCATTCCCGGAGGTCCTGTCCAGCAGCCGCGGCCTCATAGCTGCAAAAAACAACAGGTGGTGTCACGAACTTTATCCAACTGTAATAGTCATCATCCCTCTTCACTTAAATAAAGACACCGCCAGGGTCACGGAGCTGGACCCCCGCCACCGCTGACGTCCCCGGACTAGTCCGGCCCAGTTCCGAGTGTTCCCGGCGTGTCACATTCATATGGTAAAGCGTATTCATATGGTGGGGCACACTCATATGGTGGGGTGCACTCCTATGGTGGGGCTCACTCCTATGGTGGGGCTCACACATATGGTCGGCGCACCCATACGAAGGGGCGCACCCATACGGTGGGGTGAACTCATACACTGGAGCACGCTCATACCATGAAGCACACTCACACTCATACCGTGGGCCACACTCATACTGTCGAGTAAACTCAAACAGTCGGGTGCCCTCATACTGTGGGATAAACTCATATGGTGGGGCGCACTCATATTGTGGGGCGCACTCATACAGTTATAAGCACTCATACTAAGGGGCGCACTCATACTATGTGGGACACTCATACGGTAGGGTGCACTCATATGGTGGGGCGCATTCATATGGTAAGGCGTATTCATAAGTTGGGGCACACTGCTATGGTGGGGCACACTCATACGGTAGGGCGCGCTCATACGGTGGAGCACACTCATATGGTGGAGCGCACTCATACTGTGGAGCGCACTCATACGGTGGAGCGCACTCATACGGTGGGGAGCACCCATACGATTGGGCGCACCCATACGGTGGGGTGAAGTCATACGGTGGAGCACGCTCATACCATGGAGTGCACTCATACGGTGAGGCGACACCGCTGGATCAGCACCAAACGTGAGTATATGACACGCCCACCAGGGCCGTGGGGCACTCGGAACTTGGCCGGTTCTGTTGGGAGGTCACGGCGGCAAGGCCTGACTCCGTGAACCTAGCGGTTTCGTTTAAATGAGGGGGATAGGATATTCACAGGGGAAATGAATCATGACGCCACCTGTGGTATTCGGCAACGTATAGCTGACGCTGCTTGATGGAACTGCTGGGGTAGATGGTGACGCAGCAAAGATAGTACAGCTTCCCACAGGTGGAGCTGGGCCCCAGGGCAGCCGTACGTAGTATTTAGCAGATGAAGTGCTTTGAATAGCATGGGGCTGGCTGCGCAGACAATGATTCCAGGACACAGCAGGATGCAGTCATTAGCTCTTTTACTCACAGTTGGCAGTTCCAGGTCATCACAGCCGGCCGGTCAAACACCGCCCTTGGAATGCGGAGTCCTGCAGTAACGAGATCCAGCCAATCCCCAGGTAATTCGGAGGCACATAACCGGTGTCCCTTTCTGAGTCCCTTTCCTGGTCATCTTCTTGCACTGGCTTTGTCCTCCTGCCCTGTGCTTCCCACACAGTGCCCCGAGCCGGTGTCCGCAGGCCTTTCTTGGGAGGCTCTTCTGCCCTTGTCCCCTAGCCCTCTGTGGTCACCTTTTCAACAGCCTGGTTGTTCTCCACTAGTCTAGGGGCCTGTTCCCCTTTGCGGCCTAGTCCCTCCACACCGGTGCGTCGGATGTTGATGCAAGCCCACGTCTGAATTTCCCACTGACTGTGGCTCTAGGACCCCTTCTTCCTTTCCTGTTTCCTTCTCATCCTGGGACAAGCTCCACCGGCTCCATTCCTTAAGACCTCTCTCCTTCCATCGTTCCGCCTTCTCTCTTCTGGTTCTCACCTGTTCTGCCTCTGTCTTGTTCTATCTAGTTCCACACACTACCTAAGCCCCACCTTCAGACTGGCTTGAAGTGGTGTGTGCCCCCTCCTTACCAAGAAATGGGGTACCACACCTCTGGCTAAGGTGCAGTACCTCTGTGGCGACTGAACCCTCAGGGGTGCCACATATAAGTATTATCATTTTATAAGGGGCAAACATAGTGATTGAGAAGGGGTTGTCCAAGTAGTGGACAACCCCTTTAACACTTTTGTTTACAGTTCATTGCCTAGGAGACCGACTACCACTACTTAGGATTAGGACAGTGAACACAATCAACACAGTGATTACAAGCTCAACATAAAAGAGCTTGTTTGCGCTGCTCATGCTTTGCTGTGCAGCAGCGATGGTCAGTCTTCAAGGCAACAAACTGTAAACAAAAGAAAATGTGTAAACAAAGGCTGAAAATATCAATAAGCAGGAAATGACAAAATTGCTCGTATTTACAAGCACTACCTGACAGTACACGGTTACGAAGATGGGAAAAACTTTTGTGATGCAGTCACTACTTACAGTCAAAAAGTAGTCAGGAAAGCTGGGGTCTGGTAACAGAAGGACACATATGAGCACAAAGAGTAAATGGAGGCATAGTCAGGTCAATATCCGAGGGTCAGAAAACCAGGAGAGCACGTAATAAGTTCAGGGGGAAAACAGAGATGTGGTCAGGTAACGGTCCGAGGTCAAACAGGCAGGAGGTCATGACAGGAACAAGTTGCTGGCAGAGAAGAGTCAAATAACAATCCGGGGTCAAAAATCCAGGAGAGCACGTAATAAGCACAGGGAGAAAACAGAGACGTGGTCAGGTAACTGTCCGAGGTCAGAAGGCAGGAGGTCACGACTGGGACAAGGAGTGGGCAGAGAAAAGTCAAATAACAATTTGGGGTCAAAAATCCAGGAGAGGACGTAATAAGCACAGGGAGAAAACAGAGACGTGGTCAGGTAACTGTCCGAGGTCAGAAGGCAGGGGGTCACGACTGAGACAAGGAGCGGGCACAGAAAGGTCAAATAACAATCCGGGATCAGAACACAAAGATCAGAACACTAGCAGAGACACAAGCGAACAGCACAACTGCAGAACCAAAGAATACAACTGGCAAGGTTCTGTGCTAGCATGCTCAGTAACAAGCCAGAGCAATTACCAGTAAGGAGCAACATCTGAGTAATCAGCACCAACATGGGATCCTGCGCTTTCAAACACACTGCTAGCTAACTCAGTAACACAGTAAAGCTCATCAGAGCATCTCCAAAGGCAAGATGCTCTGCACAGAGGAATAGTGTAAAGGGGGCTTTACACGCTACGACATCGCTAGTGTTCGCACCCGCCCCCGTCGTTTGTGCATCACGGGCAAATCGCTGCCCGTAGCGTACAAAATCGTTAGTACCTGTCACATATACTTACCTTCCTAGCGACGTCGCTGTGGGCGGTGAACAGCCTCCTTTCTAAGGGGGCAGTTCGTGCGGCGTCACAGCAACGTCACACGGCAGGCATCCAATAGAAGCGGAGGGGCGGAGAGCAGCAGCATAAAAGTCACGGCCACCTCGTTGCCGGCAGGACGCAGGTACGGTGTTGTTCCTCGTTCCCGAGGTGTCACACGTCGCGATGTGTGCTGCCTCAGGAACGACGAACAACCTGCATCCTGAACCAGCAACGACTTTTTGAAAATGAACGACGTGTCAACGATCAACGATAAGGTGAGTATTTTTGATCGTTAGCAGTCGCTCGTACGTCGCTAACAAGGACGAATGTGCGTCACGAATTCCGTGACCCCAACGACATCTCGTTAGGGATGTTGTTGCGTGTAACGGGGCCTTAACTGTCAGGAATGTAATTCAAGAAAATGCAGCAGAGCATCTTCTAGTCTGCAAGATGCTCTGCATAGAGGAATCGTGTCACCTTTAGTACAGAAGTTGGTGATAAATTAATATGTGGAGTGAAATACAAAGTTGCATTGTGGCTGCGCTGCACATGATACATTGTATCTGGTGATTTGGGATTGTTTTCAATAGAATATAAGGCAGCCTGGAAATGTAGAAAATTAGGGACAGTTGGCGTCTATGTAAACCACTCGCATTATTTTAGATGGATACAGCTGTTATCTGGGACTGTTACAGAAAAAAAAGCGATGGAGCTGAATTTTAGAAAACATGTTTTTAGCACATACTTGGCAATTAGTTTGACAGCAACTGGTATATGAAACAAAAATAATTATACTTGTTATAGAAACATTTCAGCTATTTTCTATATCAGGGGATGTATTATGTCTCCAATGTAAAGACTGTGACATGTGGAAGGGGAAGCGGAAAATAAGGCTCTTTGCATTTTATTTCTTGCTGAAATCCCATCACTGATTGACAACCAGAATGGCACAATCTGTGGATCTGTTCTTGACGACAACTAAGACCAGTTTGCAATTCAGTGGAATCCATGGGGATCTGTTGGGATCTATTCTAAAACACTCTTGCATAGTTACATAGGTTGAAAAAAGACCTAGTTCCATCTAGGTCAACCTTCCTCCACTAATTATAGTTAATGGCTCCATGAATAGAATACATGGAGCTAATGTGAACTATGCCCAAAAAAAATAGAAATAAAATGTAATAAAATTGGGAATAAAATGGAAAATGTTGCCCCCAAGTAGAAGAGTAGAATATGCCAGCTGTCAGCTGATTGGTTGGAATAAGACTCACCTTTTTCACTAGTTTCCAGCATGGAGTCCTTGTCTTCCAGCAGGTGACGCTGTGTCAGCATACCAGGGAATATAATGCCAGTGTAGTGCAGCCATTGATAGCCACAGATCATGCGTGCAGCAGTCTATTAAATACCACTATACAGTGTGTCCACCCATATCCTATCCACCGCCATTAACTTGAGAACAAATAAGGAATAACGTTTGGAACTCCATTCTAAGTCTGAACTGGGTGCAAAAACCTAAAAAACATCACTATGGGGAGATAAGGTATGCACACCAGTGACTATGGAAGGGGAATACATGTAATAGCAGAAACTGCTGCGTGAATACTGACTTGAAAAATCCAATAGCTATATGCAAGAATGAATATGTGAAAAATGGAATCTGCATTACTGCCATGAACATATGAATCAAGAGAAATTTAGCTACTGAATTGATCAATACAATAGAGCCCCAACACTACGCCAAAGTATTTCTCTACGTTGGGGTCCCTAGCTTGTGTGTGTCCTGTGTGTGTGTAATGCAGATTCCATTTTTCACATTTTCACTCTTGCATATAGCTATTGGATTTTTCAAGTCAGTATTCACACAGCAGTTTCTGCTATTTCATGTATTCCCCTTACATAGTCACTGGTGTGCATACCTTATCTCCCCATAGTGATGTTTTTTAGGTTTTTGCACCCAGTTCAGACTTAGAATGGTGTTCCAAACGTTATTCCTTATTTGTTGTTAGTTTTTCGTTTGTGAACCCTCCCCACTCCCACCTATTGCCAATCCATATCATACGCATAAATAGCCTGGGTCTCAGCTTCCCATACACGGTAAGTCATGGGCTTTACTATTCTACAGCATTGGCTAGATAAAAAAAATAGTCGGACATTACTGCTTGATTATTGGATTTTGTATAGGAGCAATTTGCATAAATGGGCTCATCCATTAGAGGATCGACCACTCCTTGGATCCATCATTTTATTTATTTTTTTTTCCATAAATCATTAGCAAATGTGAAAATAAGAAACTTTGCATTATATCTTATTTGAGGAATCTGCTTCTTTCTCCTCCTGGACTGATCTTTCATTTTCAAAAATAGCAAACCAGGGGTAAAATCTGTCTTATGTGAACACAGATTTTCCCATTATTGACAGTTAGGTGCACTTTGCACACTACGATATCGCAAGCCGATGCTGCGATGCCGAGCGTGATAGTCCCCGCCCCCGTCGCAGCAGCGATATCTTGTGATTGCTGCCGTAGCGAACATTATCACTACAGCAGCTTCACATGCACTCACCTGCCCTGCGACGTCGCTCTGGCTGGCGACCCGCCTCCTTATTAAGGGGGTGGGTCGTGCGGCGTCATAGCGACGTCACACGGCAGGCGGCCAATAGAAGCGGAGGGGCGGAGATGAGCAGGACGTAAACATCCCACCCACCTCCTTCCTTCCTTCAGCATAGCCGGCGTGAGCCGCAGGACGCAGGTAGGAGATGTTCCTCGCTCCTGCGGCTTCATACACAGCGATGTGTGCTGCCGCAGGAACGAGGAACAACATCGTAACATCGGTTCCTTTCGAAATTATGGAAATGACCGACGCTACACCGATGATACGATTTCGACGATTTTGCGCTTGTTAATCGTATCATAAAGGATTTACACACTATGATATCGAGAGCGAGGCCGGATGTGCGTCACTTTCAATTTGACCTCACCGACATCGCACCTGTGATGTCGTAGTGTGCAAAACCTGCCTTAGTATCTATAAGGTTCTATGCAGAACTGTTGATTAAGGAGAACTTGCAGTAGAATGTCTGTGTCGGCCTCTGGCTCCTCCCTTCTTCATAGAATCCTAAAAGCACCAACTATCATCTCAGTAATAGCAAAATCAGTCTTCACTGAATACAGATTATACTCATGAAGGGAGAGATCAGTCCAGGGAGAGAAAGAAGCACATTTCTCTGATAATAGATATTACAAAGTTGCTTATTTTGATGTGTACTATTGATTGATGTAATATCTATATATCTATTATATCTAATGGGCACCGGATATCGCATATTGGAGAAAAAATGCATCAGACATGTTCCCAAGGAAGATGAGCCATTACCAGAGAGGTCTAGAAGTGACACAATGAAAAGTCAATGGGAAAAGCATGATGGTGTCAAGTACGTGGCAAGGGTAGGGTCAGATGGTGCATGTCACATGTGACAGACAATCATGTGGTTTCTGGCCATAGAAGGTCACAGCGTCTGGTTGGGCAGAATGCTCCCTGACTTTCTATTGTTCCTGCTGTCAGTATTCATTGGTATAGGTAGCTTTGCTGCTCGATTTATCTCTCTCCTTTTTGGACCCAGCAGGAGCTCGCCTTCCACCCAGCTGCTGCTCATCAGCATTCCCTTAGTGTTTAAATACCCCTTCCTTCCTTTGGACTGTGCTGGTGATATTTTCAGTTCCTTCAAGAAGGTTGCAAGCAGGTGGCTTGTACTCCTCTGTGGTATCGTTGCAGAAAGCTCTGCTGAACATCTACCTGAGTATTCTAATGATAAGTAGTTCATGTCTTTCCCCCTGTGTGTCCTCCTTGTGTCTTCTACAGTTGTTTAGTAGGGTTGACGAAGAGCTCATCCCACCCATTCCCTATTTAGGGTGTAGCACTAAGGATACCTAGGGTCAGGTATACGGCTCGGCGCATAGGTGCGGAACCTATCTAGGGAGGTGAGGGACCCCAGGGACCAGCAGTAGTTCAGGCAGGGGTCACCATCTTCCTTCTCTCTAGACACAGGGTTTCCCTTCCCTTTCGCCGTGCACTTGGTACTTTCCTGTACCTAGCATGATAGTGCGGCCACATACAGCCAAAACTCTCCCCTCTGCCTTGGCTAATTGCTGCATAATTTTGTTTCACCATCATGCAAACATTGTTTTCCCCAGTGGGTAGCATTGGTCACAAGGTCTGGCCGTACTTTTACTGCAGACTTCCACTGATAAAAAAGACTAACCTGGGTGAGGTGTAATGGTAAAAGGAGTTTTGCATAAAATTCACCGATTGTCATGACAGCATCAGACGCTGTTCACATTACAGATCCTGACACTTCGCCCTATGCTTTCTCTGGTGCTTCTGGACTACACAGGCAAGCTCGCACGTCGACCAGCTGTGTGGTCATTCATGGTCAGGCTAGCATGAGTTAACCTCTACTAGGCTGCTTGTTACTTCTGGGACCACATGTTGTTGGAAGCCTATCACATTGGCTCCCTTCCTATTTAAGATGGTGGAATCTGTCCTCTCATGCCAACTATAGTTTCTTGCTGTGTTGGTCTGTGTGCTGTTGTCCCAGTCCAGATGGTGATTATATTGTGTGGTGCTTGGAGTTGTTTAGGAGTTCTCTTGTTGCCTTGTTGTTTCCTCCCTGCTTTTATATTCCTCCTTACCCATTATTGTCTTATTTCTTTTTATATGAGCATGCAGTGAGTTTTGGTTTCCCATCTGTCTATTTCTGTTGGCGTTATCACTCCTGCCCCAACCCACCCCAGGGGTTGGGGGGAGGGGTATAGGAGGAGTATGGCAAGAGTTAATTTCTGGTAACCTGCTGGTTACCTCTGGGATCACATGTTGTTGGAAACCTATCATATTTGCTCCCCACCTTTTTAGGATGGTGGAATCTATCTTCCCATGCCGACTATAGTTTATTCCTGTGTTGCTCTGTGTGCTTGTGTGTCCCAGTCCTGCTGGTGACTATAGTGTGTGGTGCTTGGAGTTATTGTACAGTTCTCCTATCGTCTTGTTTCTTCTCTGCTCTTATTTTCCTTCTTACCTCTTATAGTCGTATACCTCAGTGTGGGCATGCCATGAGATAGAGTTTCGGTTTCCCCTGTTTATCTATTTCTGTTGACTCTATCACTCCTGGCCCGGCCCTCCCCTTGGGTTGGGGAGAGGGGGTATAAGATTATGGTTGGTCAGGAGTAGGGCCAGGAAGGCGGCTCAGACATCCTCACCTTCAGAGGTAACTCTGACATAAGGGATAGCTAGCCTGACGGCAGTCTAGGAGCCCTTGTCCCCTGCTTTCTCCTCACTCACCATGACACTTAGTTTACCTTTTTTTTTGGCTGGGGACTGACTTTTAGAGAAAGTATATTGTGCTCAGTGTAGTCTGCTCTGCACAATACGCACGCAGATTAGTCATATACTATAATTACCGTACGGAGCCTTTCTCTGAATGTATCACATCATCATTTTGGCGCATTTACCTAAATTCTTTTCTATACATTTCGAGATCTGTTGTTTATGGCTGGATCAGTTGCCCAAGTATTTGTGCTTCTTGGACTCATCACAATCTCAGTCCCTGATGTGCTGTTCTCCAATCTGCTCTCATCACAAGATATATCTGGAATCAGCAGAAAATTTGGAGCGAGTGGAGCAAAGGGAATGTTTAGCTTTCCAGTTATTGTTTAACTGTCACTCTCATCGCTGGAGTTCAGAGAGTGTGCGGGAAGTGACCGCCGTATAGACGGACAAGCATACATTCATCAGAGTGCTCCGTATCAGATATAGAAGGCTTTTTCTGAGCTTTTTCATAGTTTCTAAATGCACATTCCTAAGATATAGATATATATATATATATATATATATATATATATATATATATATATCTATATCTATATATATATATATATATACAGTTAGGTCCAGAAATATTTGGACAGTGACACAATTTTCGCGAGTTGGGCTCTGCATGCCGCCACATTGGATTTGAAATGAAACCTCTACAACAGAATTCAAGTGCAGTTTGTAACGTTTAATTTGAAGGTTTGAACAAAAATATCTGATAGAAATTGTAGGAATTGTACACATTTCTTTACAAACACTCCACATTTTAGGAGGTCAAAAGTAATTGGACAAATAAACCAAACCCAAACAAAATATTTTTATTTTCAATATTTTGTTGCGAATCCTTTGGAGGCAATCACTGCCTTAAGTCTGGAACCCATGGACATCACCAAACGCTGGGTTTCCTCCTTCTTAATGCTTTGCCAGGCCTTTACAGCCGCAGCCTTCAGATCTTGCTTGTTTGTGGGTCTTTCCGTCTTAAGTCTGGATTTGAGCAAGTGAAATACATGCTCAATTGGGTTAAGATCTGGTGATTGACTTGGCCATTGCAGAATGTTCCACTTTTTTGCACTCATGAACTCCTGGGTAGCTTTGGCTGTATGCTTGGGGTCATTGTCCATCTGTATTATGAAGCGCCGTCCGATCAACTTTGCGGCATTTGGCTGAATCTGGGCTGAAAGTATATCCCGGTACACTTCAGAATTCATCCGGCTACTCTTGTCTGCTGTTATGTCATCAATAAACACAAGTGACCCAGTGCCATTGAAAGCCATGCATGCCCATGCCATCACGTTGCCTCCACCATGTTGTACAGAGGATGTGGTGTGCCTTGGATCATGTGCCGTTCCCTTTCTTCTCCAAACTTTTTTGTTCCCATCATTCTGGTACAGGTTGATCTTTGTCTCATCTGTCCATAGAATACTTTTCCAGAACTGAGCTGGCTTCATGAGGTGTTTTTCAGCAAATTTAACTCTGGCCTGTCTATTTTTGGAATTGATGAATGGTTTGCATCTAGATGTGAACCCTTTGTATTTACTTTCATGGAGTCTTCTCTTTACTGTTGACTTAGAGACAGATACACCTACTTCACTGAGAGTGTTCTGGACTTCAGTTGATGTTGTGAACAGGTTCTTCTTCACCAAAGAAAGTATGCGGCGATCATCCACCACTGTTGTCATCCGTGGACGCCCAGGCCTTTTTGAGTTCCCAAGCTCACCAGTCAATTCCTTTTTTCTCAGAATGTACCCGACTGTTGATTTTGCTACTCCAAGCATGTCTGCTATCTCTCTGATGGATTTTTTTCTTTTTCTTCAGCCTCAGGATGTTCTGCTTCACCTCAATTGAGAGTTCCTTAGACCGCATGTTGTCTGGTCACAGCAACAGCTTCCAAATGCAAAACCACACACCTGTAATCAACCCCAGACCTTTTAACTACTTCATTGATTACAGGTGAGTTCCCAAGCTCACCAGGCAATTCCTTTTTTCTCAGAATGTACCCGACTGTTGATTTTGCTACTCCAAGCATGTCTGCTATCTCTCTGATGGATTTTTTTCTTTTTCTTCAGCCTCAGGATGTTCTGCTTCACCTCAATTGAGAGTTCCTTAGACCGCATGTTGTCTGGTCACAGCAACAGCTTCCAAATGCAAAACCACACACCTGTAATCAACCCCAGACCTTTTAACTACTTCATTGATTACAGGTTAACGAGGGAGACGCCTTCAGAGTTAATTGCAGCCTTAGAGTCCCTTGTCCAATTACTTTTGGTCCCTTGAAAAAGAGGAGGCTATGCATTACAGAGCTATGATTCCTAAACCCTTTCTCCGATTTGGATGTGAAAACTCTCATATTGCAGCTGGGAGTGTGCACTTTCAGCCCATATTATATATATAATTGTATTTCTGAACATGTTTTTGTAAACAGCTAAAATAACAAAACTTGTGTCACTGTCCAAATATTTCTGGCCCTGACTGTATATATATATATATATATATATATATATATATATATAATCATTTATTAGACCATTCCTTGTTAAGTGACCACTCCAGCCAATCAGGAGGAACTATTTAGCTGCAGCAGTTATGTGTTCTCTGAGTCAGAAGAAGCAGTCTACTAGCTCTCTAGCTCAGACAGCACATGACCACTGCAGCCAATCGGCAGGCACTAATTAGCTGTAGCAGTTGTGTGTCATCTGAGCCAGGAGAAGAAGTCTATTAGCTCTCTAGCTCAGACAACACATGACTACTGCAGCCAATCAGCAGGCACTAATTAGCTGCAGCAGTTAGGTGTTGTCTGAGCCAGAAGAAGCAGTATTTTAGGTCTCTAGCTCAGACGGCACATGACCACTGCAGCCAATCAGCAGGCGCAAAATAGCTGTAGCAGTTATGTGTCGACTGAACCAGAAAAAGCAGTCTACTAGCTTTCTAGCTCAGACAGCCCATGATCACTGCAGCCAATCAGTGGGCGAATTACCTGCAGCAGTTATGTGTTGTCTGAACCAGAAGAAGCAATATACTAGTACTCTAGCTCAGATAGCACATGATCACTGCAGCCAATCAGCAGGCGCTAATGAGCTGTAGCAGTTATGTGTCAACTGAACCAGAAAAAGCAGTCTACTAGCTTTCTAGCTCAGACAACACATGACCACTGCAGCCAATCAGTGGGTGATAATTAGCTGTAGCAGTTATGTGTTGCCTGAGCCAGAAGACGCTGTATACTAGCTAAACAGCACATGGCCGCTGCAGATAATCAGCAAGCTCTAATTAACTGTACCAGTTATGTGTCGTCTGAGCAAGAAGAAGTCTACTAGCTCTGTAGCTGAGACGGCACTTGACCACTGCAGCTAATTAGTGGGTGCTTGTGTTAAAATGGATAGCTAGTAGAAATCATTATCAGCTCAACATCTGGTCTAGTCCTCTATAGCAGCCAGTCTTCATTTTTTATGGGGAGATAAGGTATGCACACCAGTGACTATGTAAGGGGAATACATGTAATAGCAGAAACTGCCGTGTGAATACTGACATGAAAAATTCAATAGCTATGTGTAAGAATGAAATGTGAAAAATGGAACCTGCATTACTGCCATGAATATATGAATAAAGAGAAATTTAGCTACTGAATTGATCAATGCAATAGAGCCCCAACACTACGCCAAAGTATTTCTCTACGTTGGGGTCCCTAGCTTGTGTGTGTCCTCTCATGCAGTTAAAAAACTTACCGTGTATGGGAAGCTGAGACCCAGGCTATATATACGATGTGGATTGGCAATAGGTGTGTATGGGGAGGGTTCACAAACGAAAAACTACTAACATTAAGGAATAACGTTTGGAACACCATTCTAAGTCTGAACTGGGTGCAAAAACCTAAAAAACATCACTATGGGGAGATAAGGTATGCACACCAGTGACTATGTAAGGGGAATACATGCAATAGCAGAAACTGCCGTGTGAATACTGACATGAAAAATTCAATAGCTATGTGTAAGAATGAAATGTGAAAAATGGAACCTGCATTACTGCCATGAATATATGAATAAAGAGAAATTTAGCTACTGAATTGATCAATGCAATAGAGCCCCAACACTACGCCAAAGTATTTCTCTACGTTGGGGTCCCTAGCTTGTGTGTGTCCTCTCATGCAGTTAAAAAACTTACCGTGTATGGGAAGCTGAGACCCAGGCTATATATACGATGTGGATTGGCAATAGGTGTGTATGGGGAGGGTTCACAAACGAAAAACTACTAACATTAAGGAATAACGTTTGGAACACCATTCTAAGTCTGAACTGGGTGCAAAAACCTAAAAAACATCACTATGGGGAGATAAGGTATGCACACCAGTGACTATGTAAGGGGAATACATGCAATAGCAGAAACTGCCGTGTGAATACTGACATGAAAAATTCAATAGCTATGTGTAAGAATGAAATGTGAAAAATGGAACCTGCATTACTGCCATGAATATATGAATAAAGAGAAATTTAGCTACTGAATTGATCAATGCAATAGAGCCCCAACACTACGCCAAAGTATTTCTCTACGTTGGGGTCCCTAGCTTGTGTGTGTCCTCTCATGCAGTTAAAAAACTTACCGTGTATGGGAAGCTGAGACCCAGGCTATATATACGATGTGGATTGGCAATAGGTGTGTATGGGGAGGGTTCACAAACGAAAAACTACTAACATTAAGGAATAACGTTTGGAACACCATTCTAAGTCTGAACTGGGTGCAAAAACCTAAAAAACATCACTATGGGGAGATAAGGTATGCACACCAGTGACTATGTAAGGGGAATACATGCAATAGCAGAAACTGCCGTGTGAATACTGACATGAAAAATTCAATAGCTATGTGTAAGAATGAAATGTGAAAAATGGAACCTGCATTACTGCCATGAATATATGAATAAAGAGAAATTTAGCTACTGAATTGATCAATGCAATAGAGCCCCTATGATTCCTAAACCCTTTCTCCGATTTGGATGTGAAAACTCTCATATTGCAGCTGGGAGTGTGCACTTTCAGCCCATATTATATATATAATTGTATTTCTGAACATGTTTTTGTAAACAGCTAAAATAACAAAACTTGTGTCACTGTCCAAATATTTCTGGCCCTGACTGTATATATATATATATATATATATATAATCATTTATTAGACCATTCCTTGTTAAGTGACCACTCCAGCCAATCAGGAGGAACTATTTAGCTGCAGCAGTTATGTGTTCTCTGAGTCAGAAGAAGCAGTCTACTAGCTCTCTAGCTCAGACAGCACATGACCACTGCAGCCAATCGGCAGGCACTAATTAGCTGTAGCAGTTGTGTGTCATCTGAGCCAGGAGAAGAAGTCTATTAGCTCTCTAGCTCAGACAACACATGACTACTGCAGCCAATCAGCAGGCACTAATTAGCTGCAGCAGTTAGGTGTTGTCTGAGCCAGAAGAAGCAGTATTTTAGGTCTCTAGCTCAGACGGCACATGACCACTGCAGCCAATCAGCAGGCGCAAAATAGCTGTAGCAGTTATGTGTCGACTGAACCAGAAAAAGCAGTCTACTAGCTTTCTAGCTCAGACAGCCCATGATCACTGCAGCCAATCAGTGGGCGAATTACCTGCAGCAGTTATGTGTTGTCTGAACCAGAAGAAGCAATATACTAGTACTCTAGCTCAGATAGCTCACATAGCTATTGAATTTTTCATGTCAGTATTCACACGGCAGTTTCTGCTATTGCATGTATTCCCCTTACATAGTCACTGGTGTGCATACCTTATCTCCCCATAGTGATGTTTTTTAGGTTTTTGCACCCAGTTCAGACTTAGAATGGTGTTCCAAACGTTATTCCTTAATGTTAGTAGTTTTTCGTTTGTGAACCCTCCCCATACACACCTATTGCCAATCCACATCGTATATATAGCCTGGGTCTCAGCTTCCCATACACGGTAAGTTTTTTAACTGCATGAGAGGACACACACAAGCTAGGGACCCCAACGTAGAGAAATACTTTGGCGTAGTGTTGGGGCTCTATTGCATTGATCAATTCAGTAGCTAAATTTCTCTTTATTCATATATTCATGGCAGTAATGCAGGTTCCATTTTTCACATTTCATTCTTACACATAGCTATTGAATTTTTCATGTCAGTATTCACACGGCAGTTTCTGCTATTGCATGTATTCCCCTTACATAGTCACTGGTGTGCATACCTTATCTCCCCATAGTGATGTTTTTTAGGTTTTTGCACCCAGTTCAGACTTAGAATGGTGTTCCAAACGTTATTCCTTAATGTTAGTAGTTTTTCGTTTGTGAACCCTCCCCATACACACCTATTGCCAATCCACATCGTATATATAGCCTGGCTCTCAGCTTCCCATACACGGTAAGTTTTTTAACTGCATGAGAGGACACACACAAGCTAGGGACCCCAACGTAGAGAAATACTTTGGCGTAGTGTTGGGGCTCTATTGCATTGATCAATTCAGTAGCTAAATTTCTCTTTATTCATATATTCATGGCAGTAATGCAGGTTCCATTTTTCACATTTCATTCTTACACATAGCTATTGAATTTTTCATGTCAGTATTCACACGGCAGTTTCTGCTATTGCATGTATTCCCCTTACATAGTCACTGGTGTGCATACCTTATCTCCCCATAGTGATGTTTTTTAGGTTTTTGCACCCAGTTCAGACTTAGAATGGTGTTCCAAACGTTATTCCTTAATGTTAGTAGTTTTTCGTTTGTGAACCCTCCCCATACACACCTATTGCCAATCCACATCGTATATATAGCCTGGGTCTCAGCTTCCCATACACGGTAAGTTTTTTAACTGCATGAGAGGACACACACAAGCTAGGGACCCCAACGTAGAGAAATACTTTGGCGTAGTGTTGGGGCTCTATTGCATTGATCAATTCAGTAGCTAAATTTCTCTTTATTCATATATTCATGGCAGTAATGCAGGTTCCATTTTTCACATTTCATTCTTACACATAGCTATTGAATTTTTCATGTCAGTATTCACACGGCAGTTTCTGCTATTGCATGTATTCCCCTTACATAGTCACTGGTGTGCATACCTTATCTCCCCATAGTGATGTTTTTTAGGTTTTTGCACCCAGTTCAGACTTAGAATGGTGTTCCAAACGTTATTCCTTAATGTTAGTAGTTTTTCGTTTGTGAACCCTCCCCATACACACCTATTGCCAATCCACATCGTATATATAGCCTGGGTCTCAGCTTCCCATACACGGTAAGTTTTTTAACTGCATGAGAGGACACACACAAGCTAGGGACCCCAACGTAGAGAAATACTTTGGCGTAGTGTTGGGGCTCTATTGCATTGATCAATTCAGTAGCTAAATTTCTCTTTATTCATATATTCATGGCAGTAATGCAGGTTCCATTTTTCACATTTCATTCTTACACATAGCTATTGAATTTTTCATGTCAGTATTCACACGGCAGTTTCTGCTATTGCATGTATTCCCCTTACATAGTCACTGGTGTGCATACCTTATCTCCCCATAGTGATGTTTTTTAGGTTTTTGCACCCAGTTCAGACTTAGAATGGTGTTCCAAACGTTATTCCTTAATGTTAGTAGTTTTTCGTTTGTGAACCCTCCCCATACACACCTATTGCCAATCCACATCGTATATATAGCCTGGGTCTCAGCTTCCCATACACGGTAAGTTTTTTAACTGCATGAGAGGACACACACAAGCTAGGGACCCCAACGTAGAGAAATACTTTGGCGTAGTGTTGGGGCTCTATTGCATTGATCAATTCAGTAGCTAAATTTCTCTTTATTCATATATTCATGGCAGTAATGCAGGTTCCATTTTTCACATTTCATTCTTACACATAGCTATTGAATTTTTCATGTCAGTATTCACACGGCAGTTTCTGCTATTGCATGTATTCCCCTTACATAGTCACTGGTGTGCATACCTTATCTCCCCATAGTGATGTTTTTTAGGTTTTTGCACCCAGTTCAGACTTAGAATGGTGTTCCAAACGTTATTCCTTAAGGTCTTCATTTTTTAGGCACCACCACATCATGAGATGCCAGGCCTAATATGCCAGGTGCTGAAGTGAAGACCGGCTGCCACAGGGGGCCGCACTGGACACCGGACTAGGGCACAAGGAATCAAATTGCTCCTATCGTCCAGTGCTGACTTGACCTGTATATACATGTGAACGCTGCAGCCAATCACTGGACTCAGAAGTCTCTTCCGTAAATGCATCATCACCACTGCAGGACAAGTCACCCAGGCTGGCCGGGATTATCAAAGTGGCGGCACTGAGTGATATAAAAGGTAAGTAATGATTATTTAATTATTTTATTACATTTCCTGGCAGTTTGTTTTTGATTTTTGCTAAAAAAAGAAAAAAAAAAAAAAGTTTTTATTTTCATTTGTTAGTGTATTTTTAATTGTTTTTACTAAGTCCATAAAGGTCCTATGTTATATACTCGAGGTGATCACCGGATACAACTTTTTCATCAACTTGCAGAAATTTCTACAAAAGCCAAAAATCCACCGGTTGCTAAATTGTATAAATAACCAATGCCCGGCTGTGTTTTCCTGAGCTCTATTCCAGTAATGTCTTCTCTTCCAATGAACACAAAATGAGCTCATCAATGCTATATTATTGACTAGACCAGCATGAGTCAAATTATGCTGCTAATTGGTGCTTGCTTATTGCCTTTTTATACCACTTACTGCTCATTCGGTTCCATGTTAGACAGATTACAATTAAGAGCAAGGTAATGTCTCATGGGTAATTGCCGAGCTCCTTTTATTCAATTCCTAAACCATATCCTTGCTGGAAGAGTCGATATTACTGTGCGGAAATGATCTCTCTACTTCTGCGGGTAAAAGAGGGTTAATTAAGAAGAAATGAAATGCATTTTATGGAATTAGTTCACATTAATTTCATGAAAAAACGGTTCCGTCCATCCATTCATCCATCCAGGGGTGCAGAGGTAACAGTTCTTCCCAGAAATTGCAAGGTCACCTAAAGACATCTTATTATAAATGGTGCATTGGAGATGGGAACAATCATTACTGCTAAGAAAATATATATAAAAATTGAGATACTTAGAGTATAAAAAAATGGACAGTTTTATGTGAGCCCAATAGCCAGTGTCAAGGCGTATCTCTTAATGTTGAGTACTATCTACTGTAGTTCTCACTGGGCTAAAAAAACTTGCAATTTAAAGGGCAAATAGGAACCTGCTAATAAAGAGTTTAAATCGCCTAATGCTGATGAGGAGTGCCCAATCTATTTATCTATCTATTTATAATAAATAAAGAGAGTTGCACTCTGAAATGCTAAGATATGTTAACAAGGAAAATAGGAATATGAACATGTATTACTGCTAAGAAAATACATATAAAAATTGACATACTTTAGAGTATAAAAAAGGCCAGTTTTGTGTGAGCCCAGCAGCCAACGTCAAGGCGTATCCCTTAATGTTGGATTCCTATCTTCTGTAACTCCTGTCATTGGGTTAATAAACGTCCAATTTAATGGACGGATAGGAACCTACTAATAAAGAGTTAAAATCACCAAAGGCTGATTAGAATGAGTGCTCATTCAGAAGGTATGAGCCAATAATCTAAGAAAAAAGACTGATTGCACTTCCTAACACGCAAATGTGAAGAGGTGCATACTGATCATGAGATATATTATAACAAATAAAGAAATTGTTGCACTCAGAAATGCTAAGATGTTAACAATGAATATAGGAATATAAACATGCATTACTACTAAGAAAATACACATAAAAATTGAGATACATAGCATATAAAAAAGGCCAGTTTTATATGAGCCCAACAGGCAATGTCAAGGTGTATCTCTCTGTTGGGTCCCTATCTACTCTAATGCCTCTCTTTAGGCTAAAAAAACCTCACATTTATTGGTGAATAGTAACCTGCTAATAAAGTATTAAAATTGCCTAAGGCTGATGAGGAGTGCTCTATCTATCTATCTATCCCTCTATTTATCTATCTATCCCTCTATCTATCCCTCTATCTATCCCTCTATCTATCTATCTCTCTATCTATCTCTCTATCTATCTGTGGCGCCCCAGGACCTGGTCGCCACAACAGCATTGCCCTCCCAAAGGGTTAATGCTGAGCCTGGGGGTAATTGGGAGGTCTATTGGCCAGTAAGTTTAACATCCAACGCAGTTCTCCCTCCGGCCAGCAGGGGGAGCTCTGAACCTGGAAATCCAGGGAGCATTCCTTAAGTCTGACCTGAGGGAGGAAGTAGTGGTCAGTCTGTAGAGAGAAGTGATAGGAAGCAGACGCAGAGTGTGCTGTCCTGTGAATCTGGGGCCTAGAGCTGGAGTAGCTTGGCCCAGGGAAGCAGGAGTAGCAGAGAGGCAGAGAAGAGACTCGGACATCGGAGTCTGTGGCCACCAGGGCTTAAAATACTCCCTGGTAGCCGAATCCGAAGGGCAGGAGAGCTGCAAGCACCTGGCCCATAAACAGCCCGAAGGTACAGCTGCATCATCAGGGCCCGGTGTGGACTCCAGCAGAGAAGCACCAGAGAGGGCCTGCGCAGCCTACCACAGAGGGAAAGGGACGTACCACCGGTCCCAGCAGCAAGAGGGCCATTCCTAGATCCAGAGAGCAGGGTCCTATAATAGTAAAGAAAAGAACAGGAGTAGGCCTCATACTCAGCTGGCCAAAAAGATCACCCCAAGTACTTCCAGGCCGACCGGATCCCCTTCACCACCTGTGACGGTCTCCCAGGACTGGACTGTTCTTAAAGTAAAAGAGGAGAAGGTAAAGAGACTGTTGTTTGTGCCTGGTTCTTTCATTGCCTGTCGGCCCTGCACCGTGTTATCCACACAACACCATAGACTTTCACGAGCACCAACAGTGTCCCCGGGGCACCGCTCCACCTGTGGGGAGCAGTACCACCATTGCTGCCGTATCATCACCCCGGAGGCCTCACACAGCAGCGGCGGCTTAATAGCCGCAGACCACAGGTGGCGTCATGAAACAAATACTTTAATTGCTCCCAAGTCACCAGCCATATTTAAACTGACACCCACCAGGGCCACGGAGTCGGGCTCCGCCACCTCTGACTACCCCCGGACTAGTTCAGCCCGACACCGGGTGTCCCATAGCCCTGGGGTGGGCGAGACATATCTATCTATCCCTCTATCTATCCCTCTATCTATCTATCTATCCCTCTATCTATCCCTCCCTCTATCTATCCCTCTATCTATCCCTCTATCTATCCCTCTATCTATCCCTCTATCTATCTATCTATCTATCCCTGTATCTATCTATCCCTATATCTATCCCCCTATCTATCTATCCCTGTATCTATCTATCTATCTATCTATCTATCTATCCCTCTATCTATCTATCTATCTATCCCTGTATCTATCTATCCCTATATCTATCCCCCTATCTATCTATCCCTGTATCTATCTATCTATCTATCTATCTATCCCTCTATCTATTTATCTATCTATCTATCCCTCTATCTATCTATCTATCTATCCCTCTATCTATCTATCTATCCCTCTATCTATCTATCCCTCTATCTATCTATCCCTCTATCTATCTATCCCTCTATCTATCTATCTATCTATCTATCTATCTATACCTGTATCTATCTATCCCTCTATCTATCCCCCTATCTATCTATCTATCTATCACTCTATCTATCTATCTATCTATCTATCTATCTATACCTGTATCTATCTATCCCTCTATCTATCTATCTATCTATCTATCTATCTATCTATCTATCTATCTATCTATCTATCTAGCTATCTATCCATACCTGTATCTATCTATCCCTCTATCTATCTATCCCTCTATCTATCTATCTATCTATCTATCTATCTATCTATCTATCCCTGTATCTATCTATTTATCTATTATCTGTAACAAATAAAGAATAGAGAAAAAGTTGCAATCTGAAATGCTAGAAAATGTTAGCAAAGAATAAAGGAATATAAATATGCATTACCACTAACAAAATACATATATAAATTGAGATACTTAGCATATAAAAAGGCCAGTTGCCAGTTTTATGTGAGCACAACAGCCAACATCAAGGCGTATCTCTTAATATTGGGTTCCTATCTACTCTAACGCCTCTCCACTCTGAGTATTTTGAGAAGCTTTTGGAGCAGAAACAAAGAACAAATTCTCCAAAACTTCTTCAACAACTCAAAACTCCTCAAAAAAATTGGAGTTTCTGCTCAGAAAACTCTTTAAAAAAAACCCATCCTTACGGCATGTGCATATAACGGCTTTTAGACACCGGCACACTCATTATTTTTGAAGCAGAAGATAATTCAGGAAAATGCTTTCGGTAAGCATTTCAGAAGAGTTTTTAGACGTCCATTGAAATGGATTTGCCGCTAATGTTTCTTTCTTTCTAAATTATATATTACGTAGTGGTGGCTTCAAAGTAGAAGCCTCTAGAAGACTGGACCGGTCAGTTCTTTTAGCTGCTTTGGTTAAAAGAACTTACAAAAGATGGGAGAAATTATAAGAAGGAAATTATATAGCCGGACCACCCATTGACGATTTGCCTTGTGCCTCACAGTCCAGGAATACTTGTCCCTTCACCTCTGGAGAAACTTAAAGCTTCACCTGACTCAGAAGACTTAGAACATGTTGAGCCGGATTCTGATGAAGACTGTCACGCTAGTCCCAACGAGCCACAGCTTTTTTCACAGCTCGAATTAAATGATTTAGTCAGGGACTTGGACCTAAACATTCTGTAGAACTTGTAGACTCTAGACTAAAGAAAAAAAACCCTTCTAACGCCCGGTACCTGTTTTCATGGTACAGAAGCAGAGGAAAGGATTTCCATCCATACTTTTCTCAAGACGGTACTCTAGTGTATCGCAGCAATATTCTTGGGCTGATGGAAAAAATGTAACATTGAGAACAATGTGAGAGGGTGAAGACTCTTCATTGATTCATCCAAAAAGAGTCTGAAAGCTGCTACTATACAATGGCAGTGAGTATGCTTCAGTGCCTGTAGGGCATTCTGGGCACTTGAAGGAAAGTGATGAGAATTTAGACTTTATTCTCAAGAAACGTAACTACGAGGATCAAGGATGGTCATTATGTGGTGATCTGAAAGTTCTCTTTTTACTCCTTAGGCAGCGAGGATGATACACGAAGTACCCATGCTTTTTGTCTGAATGGGATGGCCAGGTTAGGAATCATCACTAGAGCCAAAAACGTTGGCCAACGAGAACATCTGTGCAACCTGGAGTCAAGAACTGAGCTGCGGAAAGTTTAGTTGATTCCACTAAAGTTCTCCTGCCACCGCTCCACATTAAGCTTGGACTGATGAAGATGTTTGTGAAAGCTCTACCGAAAGAAGGAGAGGCTTCTAAGTACCTGTGTACCACTTTTCAGAGACTGTACGAAGCAAAACTGAAGGAAGGCATTTATGTGGGTCCGGATATTCGGAAACTCATGAAGGACAACGTGTTCGAAACAAAAATGAAAGCTGTTGAGAAGACGGCTTGGGATTCTTTTAAAGCAGTCGTGAAGAAATTTCTAGGTAACAACAAGGATCCAAAATGTAAGTCCATCGTGGAGAACGTGCAGAAACATTTCAAAGTCTTGGGTTGTCTGATGAATTTAAAGTTACATATTTTACTTTCTCATTTGGACGACTTTCAAAAAAATTTTTTGGGTGAAAACCAAGGATAGCGCTAGTACAAAAAAATCAGACATGTGAATGAGGCCTAAGGCTGAGCTCCTGGACATGATAATGTCAGCCAGGTATGCAGCATGGTGATATTTCCCGGATAGAGGAGCAACTATATTTCAAAGCCAACAAGTAGTTGTGTATTGAAATGATTCATCTGAGACTCCTTAGGCTGTGCTAGGTAGGTAGTGCCTACATAAGTCAGAGCGGCTGCCAGCCAAGACACACAAAGAGTAACCTTACATGAGAGGCGTAGCACGAAGCAAGTGACCAGGTCGGTGACAGGTACTTTTTAAGTAGTGAGCCTATAAGTTACCTCTATAATTGTGTACCTCATTGAAGTTAACTCACCAAGCTTGTGTGCCACATGGAAATGTAACTGTTACACATAAGTGCCATTTTAGAGAAAATTATAAACCCCTTTAAACTTATAAGTGTCTCTGCAAAGCTCTACAGCACTGACAAATTCCTGTGGCCACCATAATATACTCATATTCCTGTGTTCCTTTGGATTACACAGTATTTTTATACTCCAAGTTGTCTTGTGTAACACTGCTACTGGCAGACTCCCACCCGCTTAGCTGTGGCTGCTCCATCACTGCCGCCAGTTCCCAGGACCTGTGCACGCCACACATGCATCCTGGAAGCACATTTAGGGCATGTGCGCGAACACATACATACTTTTTCTTAAGGGGTCAGCGCGCCCTAACCTGGAAAAGTTTCTCAGCCTCTGGATGAGAAGCACTATGTATGTAAAGCACCCTCCCCTTACGGGAGGTGCCTGGGCAACATGGTCTATGCTTTTAGAGACACGTTGCTAGATGTCAGATCCCTTGTGCTGCTGCTCTTGTAATTTTATTGCTGTGTGATGTATCGCTAATTCCCGTCTGTGTTCCCGTACCTGATGTACCCACTGCTGCTCCTATCCTTACCAGCTGATTTACCGTGCCTGACGCCTCATCAGTCGTCCCAGGTGCATCTGCCTATCAGAGACTGTCAGTGTCCATACACCTGGGATCAGATGTCGCAGCACCGAGTCTCCCTGAGTGGCACCTGGTAGCCCAGTCCATCCTCACCATCAGAGGTACTGGTGAAAACTCAGTGATGCCCCTTAGGTGACGGTGTGCTGCGGCCCAGTGGGTCCACTCCCGCTCACATTACAGTCTGCAAGTTTCAATATGACCATGAACATAATGGGAATAAAAGGGATTTACAGAATTTAAAGAAGGATCTGCATTCTTCCATAAACAGCGCCACTCTTGTCCGTTGGCCTAGTCTAGTATTGCACACCAACGCAATGCCAGGTCACAATATCGGTGTTGATTATTTGGGGGGAAAATGCAATCCATCAGCATAACCACTGGTGGACCCTTCCCTTCCAAAGGGTTTATTTAACTACCTGCTAAGAGAATGTAGAAGCATCTGAGTAATAGCTTAGTAATGTAGAATACCGAGTCAATTTCTCAAATGGTTCCAATTTACTATGATGGGCCGCAGGCTACTTATCATCAAACGTGCCTACAAACATCCCCCACATTTTCTCACGCAGCTAATTTTTTTCAGCGTGGAGACACTTTAGCTTGTCACAAAACAGCAGATAGTCAGGCTTTCAGCAATTATTCTCTTTACTTAACACATATCTCTCAGCCAGTTTCTTCCAGAGCCGCATCTGGGCCGATAGCGGGAAGATGACTGACTAGTGCTCGCAGTTACCAGCTCATTTGCACTTTAAATGGTGCAAGACAATGAACCTTAATTAGCTCATCACTGCAAGCTTCCAAAGTATTATGTTTGAGGTAGTTACGAGATATTTCTGCTTTGATTAAAGGTACCAAACCGCAAAGAGAATGCCGGAGGAAGCGGCAAACAAGTCCAAGTCCCCCAACATCAGAGGATATAGTTAATCATTTTGTTTTCACAAGAGCCGGAGCTTGTGTTAGTCAGTCCAGACACACTTGATGATTTCTCTATGAAACTGGTGAATTATTTACAGAGTTCATGGTCAGCCGGGGATCAGACCGGTTCATAGACACGCAACAGCGATACTACGCTCAGAGAATGTTTGCACATGAGTGAATGGATGGGGATTAGATACAAACGGACGGTTATGTTTTTATGCTTTTTAAGGAAACTTTACACATATAACATATCTAGTAAAAAAGTAATAATTTGTAACTTAGTTTTTGTTTTCACTAAAAAAAAATAATTCCATGTTTGTTGATTCTCACCGCTCGCAGCCATCTCTGGGGCAAGCTCAGGAACTTGACACATAACTGAGTAAGGGGCCTTTAACACTGCTTTCCGATCTCCGATCGGTGGTCTTGTCGGAGTTCCATCCGAACCCCCTGCAAAAAGTGTTTCGGGCGTGTAGACGGGGCCATTGATTATATGGTGCACATGGGAGTATATGCCTATTGGAGGCAGACACCTAGACATACAGTAGCAGACTGCATCTGGGTGCCCCCCTCCAGTAAGCGTATACTCCCGAAAATGGTGCACGACAGAGCACATGGTGACTCCGTCTGCACCATTATAGTCACTGGCCCTGTTGTCGCATATGTCCGAAACCCGTCTTGCCTGGGGTTCGGCCGGAAGCCCTAACGGTACCATTGAACGGAGATCGGAACGCACTGTGAAAGGCCACTAAAGCATGAACAGTTTGCAGTAAGATCCTACACTTCCCCTTAGTGGCGGCGGCCGGCAAGCAAAATACAATCAAACTTCAGGAAAAGAAGGGGTTAATGCCGAAGAAATTCCAGATGGCAATTAAGGAACATAATGTTTTATTAAGTCAACGTGTTTCAGAGATCTATGTCTCCTTCGTCAGGACTAGAAATCACATTTTGTATTACAGAGAGGGCAAAAAGTGTCCCATTTTTACGGACTGTCCTGTAATTTCTGGACAATTGACCAGCCAGGTTCCCATACGCTCCCTTCATGACTTTTTTACAGGCCTCTAAATATGGATGACAGGCTCCATCTAATGACGCAGCATTCTGCTACCATTCAACACCAATCTTCTGGAAGGGTTGCTCTACACGATTCAAGCGAAGTCAGGCTTTGGCAACCACCAGGAGATTTGCTGACTTTTCCAGAAGTCTAAGATGTCCCAGCTCTTTCCAGGACCCAGGAACTGTCAAGTACTTTTTATAATTTTTGTAAAATTCAAGACAAACTGCTTACCGAATACCGAGTGCTATTCCAAAAATAGTGTTCTTTTTCCACATTGACTTGCATTGGGTTCCTTAGTCGTGAGGAATACCGGAATAGAACTGTCACGGGTGTGTCACGTGTGACAGACAGTCATGTGGTTTCTGGTCATAGAAGGTCACAATGTTTGGCTGTGCAGAATGCTCCCTGACTTTCCATTGTTCCTCCTGTCAGTATTCATTGGTATAGGTAGCTTTCCTGCAGGATTAATCTCTCTCCCTTTTGGACCCAGCAGGATCTCGACTTCCACCCAGCTGTTGATCATCAGTTTTCCCTTAGTGCTTAAATATCCCTTCCTTCCTTGGACTGGTGCTGGTGATATTTTCAGTTTCTTCAAGCAGAAGGCTTGTACTCTTCTGTGATATTGTTGTTGAAAGCTCTACTGAACTTCTACCTGAGTCATCTGTAGATAAATACTTCATGCTTTTCCCCCTGTGTGTCCTTCTGTGTATTCTTTAGTGTTTAGTGGGGTTGACGAAGAGTTCATCCCACCCGTTCCTTATTTAGGGTCCAGCACTAGTGATACTGAGGGTCAGGTATCCGGTTCGGCACATAAGAACGTAACCTATCTAGGGTGGTGAGGGACCCCAGGGACCAGCAGTAGGATCGGTCAAGGGTCACCATCTTCTCTCCTTTTCCTTTTGCCGTGCACTTGGTACTTCCCCGCATCTAGCGTGACAAGAACTTTGGGATTCGTTACGAATAATCCAAATATGAATAGCTACTATTTGCCTATCACTAAGGTCCACCTTAAATTGCTCCAGCTACAATAAACTACCAAGATTGTCGTAGATTGAACACGTCGTACCTTAATATTGTCACATTACATATTACCCCCAATAATATAATTACGCTAGGAATCGTTACTGAAACAATTTTGTAATATATTTCGACAGATTCTCAGTTCACCAACTGAAAAAAAATACAAAGAGAAAAACGTCAGCCCCTTTCTGACTTTATGCAATGTAGCGTTGTTATTTTGCTTTGATATACTTTTTTTTTCCTTTGAGGTTACCAAAAAAGCATTTCATAACACACGGGTTCAGCTATCCAGGGTGTATGGCCCCGCATGAAAACAGCAAAGAACAAAGCAGGACTAGGCATTTTTATCTGATCTATACGCTAAATTCTACAGTCTCTCTGTGATTACAAGTCTGATATTGATTTTTATCGCTGTTTACACTAGCATTAATTTTGTAACATGGAAAAATGCAAAGATATCGGCTCATGATGACTTCTGTCATGTCAAGAAATTTGAATGTTAAAATAAACTTCGAAATGGAAACTTCAAATGTTTGAAAGATTTTCCTTGTTACGTGTTATTAACGCATTTCTCAATGTTTTTCTTGAAAGTTAAAGTATGTTATATACAATATTTAATATTATCACTTGAGATGAGTGAACCCAATGATCAGTTTTCGGGCCTAACACCGACTTTTGGAAAAAATAAAACAGTTTGGGTTTGGATATCGGGTGCTTTACGTATTACCACTTGCGTGAGCATCGCTGTGCTTGGGTACGCTTGGTGCCCAGCACGGTGCAAGCCGCTTGCAGTGTTTGAACGGTTTGCACTGGGGGTAACAAAAGCGTGATCAAATGTAGCGTGCAACTGTGAGGGTGGCAGGGGGCCGTAGTCCTAGGCAGAGGCGAGCTCCTGATCTCAGGCAGCGCTTCTCTTCTGGGCTGCACCCATGCCACCTCCACAGTGCAACAAGGAACACCAGCACCCCGCTTCTTTAGGGTTAAGTCAGAGACAGAGTCCAATGTAACGGTTAACATCTCTTTACTGAAGAACTTGTAAGGGGATGACGGTCCCCTTACAAGGAGGTGCAGTTTTCCCCCTGAAGATACCCCACGCTGGGGTAGATGTTAATGTTAATGTTATTGATAAATTGTGTTTTACTGTGTCAGTGGGTTTTCCCCCAGAGGCCGGGTGGGACGGCTGTCCCCATAGAAACAGTGCAGGAGAAAGGAGGAGCTGGCAGCAGAAGGGGGAGGGAGAGAGAGAGTGTTAGAGAAAAGTTTTGAGGTTGAGGCAGTCGAGTCCGGGACAGGAGAGAAGGAGCAGCGGGGGCAGGGTGTGGGAGCTAGCTGAACAGCGTACGAAGAACAGAGAAAGAGAAAGTTTCCTCTATGGTGAAACAGGTTTGAGTGGGTCAGGTCTGCTGTAGCCGGAGTGGGAGCTCAGGTGAAGTAGAGTAGCCGGGCACATCCCCACGAGAGGAGACGACAAGAAGAGGTGTTCCCCCATCAGGAGTTGTGAAACGACGCTTTAAGCTGACTGCCACTGTTGTGAAGATGTGTGCAATAAACGTGCCTTCTGATTCAACTGATCTTCATCTGCAAAGTCTTTATACATCTGACAGAGTTTCCTGTACCACCAAACTCTGCCCCACCAAGCAATCTCCTGTCCCAAAAGTGACGGCGGAGCCGGGGGTAAGCCTGATAGAAAAAGGGGCCACGACTACAACCCCCGAGGCACCCCCGGCACCCCGTTACAAACTCACACAGCTTCTATAGAACACATCCACATAGCTTCAACGTTACAGCCATGTTTTGGTTTCTTTCACATTTTCCTGCACACTGCTCCCTCCTGCACATCTCTCCGGCTACTATAGGACTGTCTTTCTCTCCCGGCAACACCACAGTGGCAGAAGATGAATTGATAGAGTCCCACATGGCTCTAACCGCGTCCCCTCCCACAGGGATCCGTTTCACCACTGGACGGAGTTCCTTCACAACTGTCTCTATGCCGACCCATTCGCGTAGGTCTATGTTACCTCTCACCTAGACTGGCCCTATTGGAGTCAGTTGCTTCCCAGAAGTCCCACTAAAGCCAAGGCCCACAACTTCAGAGACAGTCAGTGATGTTTTGTTGCACCTAGCTACTGAAGAGCTTCTTTTCCCACTTGCTCCAGACTTCCTGGGGTCTGGCCGAATTCTCACTGGACTATACCTCCCTCAGGTACAACCTCTTCATTCTGCTCACTGATATCCCTATCTGACTTGAATCAGGAACTCCTTCCTGCCTTAACCCCTACTGTGGACCGGCCTCCTTCCATTTTAACTTATTCAGCCCTGCAAGTCCACCCCAACCCTAAGCTCTCCATTAAGCTAAGGGACCATGGACATCTTGTGGTGGCTGAAAATGGTGAACCCAAAAGCACACACACATAAACAACAATTCACATAAATATTCATAATTTAACCAAGACATCTTCAGGGGGGTTCCAGGGCACTGGTCACCCTCCTACACTAAGCCCCCAAAAATGGAAAAACCCCAAACACCTTCCCCTGGAAGTGATCTGCTGAAGGCTGGCTTTATGTGGGTGGGGACTTGAACTGCCAATCAGTGATTTCCATTGGGATTCGGTCCGAGTCGAACCAGTGGAGGTATGGTTCGGCTGCAGCCGCCAAACCGATCTTCCATGGGTTTGCTCATCTCGAGTCATGACCTATGCAAAGAATAGTAAAAGAGGAAAACCCCACCATTCAAAGAATAAAGGATGAAGTGTATAATGCAAAAGCAATGTTTTATTTTGATTTTCTGCAAAAGTGCACCAACACAAAGAAAGCGAACCAACGTTTCGGCTAGACAAAGCCTTTTTCAAGGTTTTGCGTTATGATAAGATGCACGGTAGCATGGGTTGCAAAGGACAACCATCCAGACTAGTGTGAGAGGTGCTCCTAATTTTGCAGTTTCTCAAAATCATAAAGCAAATGGAGTAATAGAAACAGGGTGGTGCAATATAGGGAGTACGCCTTGGAAGCAAGCCAGGGCTGGAGGAAGAATAATGTAATGCAATGGTGGCAGGGCATTACAGGATTCTTCCTCCAGCCCTAGCTTTCTTCCAAAGCACACTCCCTATATTGCACCACCCTGTTTTTATTACACCATTTGCTTTATGATTTTGAGAAACCGCAAAATTAGGAGCACCTCTCACACTAGTCTGGATGGTTGTCCTTTGCGACAGCTAGGACTGTCACCTATCCTGAGATTGTAGTCTGAACTGCACTGTCTCAGTCATTCTCTATGGAACTTCCCGATGATCAAAACATTTCAAGACCATGGCTTCCTCTTAAAAAAACAAAACAAAACATGTGTTTTTCAACCACATTGTTTGATCAGGTCAACGTAAGAGATCCCTTCAATCTGGCTGAAGGAAGCTTCCAAGGAGCCCTAAATTATGTCACATGATAGCTGAAGGCAATGATGACTAATGAGCAAATGTGGGTTCATTTTGGCCACCAAACCTTAGGTAGTTGATAACGGCCGCAATTGCACTCACTAATTTAGTGCTATTAGCAAAACATACAGATGTTCTTGATTTCCTAGGATTTATTCTGAGATCAAGAGATGGGTTTTATTAGAAAGGGTACAAGTTTGTAACTTTTCAAAAGTTAGGTCTAGACGGGATGGATAAGAAGTGGTTTTCCCGCTGAGTAGTTTAATGTGGAAAATAGAGTGCATATTAAAGCACCATCAATGTGCAAAATTAACTGCTAAGTGGTCTAGTTTTTAATCCACTGAAGTCTTGCTTTACTTTTTCCCTTACAGTGACATATACATTGGACTAGAGTTGATTAACGTGGACAATATCAAACATGGTATGAACGTTCATCAGGTGCAATTTCATCGTTTTAGCCACTAATCACACACCATCATCAACTGAAACTAAATCAACCATGTTTGAATCTTCCATCTGACATTCAGATGAAAGAGCTTTATCGGATCTTCTCCATTTTGATTGTTATTCTCCTGTTTGTCTCACCTACAGTTAATGTCAGTTTTGCCAATAGCAGCTTCCCAGCAGTGCAGGTCAGCTGCAGCTGCTCTGTAGCCATGCCCCTTTGTGTTTAAGTAGCTAGGTTTCCCTACAATCTTTGCTGATTATACAAAATCATTTCTATTCTGCCTGCCTTGGTGGAAGGAGCTGCTGTGGCTTCATCCTGAAGTCGGATCTTCCACATTTTGATTGTTATTCTCCTGTTTGGCTCATCTATACTTTTGTTATATTAGTACAGCGGTCGGTCTAGTGAACCTTACCTTCCCCCTCACTAGCCAGGACTATTGTAAGGTCTTCTCAGGGCTTCAGGTTCCTGTTCGGAGACAGGTGAGGAACCTGTACAGGGTCTGGCTAGGAGAGCAGGGTACAGCGGCAGGTAAGGAGAGGAGGTGCCCATCTTCCCTCCCACTTGTACCAGGGCCCACTGTTGTTATTGTATTCTTCCTTGCTTGTAGTGTGTTTTTCATTGTGCGTCAGACATCTGTTGGTCTGAACACACGTGTCACGTAGATAGCATGACAGATGCAAATGGTCATGCCTAATGTTGCTCAGATCACTCAATTATTCTTCTCTAATATGGATTCCCTCCAAAGAATGATCTATTGAAACCTGATTTTTTTTTTTTTTGCTGCACTCTGGGGTGACTTGTCCAACAAGAGCAGATGTCTATATGAAAGTAGCCATTCAGATACCTTTCTTTTGCAATTAAATGTAAAAAAAAAGTTCATTTTCTATGCCATGCACTCCATTCTTTATTATACATTGATCCCTCTACTGTATTATATGTCCTTGTACTTATAAATTCAGGGAACGTAACTAGTTACACCACCGTGTGCTGCAAAATAATGCCTAGGATTTCCCTAAAAATCTGAACTAAATCTATCTTAAGCCCTATGTCCCATTTTAGGGCACATTCTGATTAAAAATTACAATCCTGCGGCTCAAAACCGAAGTATAAATTAGGAAGGAGAGACGCCGTTCATGACAAAGTGCAGAAACCCGAAGAATAGATTCCTGTGCATTTTAATCTCTATTTGGATATACACCATCATGGAAAATTTTGACATATTTGGCAAATGAAAATTGAGCTCTCCATATGCGTGTAGTTAAGTAATGCTGCAGATATCTCGCAGCTCGGATCATTCTGTAATATCCTTCTGTTAATTCCTCGCCGGTCCCAAGTTGCACCCTTATTCCTGTGTTGCGAAGGCAAAAGAACAGACTCTGGGTGGACTGGTAAAATACATAAAGCTTTAATTTGAGAACGGCTGAAGAAAATGAAATCATCGACGTCTCTCTGCCTGGAGTGAAATGAAAAAAAGAAAAAAAGTGCAGCAGGAATAATAACTGTCGTAATACTCCAAGAAAAAAATGTCTCCAAAAGCCAAGTCCACCGTCACCGCTCAGCTGCTCCTCCTAAGGTTTTCGTCATTTTGCCATTTTTAATAGATTTTTCAATACTTCAGTGAAATATGTCAAGTTTTCCACCGCCGTGGAGGTTCCCCACCCAACTCTGCAATTCTAGAAATTTTTATTGCTCTTTTAGGAATTATGACCTTTGCTGAATAGTACAAATCTAAACGTTAATTAATTGGCTAGTTTACTTCGTAACCGGTGATTTTTATATACATGGAGTGGAGAGATGTAGACAATGTAGCCATGTGTATTGGCGGAGATAAACAAGTTGGGACCCTTTCCATTTTTAGGTGACCTCTAAGCCCTCTGAAAGCCTATCTATCTTTCCAGACACCTACATACACATGAACGCTCCTCCCGGAGAGTGAAGTAAAAGTGTATTTACACTGCACGATTATCCTCGAAACAATAGTTTCATGATAATCGTGTGTAGCGCCCCCGAAGCCATCAGGGAGCTACAAGGTTCTGCACCCCACCAGGATGCAGGGCCTACCCCCTAGGGCCCCAGAAGACCAGTGCCGGTCACACACAAACACTCCAGTTAATCTCAGTTTTCCCCAACAATCCCCCATACAATGGTACAGGGCTAGGGTTGGACCTATGGATGGCCGCCTAGAGGGGGAGCCAGTCCAGTCCACTAGTTGACCAGGTGGGAGGGGCGGACTGAGGAAAGACAGTCAGATAGTCTGAGGAGTCGAGGAGTGAAGGTGGACAGGAGGAGACGCACTGACAAGGAGTTGACAGTAACCTGGTGCCCAGGAGGGTAGTTGCCGGTGGAGTACTCCCGGAACTACGCACCAACGGGTTACAGGACCCTAGGACAGGCAGAAGCTCCAAGAAAGCCTGTTAACACCTGCACAGTGAAGGGGCCATCAAGGACTTTGCTGACCATAAGAATTCGAAACTCAGTAGCAAAGAGAGAACCGGGGACAGGAACACAGGGTTCACACTACCGTCATACGGACAGCAGTGGAAAAAAACACCACCGGACGGGGACCCCCAGTTGCCCTACGCCACGAGGACCCACTAACCAGAGACAGGTGCAGGGGAAGAAGGTACCAGATTACTACACTGGCACTGGGACAAAGGGAACCTGGAGGTGAAACCAGCCGGCCTCGGGTAACCAGTTACTACCAGCAAAAGGGAGTAAAGACCAGTTGCACTGAAAACCTGTGTGGACTACCTTCTTCCGACAACCATCACATCACCTACCCTCTGGGGCCCGGCCCTGCTTGTGGAGGGCCTACCATCCAGGCTGCCCTTAACACCAGCCCCAGTAGTGGACATTGTGCAGCGGTGGCTCTATCCACATAGCCACAACACCGCAAGTGGCGTCACATGTGAACAATATTCTATCCCCCTGTAAATATTTTCCCTTTACAAAAAAGGCTCAGGGCACGGAACCGGGCAACGGCCACCAAAGTGACATTCCCCAGTTATATACTGCCTGGGACCGAGTACCCCATATCCCTGGACGAGACACATGCCATATACACAGGCTGCCAATCACCCAGCAAACGAGCAAAACTTAAGCTCATCAGACAAAATTACTTTTAAGCTTACTGCAAATCTGCACGTCCTCCTTCGTAAATGACACATCGTCCTATCTAAACGTGCTGCCGAAAAAAAGACACCTTATGAGTATTGAACAACTTACTGATTTTTCTGTTGGACAGCTGTACGCCTGTCTAAACAGGCTATTATACGACCGCTGAACATGCCCCCAATCAAAAGGTCATTCTTTCGTCCTGCAATGTAAAAGTGACCTTAGAAATCACCTGATCTCTTCTTTATTTGGCTTCTCTATTCTGAGTGTGTGGTCCGGGACATTCACCAGGTAGACATTTCTACAGTTTATACAGTCACAGTGATATTTAACACAGTATATTTCATATTTCAATTACCTAGTCTGTAATGATAAATGTGATAGACATGATGACGAAAGTGTACAGACTCTACTTTTTCCATTATGCATGCCAGCAGCACGGTCTCTCGCATCAGAGTCCTGGCAATGCATCCTTGGGTACCCTGGCAACACTGGAAGAATCTCCAAGTATCATTTCCATGGTGATTGTATATACAGTGTGTGTATGTATATATATATATATATATATATATATATATATATATATATACAGTACAGACCAAAAGTTGGGACACACCTTCTCATCTCTAGAACAACTATTAAGAGGAGACTTTGTGCAGCAGCCTTCATGGTAAAATAGCTGCTAGGAAACCACTGCTAAGGACAGGCAACAAGCAGAAGAGACTTGTTTGGGCTAAAGAACACAAGGAATGGACATTAGACCACTGGAAATCTGTGCTTTGATCTGATGAGTCCAAATTTGAGATCTTTGGATCCAACCACCGTGTCTTTGTAGAAAAGGTGAACGCATTGACTCTACATGCCTGGTTCCCACCATGAAGCATGGAGGAGGAGGTGTGATGGTGGGGAGATGCTTTGCTGGTGACACTGTTGGGGATTTATTCAAAATTGAAGGCATACAGAACCAGCATGGCTACCACAGCATCTTGCAGCGGCATACTATTCCATCCGGTTTGCGTTTAGTTGGACCATCATTTATTTTTCAACAGGACAATGACCCCAAACACACCTCCAGGCCGTGTAAGGGTTATTTGACTACGAAGGAGAGTGATGGGGTGCTCCGCCAGATGACCTGGCCTCCACAGTCACCAGACCTAAACCCAATCGAGATGGTTTGGGGTGAACTGGACCGCAGAGTGAAGGCAAAAGGGACAACAAGTGCTAAGCATCTCTGGGAACTCCTTCAAGACTGTTGGAAAACCATTTCCAGTGACTACCTCTTGAAGCTCATCAAGAGAATGCCAAGAGTGTGCAAAGCAGTAATCAAAGCAAAAGGTGGCTACTTTGAAGAACCTAGAATATAAGACATATTTTCAGTTGTTTCACACTTTAAGTATTTAATTCCACATGTGTTAATTCATAGTTTTGATGCCTTCAATGTGAATCTACAATTTTTATAGTCATGAAAATAAAGAAAACTCTTTGAATGAGGTGTGTCCAAACGTTTCGTCTGAACTGTATACATATACAGTATATATATATATATATATATATATATAATTGCCTTATTCTGTCTGTCTGTCTGTCTTGCTCCAAAATTGTGTCCTTACGGTGACACAAAGCTGATTGGCCGCTGGGCTCGCCATGGCCCCACCCCCCCGCACGGATTGGCCGCTCGCCTCGCCTCAGCTCCGCCCCCCCACGGATTGGTCGCTCGCCTCGGCCTGGCCCCGCCCTCCACACGCATCGCCAGACATAACCTTGCGCTGCTGGGATCGTGACGGAGCCGGTGAACGCTGGTAACCATTATACACATCGGGTAACTAAGGTCCCTTAGTTACCTGATGTGTATCATAGTTACCAGTGTACACCGGCTCCGTCACGATCCCAGCAGCGCCAGACATAACCTTGCGCTGCTGGGATCTTGACGGAGCCGGTGAACGCTGGTAACCATTATACACATCGGGTAACTAAGGTCCCTTAGTTACCCGATGTGTATCATAGTTACCAGCGTACACCGCCTCCCGGTACACATGTGCAGGGAGCCGGCATTATACTCCTCTCCCCCCAGGACTACTCCTCCTATTATAGTCCTCCTATTATACTCCTCTCTGAGTATAATAGGAGAACTATTATAGCATGGGGGATGGAGCACGATGGGGTGCGCAGCATGGGTGATGTAGCACGATGGGGGGTGCGCAGCTTGGGGGATGGAGCACGATGGGGAGTGCACAGCATGGAGGATGGAGCACGATGGGGAGTGTGCAGCATGGGGGATGGAGCACGATGGGGGGTGCGCAGCATCGGGGATGGAGCACGATGGGGAATGCGCAGCATAGGGGATGGAGCACGATGGGGAGTGCGCAGCATGGGGGATGGAGCACGATGGGAGGTGCACACCTCCCCCCAACACACACACACAACACACCACACACATACTGGGAACCACAAACAGGGCCATACACAGACACCCACACACACAGACAACGCCGCACACACACAACACCCAACACACAAACACCGCGGCATACATAAATATACGCACATACCGCACAACACACACATTGCACAAAACATACCTCCCCCCAAAACACACCACACCCACACAAACCGCGCAACACACACACACACAACGCTACAGACACACAGCGCTCAACAAACAACGCAACACACGCAACACACATACAACACCGCTCTCACCCCCTGCCACACCCAGACAACACCCAGAACATGTATAGCGCCCTACACAAACACTTGGTAACTACACACAACAACATCTATATATATATATATAACAAAAAGCATACATGAACTACACAATATGTAAATTCTAGAATACCAGATGCGTAGAATCGGGCCACCTTCTAGTGTATGAATAAAGGTATTGAGACATACTCATTAATATTTAAAACTACGGTATACAGGAAGATACATCATGTAATATGATCAGGGAGGCAGGGAGGTGTCTGATTGGCCCCAAATTTATTCTGCAGCCAGACGGCAATTCCTAAAATATATCCATGTCATTAAGAGATATCTTCCACATTAACATGAATAAAGAGTCCAGGAAGTGATGATCCGGCCCTCGCAGAGATCTGGAATTGATGGTTCGGCCCCCACAGAGCCCTGGGTGTAATGATTTGGCCCCCGCAGAGCCTTAGGGGTGATGAACAGGCCCCCACATTGCTCTGGAAGTGATGATCCAGGCCCCACAGAGCCCTAGAAGTGATGATCCAGCCCTCACAGAGCCCTGGAATTGATGATCCGGCCCCTGCAGGCCCCCAGGAAGTGATGATCCAACCCCCACAGAGCTCTGAATGTGATGAGCCGACTCCCACAGAGCACTGATCTCACATCATCCAGTCTGTCTGCAGACTGCAAACCAGAAAAATAACAAAAACTGAATAAAACCAAACACAACAACAAAAAAGGTGAGGTACCGGTAGCAGGAGAGGTACGGTTATTGAGAGCTAAATCAGCCAGAAGAAGATAATCCAGCCAGTCCTCTTGATTATAAGAAAAAAATCATCTAAGATATTATTCTAATTCTTGGTTCCTTCTCTCCATCTGACGATTAGCCTCAGGATGATAACCTGAATAGTACGAAAGCCTAATTCCTTACCTGGAGCAAAATCTACACCAAAAGCTAGTCATAAACTAAACCCCTCTATCAGAAATAATATTCTTAAGAACACTATGTAGTTTAACAACATGAGAGATAAACAATGTAGCTAAACTCTTGGTCGTAGGAAATTTTGGTAGAGGACACAAGTGACCCAACTTACTGAAATGGTCCACCCCCACTCATGCTACGGTATTTCCACCAGAATTAGGCAAATCCGTGACAGAATCCATGGATGAATGAGTCTATGGTTAACTCGGAAACTCATTAGGCAAAAGAAACCCTGCTGGGGTCTAACAAGAGGTTTAGACCTGGTGCAAGCTCTGCACTTACAGATATACTCATCAACATGACACCTTTGCAAACTTACTGTTGCAAAACATACTGTTGGCATTTGTCACAGAACAGTTTTTAAACTACTGAAGGTTCCAGTGAGCAATGTAGGGGCCATAATCCAGAAGACCATTTCACCAAAAACCAGCCACATCCATCTGCCCCTGCAAGATTTCAGATACAGGAGTGAAAACAGTTATCGAAAGAGTTGTCCAAGAGCCAAGAACTAATTGCGTAGAGCTATAGAAAGACTTGGAATTAGCAGGTACAATTGTTTCAAACAAAACAATAAGTAAGGCACTAAATCGCCAAAACCTGTATACACGCTCACCACGCAAGACTCCATTGCTAAACAAAAAGCATGTTCAAGTGCATTTAAAATTTTCTCATAAACATTTAGACAAGCCTGTGAAATACTGGCAGAATATTGTCTGGTCAAATGACACCAACCAGACTCCATTGCAAAACCAAAAGCATGTTCAAGTGCATTTAAAATTTGTCTCATAAACATTTAGACAAGCCTGTGAAATACTGCATTCCAATTACTCTTTGGATGCCATAATACACACCATGTCTGTAGGGGAAAAGGCATATCACCCCAATAACATTAACAACAGTGCAGTTTGGAGGTGGGAACATCATGGTTTGGGGCTGTTTTTCAGCATATGGCACTGGTAAACGTCATACCATTGAAGGAAGGATGAATGGACAAATGTATCGAGACATTCTTGATAAAAATCTGCTGCCATCTACCACGATGATTAGGATGAAACGAGGATGGCCATTTCAGCAAGACAAAGATGCCAGACACACAGCCAAGGAAACTCTCAATTGGTTTCAGAGAAAGAAAATAACTACCAGAATGGCCGAGCCAATCTCCGGAGCTGAATCCAATACAAAATGTATGGAAGGAAGTAAAGCTCAGAGTTCATAGAAGGAGAACACAGGACCTTCAGAATGTGAAGAGTGTTCATGTGGAAGAATGGACTAAAATCACACCTGAGCAATGCAGGTGTCTCCATACAGGAGGTGTTGTGAAGCTGCAATCACCAACGAAGTATTAAATACATTTCAGTAAGCGTGCTCAAGACATATTCCCTGTGTCCTTTCTTATTATTAAATATCTTAATTTATGGCTATCTATGGTTTGATTTCTTTTTATGTGTGGATTGGATGGTACCGACATCTGGTCAGAAATTCTTGTCAATAGCACCTTTAGAAATATATTTACTTAGAAAATTAGTCACATGTTCAATACTTACAGTATTTTTTGTTTTATAAGCTTCACCGGTTTTAAGATGCACTCCAAATTTAGAGATAAAAAAGGTAAATTAATAAAATGGGGTCTGCCTTATACTCTGGTAATGTCTTACCAGAGAGGGAGCAGCAGCGGTGGTGGGGCAAGGTTACAGGAGGCAGGAGCAGTGCTGGAGTAGGGCGATGCTGCAGGTGCTGAGGTGGTGGCTGTGCTGGCCGTGGTGGGGGCTGTGCTGGCTGTGCAGAGCAGGGCAGAGTGGCGGGTGTCCCAGATGCTCTGTTGGCGGTGCGGGCTTCAAAAAAATGGCTTGTGCACACATTGAGCTCTCAGCTCAATGACAAGCTGAGATCCCATCTGCGCATGCGCCACCTTGGGGTGCCATTTTCCCTAAGTCCGCTGCTGGGATATCAATGAGCCAGAGGCGGTGCATGCGTAGATGAGATGTTGAGCCGAGAGCTCCATCTACGCATTCGTCATTATTTGAAGCCCGCACCACCGACAGACCATCTGGGCACCCGCCGCACCACCCTGCTTCGCACAGCCCCCACCGCAGCCAGCACAGACCCCACCGCAGCTAGCACCGCAGCCAGCACAGCCACCAGCACAGTTGCCAGCACAGACCCCACCGCAGCCAGCACAGACCCCACTGCAGCTAGCACCGCAGCCAGCACAGCCACCAGCACAGTCGCCAGCACAGACCCCACCGCAGCTAGCACCGCAGACAGCACAGCGCCCATTCTCCACCTCCCAGTAAGCTACATTCAGATTTTAAGACGCACCTCTCATTTTCCTCCAATATTTTTGGGATGAAAAATGCGTCTTATAATCTGAAAAATACAGTATTTCACCGGCTGTATTTAGCCATTCATTGACTGTCCCCTATGATTAACCTAGCCACGGTCAGCCCATGGGTAAAAGGGCCATGTAATGAATCAGTGCTTACAACTCAACGATAGTCATATCAATCCCCAATCACACCAGTAACTTAACACAAGATGTGGCGTCTGTATGACACGCCGTCCGTATTCCCAGACTAGAACAATTTCAGCTAGAGAATTATGCAACCTGTCAAGTGCGTTATTATAATAGGACTTAACTCGGGAGCCTTGCAATCAATAACACAAAAGGCTTTGGTTGTAAAAGTTTTTGATGTGCTCTTCGCTTGCCGATGTGCATAATGGAGACGTGGAAGAAGTTTCTGATGTGTCGCTCTCGTGCCTACACCGTTATTTCATATCACTAATCATTCCATCAAGATAAAACACAAAGTCTTCCTCCCTCCTTAATGATTCCGTTATCTCCATTTTAATGGCCTGCTTCACGCTGTACCTGAAGGAAAAACAACAGCGTGTCAAGAGCTGAGGGAAAGTGATTTGTGGTTGATGTTCACCGTATTGAGAAGGCTCCTAATGATTGTGGGGTGAGCAGTATATGACGATGCTGTTTTACTGCCCATGGAAGGTAGCGACGCCGGTGTATTCACAAGTAACTCATCATCCGCTGCCATTTTATCTGTTTCTAAGGTTACTAATAATATTTTGTGCTCACACCGTGACCCTTTTGATTAAAGGGAGTCCTATGGTGGAGCATGCATCCTTCATCTCAAACTTGCTGGGTTCAGGCACTGTCTCATATTATTATTATTGTTTATCATATAGAATCATAGTGGCTTTATTAAAAGTCGGAAAGGCACAAAATGCCCTGTGACCCCTCCTGCCCTCTGATTGTAAGGTAAAAAAAATCATATCGCTAGCATTGACGCCAAATCCTATTTTCAGCCTAGATCCAGAGTGCCGAGGCCTCATATGGGTCAAGCTAATTTACCATTGCTCACACTACGCTTCGCGAGTAGACTAGGAAATAATAAGGGATATATTTCATGGGTGGTGGTGACTGGTGACACTGTTTAGAGGCTTGAGTAAAAATACCATGCGGATTTTGCTTCAAATTTGATGCCAATTTGGGACAACATCTATGACATGAGGATTTTGCAGCAGATGTTTTTGGGGGACCGGATACAATCTTCACCCAAAAAGAATTGACAGGCTGGGATGAACCATGCTTATTAGACCGCTTCCCAAACTACAAATAGCAGCCTGCATCCGCCCAGGATTGCCGCATCCATTAGATGCGACAATCCTGGAACTTCACTGTCATGCACTGTCCATATCCGCACACGCGGATTACTTCTAATACATCGGGCTCTGTTCACATTGCAGAGTCCGACAGTCAACCGGGTCTCTCTTAGTGCTCAGCTCAGCTGGGTGTCAGCTGAGTTGTTTCACAGCTCCTACCTGTGCAGGGGTTAATCCTTTTGGGAGCAGCGTGCTGAGAGCAGGTTCCTGATTTCCTTCTACAGCTGGTATCCTCCTATTTAAGGCTGGGGAGTGTAGTAGGAGACCACCGAAGACAGTTTCTGCTTTAAGGCTGGGGAGTGTAGTAGGAGACCGCCGAAGATAGTTTCTGCTTTACGGCTGGGGAGTGTAGTAGAAGACTGCCGAAGATAGTTTCTGATTGCAGTTACGATATCCTGGCATCCGTGGCAATCCTCCGTTTGGTAACCAGCGATTTGTTGTCTGTGCTGTATGAAAGTTCCTTGGTGTGACTCTCTTATTCCCCTTTGGTTTATCGCCTCCGATGTTTTCTTGTCTCCCCTCTGTGAATATTTGCAGTGTGAGTGAGTTTCAATTTTACCCCCTTGTCTTTGTCTTGTGGGAGGTGTATTACTTTGTGTCCTGTCAAACCCTGGGTTGGAGGTGCGGAGGTACTAAGTCAGGGCCTAACAGGAGACAGGGCCAGGTCGAGGACCCGGATCTCCCTACCATTAAGGGTACCTCTGGGGTGAGGGTGAATGCAGGGGTCCCTGTCTTAGTGCCAGCATAGGTTCCCCTGTGTCCCCCAGTCACCCGTGACATTTACCCGCCTCTTCCCGATTGCCCTGATGCGATGGTGTACCGCCCCGCGGGCTCGGCCGGCTGCCGAGCCGCTCAGATCCGTGCTCGTACGGTGGGTGGCTCGAGCTCTTCACGGACCCGGGGGTCACGTCGCTCCATAATGAGGGGGTTGGCGCTACACGCGGGGACTTCGGTGGGGAGTTCCACGGCCGGGGCCGCGGTGGTTTGTAAGGGATTTTTACGTTTGTGACGCCACCCACGGGTTGTGGTGAATGGATGGACACCACCGCTGCCGTTGACTAGGCCTCTAAGGGACGGTGTTGCACAGCTTGGTGTTGACCCCTCCGAGGGTAGGGGAATATTGGTCCCGGGGGCCCGAGTGAGGCACTGAGGCGGGAGATTGGATACGTGCTGGGGTGTCGGTGCGGTGCAGCGCGGTGCGTGGCCTGAAGGCACTGGTGTACTCACTATGACACAACACTGTTACGAGGGGGACCCGGGGAAGCGTGCCAAGATGGGAAATGGACTGCTTCCGCCGGTCAAGGTCCACTGTGCGGTGTAAGGGACCGCCGCTATGGTGGGTGAAGAGTGAGCGGGTTGCTGCTAGCGATCGTCTGGAATGTCACAGACGATCTATGTACACCGATCTGCCCTAACCCGTGAGGGTTGTATGGCACAGATCTCACGGCTCGGTGTACCTGTTGCACGGGGAAGCACAGAGGTGCCCACGCACGTGTGCCAGTGGAAGTCACGAGAATATGGCACGAGGGTAGCACAGAGGTGCCCACGCACGTGTGCTTTCAATAACCAGGTGAGTCCAATGGAGACTTGAGGAGCTCACCTGGGACAGAAACACGGCCTGTTGACGGGGGTACTGCCGGAGCAGCAAGGCAGGAACACGGCCTGCAAACGAGGTACTGCCGGAGCAGCAAGGGCCAAGCCCACAAGAGACAGTAATGACTGAGCAGTGGCGTGGCAGCACGCTGCCAGACATCCAAACATAGAAGGACGGTCGCGCGCCGCCATGATGGCAGGGGGAGCTTTTAAGGAGGTGCAGCTCCACCCGAGGGCGGGCGCGAGGCGGAGATGACGGACTTGACCCAATCAGGGTCCACGACGTCCCAGCCTGGCCAGTCAGAATTCACCACGTCACCAGCCTTGTCATCAAGCCGTGTGACGTCAGTGAGCGAATCAGGACCCACCACGCATTGCACATGCTCACCCTCCTGCCTCTGGGAAATAGAGGCGGGATCCTCGGTCTCACAATGTGCAGAGATAACGGGAATCTCACTGCTTCCCTGAGCAGTAAACCTCTGCACATTGCGCAGCCTCGCAGACCTTCGGGGCCGCTGAGCAGGAGAGTCTGCGGCAGGCCAGGAATGGGAGACCGCTTCACTCCTTGTAACAGGAGAACCACTAGGTGTCACCCTTCTGCTGCCTCTCTGAGAAGGTATCTCCTGCACACTGCGCAGTCTGGCAGACCTTCGGCGCTGCTGAGCAGGAGTGCTCGTGGCAGGCAAGGAATGGGAGACTGCCTCAGTCCTTGCCTCAGGAGAGCCACGAGATGTAACACAGCACACTGGAGTCTCTGGTAAACAAAACGGGATGATGAACAGGGCCCGCAGCCGGCTGAAGCTTCTCCCTGAACAGGTTGGTGGTTTCCGCCTTTCTCCTGCACCTCCTTAATGTGAATGTTCTGACTCCTATGCCTAAGCAACGGTAGTCCGCTCCCCGGCTTGCTGGGTGTTGGGAGAGCCCTGTTTGCCTGCAGACGCTGGCCCTTTGGGTCTCTATGCCTTGGCAGTGGCTTTACCCTAAAAGGTTGGGCTGTTGTCTTCAGTCGGGTCTTGTGTGGGAAAGGTCTTAAAGTCCAGTCCTCAATCAGTTGATTCAACTTAGCCTAGTGGGTTCTGGGCTTAGTACTGGGTCTGAGTACCCCTCCTGGTGCTCTGGTTTCCAATCGGTTCCCCGGTTCAGAACTGGCGGGCCACCGCCCGACCCCGGTCCCTACAGTTCCACCGGCTGTAATCCCAGTTCCTGCAGGCGGCCACCACCATCTGCCTGCTTGCCAGAGGTGACTGGGCTCCAACCCAGCTACCTGAGTAGACTATTGGCAGGCCTGGGCACAGGTCTGCCCTTGAACTCGACTTCTCTCCTCCACTGTCAAAGCTACTCTCCAACTCACTGTTTTTTTTCCCGCCTCCAGGCCTGTGAACTCCTCAGTGGGCGGAGCCAACCACCTGGCTCCACCCCCCTGGTGTTGACATCAAACCTGGAGGGAGGTGACAAGGGTTTTGAAGTTTGGCTGCTGTCACCTTTTTAGGGAGGGGGGTGTGTGTGCATGGGACTACCTGGGAAGACCTGACTAGTCCAGGGTGTCACATTGGCAATCGGGGTAACAAGGGGTTAGTAACAGCCCACAGCTGACACTAAGCCATGGACTTGAAAGTTAGATGTACGAAAAAGTTTAGCAAAATGGCAATTAAATTTGTTATATTGGACCATATTATTATTATATTTACTATTTGTTATATTTTATTATAGTGTTTTATGACTAAAGAATGCACAAATATAGTCTTCCCAGAGAAAGAGGAACTCTATCACCAGCTATAGAAAGTAGAAATTTATAAAAGTCAATATCGACCCTTTAACAAGCCTGAACCGGAAGCTCCTTTGGAGACACAGACCCTTGAAACCTTTGGGAAAGCAACTATTGTGGAAGGTTCCTTATGCGTGTTGCTGGAATGCAACATCTTTATGTGAAGCCCCAGTGTCTTGACAAACCTTTAAGGTGGGGGAGGGGCGTAGTTTTGGAAGAGGTGTGCCTTGTTAAGAAGGAATTTTGTTATGCAAAAAAAACAATTTTGGCACCACTTTTTGTGCACCACACTACAAAAACTTCCATGAGGATATTTCCAAAAGTTGGAGAGTACAGAATACAGTATGCAGTAGAGCAGCATGGATGGATCTGATGCTAAATAAAAAGGGGTTGGAAAAGAATATATTTGTTCCTTGGATAGCTTAGTGACTGTATGATTTTTGATTGGTAAGTCTCCCTAATTATATGTCATCATATAAGTATACTACTGCAGAAATTGTGAAAAACCAAGCGGTCAATGATGAAACATGAGCTGTAAGCAAACCTCGCGCCTGTCTTGCTATTTGGTCAAAAGGGATTACCTAGCAGGTGTCATGGATGTTGTGGAGAAAGCTGAGTATAGGGGCTCCTAGACTGGCCCTCAGGCTAGGGAGACCCTAGCTATCCCTGATCTCTGAGTTACATCTAAAGGTGAGGATGTCTGAGCCGCCTTCATGGCCCTGCTCCTGACCAGCCCTGATATTATACCCCCTCCCCCTACCCCAGGGAAGGGCTGGGAAAGGAATGAGATAAAACCAACAAAAATAGAGAAATAGGGAAAACCAAAACTCTATCTCACAGCGCACACAGAGGTATAAGACAATAGGCGGTAAGAAGGAAAATAGGAGCAGGGAGGAAAAAACAAGACAACGAGAGAATTCAACGACTTCTAGCACCACGCAATATAATCTGCAGGAGAACTGGGACACAACAGCACACAGATCATCACAGCGATAAACTATAGTCGACAAGGGAAGACAGATTCCACCACCTTAAAAAGGTGGTGCGCAAATGTGATAGGTTTTCAATAACTTGTCATCCCAGAGGTTAACTCTTGCTAGCCTGACCATGAATGAGCAAACAGCTGGTTGTCACCCGAGCTTGCATGTGTAACTCAGAAACACCAGAGAAACCATAGGGTGGAGTATCAGAATCTGTAGTGTGAACAGAGTCTGATGCCGCCATGACAATCTGTGAGTTTTGAGCAAAGCTCTGTGTGATAGCAGGTTCAGCAACTGAAAGGTGTTGGGATTCTAGGGGATTATGGATTTGGCTATATTTAATGGATGTATGTATAAAACAGTTACAGAAGAAATATATTTTCCATTTTCTTTACCTTCAGAATTGTCTCTCCGGTGTGAACTTCACTCTGTCATTGTTTAATGGTTCTTTCCTTCCCTCCGACGCCGATCTGTCAGTCTCATTTCACTCATGTCTTTGATGGAAGGATAATAAAAGGCCTTGGATGTATACGTGGGATCAGATGTGATGTCAACTCAAGCTCCGTGTGAGTGATGTGTTAGTAGATACAACGACTAAGAATGGGTTCAACATTGAGAAATGCACTGGCACCCTTCCATTTACCAGCCACTGAAACAGTTGTCAAAAAAGCAAAATTTATATGGAAAATAGGGAGTGTAAGTTTGATATATGATAATTACTAACTGACTAAATGATTCTGTAACCAGATTTCAAAACCATATAATTGTGCACATTATATTAAAATGAGAGAAAAACAAAACAGGTAAAAGTCAAAGTGATACCAAAGGGTTACAAATAATATTACATATGGTAATAACAATATTATTAGTGTCAATTGTATTATTATTCATCTTAATTTAATACACTAAAATTGTTAATAATAACTGTAGTAGTAATAATAATAATAATAATAATAATAATAATAGTAATACTAATAATCCAAATAATACTCATAATACTTAATAACAACAATATTAATTATAATACTACTACTACTACTAATAATAATACTAATAATAAAATAATATAATATTTGATAATAATAAAACTAATAGTAATACCCTTAATAATACAAATAATTGTCAGAATAAATAATAATAATAAATAATAATAGCAATACTGCTGCTGCTACTGCTACTACTACTACTCCTCCTAATAATAATAATAATAATAATAATAATAATAATAATAACAATACTACTACTACTACTAATAATAATAATAATAATAAAATACTAATAGTGATACCAGGAATAATAGTAATACAAACAATGGTCATACTAATTAATAATAGCAATAATAATATTAATATTATTATTAATAATAATAATAATAATAATAATAATAATAATTATTATTATTATTATTATTATTATTATTATTATTATTATTACTACTACTACTACTATTATTATTATTATATAATACAATTAATAATAATACACATAATATTCATAATAGTTAATAATAGCAATACTAATCATAATAATACTAATAATAATACAGTAATAATATAATATTAACAATAATAGTAAAATACAAATGATAATAACACTAATAATAATACAAATAAAAGTTATAATAATTCATAATAGCAATGCAAATAATGATACTACTACTACTACCACTACTGCTAATAATAATAATAATAATACACATATTATTATTATTATTATTACAACAGTAGCAGTAAAATACAAATAGTAATATCACTAATAAAAAGACAAATAATACTCATAATAATGAATGTCAATACTAATCATAATAATGCATCTAATAATAAAATAATATAAAGATATATATATATATATATATATATATATATAAACATAATAATTATTATTTTTTTTATATATACATATATTGTATATATATTCCCGGTGGACATATGGATCAGATTTCTGTACAAAGTCTTGTCTTCTGTTTGCGTTTCCAGTCTTTCTTATATATGGTTCCTTCAGGTCTATATATACCCTTCTGCTGTCATATGATGCTGTGCGTGATGGAAATGTTTTTGACTGAAAGCAATGATATCGGCTAAAAGCGGCTTATTTCTACTTTGCAGAGCTCTGTACAATGCAAAGTGCACTGAAAGTGCACAGATGCAGGTGTTCATCTCCTTAGACTTACAATATAGAATATCAGACCTTTGTCTTGAGCTGCTTCTGTGTCTCCGTCATATTACCATGACAGCTTACAATCCAGAAGACCTTGGTAAGCAATATTGTTTTTCAGCAAGTAGGGAATCAGTATTGTAGATTTGCTTTTTTACCATTTTTTTAATTTTTTTTTTTTTTAGATTTCTTTAATTTTTAGATTTACTTTATTGATATTTTTTTAGAAATAGCTGATATTTATTTTAAAATAATAATCTTCTTTAACCCCTTAAGCCCCTGGGCGTTTTGCGTTTTTCCGGGGGGGTTTTCCTTTCTTTCCTCCGAGAGCCGTAACTTTTTTATTTTTCCGTCAATCTTGCCATATGAGGGCTTGTTTTTTTGGGACGAGTTGTAGTTTTAAATGAAACCATACGTTTTACCATGTAGTGTACTGGAAAACAGCAAAAAAATTTCAAGTGTGGAAAAACTGCAAAAAAAAGTGTGATCGCACAATACTTTTTGGGATATGTTATTCACCATGTTCACTATATGGTAAAACTGATATGTCGCTATGATGCCTCAAGTTGGTGCGAGTTTGGAGACACCAAACATGAATAGGTTTACTTGTATCCAAGGGGTTAAAAAAAGGTCACAAGTTTGTCCAAAAAGAGTGGCGCACAGTTTGCGCCATATTCCGAGACCCGTAGCGTTCACATTTTGCGGTATCTTTGGCTCAGTGATGGCTTATTTTTTGCATCACGAGCTGATGCTTTTAATGGTTCCATTTATGCGCACATGCTACATTTTGATCGCCTGTTATTGCATTTTGCGCAAAATTTGCGGCAACCAAAAAACGCAATTTTGGCATTTGGAGTTTTATTGCCGCTACGCTATTTACTGATCAGGTTAATTGATTTTATATTTTGATAGATTGGGCATTTCTAAACGCGGCGATACCAAATATGTGTATATTTTTTATTTTTTTAACCCTTTAATTTTCAATGGGGCGATTTGAACTTTTAGGTTTTTTTATTTTTTCTATTTTTAAAACTTTTTTAACTTTTTTTCTTTTATTTTTCTAGGTCCCTTAGGGGGCTATATGGATCAGCTGTCTGATCGCTCTTCCATATCTCCAGATCACAGCCACACAGCTGAGATCTGCAGATATGCTGCTTTACTCTCATTGCCCACACTATTCTGGCGTTGAGAGAAAGTGACTCATGTTAGCTACAGGCATCATCAGATGACCCTGTGTTACCATGGCAACCCCCGGAAGTCACGTAATCACGTCATGTGACTTCTGATGGGGGCGGGGTAAGTCATCATAATGGTGGAGCGCATATACATCTCGCTGCCAGATTTTGGCAGCGAGATGTAAGGGGTTAATAAACGTGATTCTACTGGCAACTAGCAGGCACACATGTCAGCTGTTGAAATCAGGCAGGGGGCAGGGATTAACCTCATACGATCCATGACGTACCTAATACATCATGGGTCGGTAAGGGGTTAATTGAAATGTGCTACAAAATCTCTCCTCTTCCTCTTGTTGTGCAGTCATGAACAAACGTCACCATAGCACATAAAGATATGTCTAGTCATACCTTCTTTGAGTTAAAGGGAATCTGTCACCAAGTTTTTGCTATGTAAGCTGAAGACAGTGTGCTGCAAGGGTTAACTCAGAGAATTCGGGGATGCCTGTTTTGTCAAGGTCATGTTGTTTACATGTTTGTTTAAGCACTCAGGACTTATCATTGTTCAGACTACAATTTTATGTGCAAACAGTCTGGCACTCCTCCTATGATTGGCAACTCACTGTCAGAGTACAATCTCTATACAGTGCCTGGTGTGGGCGGGGACAGCTCTCTCAGCTTTACTACATGGCTAAGTCTAAAATTGTGATTATATCAGTATATCAGAATGGCTGCAGCCAGTAATCTAAATTATACATCATTGGATTCAGGATCTTTTTGCCTTCATCATAAGGTAGCAAAAACCTGCTGGCAGATTCTTTTTAAGTGTAACCTTTCAGCTTATTCTTGCAGCCCAAACCAAGGTCAGCAAAATTCAGAGCCTTGCTGCAGGATTTCAGCCAGCTATGAGCTGGCTTCTGTGCTAAAATGCTAAGAGGGTGGACTAGTCAGGGCAAGTCACGCCCTTGCGACTAGTCCCTGCCCTCATTAGCATTTCATAAAGGAACTTTAGAAATACTTGCTCTAAAGATCCCTTTATCTATGTTACTAGATATAGGGACAGTTACGCAGGGATTAGCAATATGCACCCAGAACGGCTCGTGGTCCGAGGTGCATATTGGACCTGACAGGTTCCGTTTAAAAAAAAAAAAAAAAAAGCAGCAAAAATACAAAGTGTGAACATAGCCACAATGTTGGGGTAGATTAATCTAATATATTTTTTTAAGAGCAATTATAATAAAATGTAGTTTTAAAAGTATTTTTCTTTTTTTGCAAATGTTGGAATTTCCAACTTTCCCACTACATGAGCTTCTACTAAAATGGAAGAGGTGGATTGTAGTCAAAATCCTTTAGTTAAAGGGGTTGTCCACTACTAGGACAACCCCTTCTGATTCCAAATATCCACAAGGTAAAATAAAAAAAACCATACTAACTAGGGATGATCGAATACTTTGATTATTTGGCTTCGCGAATATTTTCCGAATACCTCGCCGCTATTCGACTATTCGCGAATATTCCAATATTCGATGCGCAATGTAAGTCTATGGGAAGCTCAAATAACAACTGTTCAGGCTTCCCATAGACTTACATTTCAATCCAGAAATATTACTCAGTCCATCAGTTATTAGATATATGAAACTGAAATAGCTGTTGCAAAAACCCAAATTGTTATAAAGAAAAAAGGTTAACATTAATAGGGGTGCCCAAACCTTTTCCTATGACTGTATATATATATATATATATATATATATATATATATATATATTATATATATATATATATATATATATATATATATATGTATATATATATATATATATATATATATATATACATATATACACAATTGTCTTCAGGCAAATAATTAAATATATATATTGTTATTATATATTTTTCTATACATAAATACTTCATACCATATATTTTTATGTCCTTTTATACTTATATGAATTTTCTTCACCTATTTAGAGCAGGGTCCCTCCTAACCCGACGCGCATTTCACACTGGAATGCTTCATCGTGGAGTCCTCATGTCCCTATATACTTACATGAATTTTCTTCACCTATTTATTACTTGTCAGGTGTCCACCTGTGTTTCTTTTTCGTTTTTATGTACTATGTGTTTCAAGTCTCTTCACTATTTATTTACATTTTAAATGACCCAAATAAAATGTAACATTTTTACTATTTGGGCTTGCAATTTCTTCTTCTTTTGGGTTATTTATATTAAAAAAGGCCCATTTTTATAGCTATTGGCCCCAACTTGATTAAAAGTAAACTTTCAATTTAATATTCCTGTCCAAAGTCACTCTTAATGATCTAAATAACCTTAGTACAACGTATTAGGGAAAAACATAAACTACGCACATAAGAAGGCTTGGATCATCACATGCCTGTGCCCTAAATTGAGCGGGTTAATTAACAGGTTAATTACATTCCCACATTGACAGTGCCCCTTTTGTATCCTTTCATTAATTCTTGGGAAATGTTTATTGTGTAATGCTTTTGCTTCACGTCAACAGATAAATCTCCACAATACTGTCGCCAGTCTATGCCCATTCATAGCAGAAGGTATTTGTCAAATATAGCAAATATTTTCGCCTATATGAAATTCTAGAATCCACGGTGATTTCCTCATTTACTGTGTATCCGTGTCTCTAATATCACAGTGCACCCGACATATTACAAAATGTTTCAGTTCCTTTTAAAGAAGCAATCTCCATTAATTTAAGCACCGCCATTAGAAGTAGCGAGTCATTCATTATTGGCGCTGGCTTGGTTGAAAAGGTCTCTTTTTTTAGATTCTTGGAAAGACTACCCCCGGAACATAGCTGGTGACTCCATACTACCCAGTATACGAGCCAAGGATAACACTCTAATCCAAATGTTTCTCAAAGTACCATAGGAAAATGACATAGTTGGGTTTTGTCAGCAAAGGGCAATTTAGAAAGTGTCGGAGACACGCTCTCCTCCAGTATATTTTCATAGTCTACTATTCTAAAGAGCAGGAATTCCATTTTTTGTTGCATTTATCACAGTGCTTCAAATACCACTTGAGAATATGGTTCAGTCCTTCTTGGACATAAATGACTTGACTTTCGGAGCACTTGTAGACTTTGTGTGATAAGGGGAAGAGATTAAAGAGAAGCTATCATCTGGATATATGTTCAATTCCTATTTGCTTGATACTCGTATTGGCCTCTTCAAAAACGTAGGAAAAGTGAATCTTCTAAAGAAAACTATTCAATATCCTTACTTATCTTTTTCCAGGGTTTTTGCATAGATATTAGGAGTAAGTGGGGAAGAAATCATAAAATATATTATATTTGTCTAATTCAAAATGTCAAACTGTGGCTTTGTAAGCTCACTATAGGGATTCAACACTCCAAAACATGTGTCAAATGGAGTTTCTGGTTTGGCTTTTTCCTTAAGGGCCCTTTACACGCTGAGATATTGCTATCGAGCGTACTCGCCCCCGTCGGTTGTGCATCACGGGCAAATCGCTGCCTGTGGCGCACAACATCGCTTACACCCGTCACACGTACTTACCTTCCCTGCGACGTCGCTGTGGCCGACGAACCGCCTCCTTTCTAAGGGGGCGGTTCGTGCAGCGTCACAGCGACGTCACACGGCAGCCGTCCAATAGAAGCGGAGGGGCGGAGATGAGCGGGCGGAATATCCCGCCCACCGCCTTCCTTCCTCATTGCCGGTGGACGCAGGTAAGGAGATGTTCGTCGTTCCTGGGTGTCACACACAGCGATGTGTGCTGCCGGAGGAACGACGAACAACCAGCGGCATGCACCACCAACAGTAAGTGAAAACTTAAAGTGGCAGGGGCGCATGCGCAGATGGAAAAAAAATCTGCGTACGTGCCGATGCCTCTCATAGTCTTCACCGCATTGTCTTCAATGAAATGACGCCAAAGATCACAGTTAAGCATATGTGCGAACTCCAGTGCCATTCTAATGAAGACAGAATCACTGTGTCAATGCACACACCACCAACAACAGCAATGGCGGCGCAGCGTAAGATTCAAATAAAGAAAAGAGGGCACATCATAGAGGCAGTTGGTGGAGGAGAAATAAACGCGAGGACCCAAACCACAAAGGCCCGCCCCCATTGCACCTGTCAATCAAAGTGCAGCGCATTTCTGCAACTTTGATTAAAGATATTTCTGCAAACAAGCATTGAATCTTTCACAAACAGATATGCCTGGATTCGAGTACTTAGTGCTAGTATGGAACTGCCTTTAGTTCATATTGCAAAATCCTGGTGGTTGGTTCTCTTTAAGGGGTCGATATTGACTTTTAGGATTGTTACATCCAATAGATGGAGCCAGAGATCTAGTCCTCTTCTTTCTGAAGAGGCTGTTTGCATATTTAATTTCCCAGAGAAGTATTGCATGGCCTACAAGTCTCCTCACACCGGCAAGGCAGGCATGTCACAAAGAGAAAGGTTCCCCCTGAAAGTTGTAGTCAGAGGCCTCTCACCTAGCCAAATCAGATACAGATCTCCTGCTCTTCACTAACGACAGGCAACAACCTGTCTGAAAATGCAGTCTCTGGTTTTGCATCTTATCCTAAGTCATATGGCAAAGCTCGTTAAAAAGTCAATATTGACTTTTAGGACTGTTACATCCAATAGGTGGGGCTAAAGATTAAGTCCTGTTTCGTCTGTTTCTTCTATGTCCATATTTAATTTCCGAGAGGAGCACTGCGTAGCTTACAAGTCTCGTTACAATAGCATGTCAGGCAAGTCACTCTTCACAAAGATAATCGTTTCCTCTTAGGCTATGTGCGCACTAGAGCTTTTTACCCGCGGATTTACCCGCGGATTTGCCGCGGAAATTTCTTGAGAAATGTCTGCAATCTTTGTGCAGACATTTCCCAGCAAATTCTATGGAAAAAAAAAATAGCTGTGCGCACTGGTGTGGATTTTTCTCAAGAAATTTCCGCGAGAAGAATTTCTCGAGAAACTTTCTTGAGAAAATGAACATGTCCATTATTTCCGCAGGTACCCTGCGGATTTCGGCACTACAGCCTGCAGAAATCCGCAGGGAACCACCCGTGGGAAAATCGCGGCAATTCCGCGGCTATTCCGCGGCAAATCCGCGGCAAATCCGCATGCGGATTTTTTCCGGAGGTCCGGAAATTTTTCACTCCCAGAAGTTTCTCGAGAAATTTTCTTGAGAAACTTCACATTTCTAGTGCGCACATAGCCTTAGATTCCCAGTCAGAGGCCATTCATCTAGCCAAATCAGATCTCCTGCATTGAACTGAGAGTAGGCAACACCCTCAAACAGGTGTCTGCAAATGGAGCTTCTGATTTGACTTCTTATCCTAACTCATATGGCAGGGCTCGTTAAAGAATCATTGTTGACTTTTAGGATTGCCACCTCCAATAAGTGGTGCCAAATATAAAGTTCTCTTCTTAGGGGTACTTCTCACACAATGAGATCGCTAGCGAGATCATTGCTGAGTCACGTTCTTTTGTGACGCACCAGTGACCTCATTAGCGATCTCGCTGTGTGTGACACTGAGCAGCGATTTGGCCCCTGTTGTAAAATCGCTGCTCATTACACACTGCTCTGGTTCATTTTTTGGACGTTGCTCTCCCGCTGCGAAGCACACATCGCTGTGTTTGACAGCAAGAGAGCAACGATCTGAATGTGCAGGGAGCAGGGAGCCGGCTTCTGACAGCTGCGGTAAGCTGTAACCAAGGTAAATATCGGGTAACCAAGCGAAGTGCTTTGCTTGGTTACCCGATATTTACCTTGGTTACTAGCGTCCGCCGCTCTCAGGCAGCCAGTGCCGGCTCCCTGCTCCCTGCACACGTAGCCAGAGTACACATCGGGTAAATAAGCAAAGCGGTTTGCTTATTAACCCGATGTGTACTCTGGCTCCGAGTGTAGGGAGCCAGCGCTAAGCGGTGTGCACTGGTAACCAAGGTAAATATCGGGTAACCAAGCACTTGGTTACCCGATATTTACCTTAGTTACCAAGCGCAGCATCGCTTCCATGCGTCGCTGGGGGCTGGTCACTGGTCGCTGGTGAGATCTACCTGATTGACAACTCACCAGCGACCATGTAGCGACGCACCAGCGATCCTGACCAGGTCAGCTCGCTGGTGGGATCGCTGGAGCGTCGCTGAAGTGTGACGGTACCCTTACTCAAGAGGCTATTTGTATACAGGCATTCAGGGTTTTCTTTCCTACATAGACTTGGATGAGGATCAATGTGACATTTCCTTGTGATGGCTTCTTCATAGTATTGCCCACATGGTCTCCAGACAAATCTCCAGCTATCATTGCATCTTAGACCAAAGCAGGATTCATAGCTGAAGAGGATAGACCTCCATTCCAGCCTCCATTGCTGTCTTGCTCTGCACCATTTTAGCCTTTGAGATCAGTGAGGTCAATGGAACAACAGTAGCCAGATCAATTATGGAACCAGAAATATTTGCCCTTTCTTCAAAGTGTTCCAGCAGTTGCTCTTCAACATTACGCCAGGAGCAGCCTGGGTGTCCTAATTATGCTACCATGGGCTACAGTGTCCTAGAACTTGTCTCCCTTCGACCACATCTGAGACATTGTTGGTTGACAATTGCCAGAAGTGGTTCTTGATTATTTGCTTACCCAAGTGATACTTTGATTTCCATAATTCCATGACTTTTCCTTCTTGGTGTTGCAATATTAATGTTGATAAGTGTAAAATCAGGTTGAATACTGATATTCGAAAAGTTATTCAAGAGTTTTCCTACTTCGTCAGAACCTTGTCTAGTTCTCTTTCTCTGATTCTAGAATACGGTAATTATTAAAAGCCCCCCAAAATTCTAAACTCAAGAGAGGTATCCTTGGCTGATATTATCAGAACTGAACTTTCTGCTAATTTGCCTATGGTAGGCTGATATTATGAGCCATTGTACAAATATATAATGAAAGGAATTGTAACCATCAGGTTACTTTATTTTTTATGTCATTACGAGGATGGTTTATTGGAAATACGCTGCACTATTTCCCGTATTCAGCTGCCGCGCTTTAGGGTGAAGGATAAGAACGAACAAACGAAGAGATGATGTGAAAAGTTCATTTTCTATGGAAAGGTGCCAGTTGAGACCAACATTCCATTCTCGGAAGAAGCAGGCTTGACGGATAAGTGACAAGCATTTTCAGACAAAAATTTCATATATCATTGTTTCAATGACAGATACTGGAATATACTAAGCTGTTATTGCAATTGCCTAGAAAAGCTGAGATTTCGCTTTTGCCCCTTCCTACTATGGAGCAAACACAAGGTAAAAATATAAAGGTCTGTACCAAAGAAAATAACTAGGGATAACTATGTGCTGCACAAGAACCAGGAGAAATGTGGATTAAACTGTGCTGCTGTAGATGAAAAGATTAAAAATGCCGGATAGTAGATGAGGGTGCTTTATTCTTTGAGTTTCGAAGTGAAACCCCCACTTCTTCATCAGGAAATCGTCATGCGATGTTCGACTTTGCACACACCTGCGGGCTCAGTTTTGTCGGACTCTGTTCACACCACAGAGCCTGGCAAGCAACCTAAAGGCAGCGTAAAGGGGGTGTTACACGCAGCGATATCACGGGTGAAAGCACCTGCCCCCGTCGGTTGTGCGTCACGGGCAAATCGCTGCTCGTGGCGCACAAAACCATTTGGAGCTGTCACACGTACTTACCTGCCTAGTAACGTCGCTGTTGCCGGCGAACTGCCTCCTTTCTAAGGGGGCGGTCCGTGCGGCGTCACAGTGGCGTCACTAAGTGGCCGCCCAATAGAAGCGGAGGGATGGAGATGAGCGGGACGTAACATGACGCCCACCTCCTTCCTTACGCATTGCCGGCGGCCGCAGGTAAGCTGCAGGTCATCCTTCCCGAGGTGTCACACGTAGTGATATGTACTGCCTCGGGAACGATGAACAACCTGCGTGCTCCACAATCAACGATTTTTTAAAAAGGAACGACGTGTCAACGATGGACGATAAGAGGAGTATTTTCCATCGTTAATGGTCGTTCCTTGCTGTCACACGCAACAACGTCACTAACGATGCCAGACGTGAGTCACGGAATCCGTGACCCCGGCGATATATCGCTGCATGTAACGGTCACTGAAAAAGGAAGGAGTAGAGCATATGAGAAGCACCCGTGGAATGATTTTATATTTATATTACGAAATTGCTCACCTGGTAGGGTTGTGCGCCCTCACACATCCCCGGTGTTAGATGTGTATTTCCTCTGGGGGATGAAGGGCTGTCTCCGCTGGCGTTGCCGCTATTATGCTGGGTGGATCCAGGTTTACCGCTGCTGGCTCCAGAAATTCACTGTCACCTTGGATCTCGGGGCTCTGTGCGAACCTTCGTCCTCCCGCTGGTTTGTTCAGATGGCCTAGTAGATTCTATTACTCTCAGCAGCTCTAACCGAATTCCCTTACGGGATTGAGCATATAGAAAAAAGATTCCGGTCTTTGTGAGCGCTAGTAATAGATCATTGGTCTTGTATAATAGTTACCTTTATTATTAATAATAATAAAAAAGCTCTTGTTTTAACACAACGCGTTTCAGCAAGATACACTTGCTATCCTCAGGTGTAACGAGCACTTCACACACATTGAATTTTCAAAATTCAGTGTGTGTGAAGTGCTTTTGTTACACCTGAGGATAGCAAGTGTATCTTGCTGAAACGCGTTGTGTTAAAACAAGAGCTTTTTTATTATTATTGATAATAAAGGTAACTATTATACAAGACCAATGATCTATTACTAGCGCTCACAAAGACCGGAATCTTTTTTTCTATCTAGCTGCGTGTAACGGGGCCTTTACACACTACGATTTATCTGACAATCTGTCGTCGGGGTCACAGCTTCCGTGACGCACATCCGGCATCGTTAGCGACGTCGTTGCGAGTGACACCTACAAGCGACTCCAAACGATCGCAAATAGGTTGAAAATCGTTGATCATTGACACGTCATTCTGTTTCAAAATATTGTTCGTCGTTTGGATCGCAGCAGACATATTGGTACGTTTGACACCCTGCAAACGACGAACAACATCCAAACGACCGCCTTAGTCAAACAAAATATCGCTGATCGCTGTTGCGTCGTTAGTGAGATGTGTACGTGTAACCGCTAATAAATGACCTATGTGCTATCTCGGCAAATCGTAACAACAATCTGAGCATGTCACATCGTTTAAGAGATCGTAAGATAAATCGTAGTGTGTAAAGTGGCCTTAAAGGCCGCTTGATACGCTACAATATATCTAACGATATGTCGTCAGGGTCACGGATTCCGTGACGCACATCCGGCATCGTTTGACATATCGTAGCATGTGACAGCTACGAGCGACTGTGAACGAGCAAAAATACTCACCTTACCGTTGCTCGTTGACACGTCGCTCATTTTCAAATAAATCGATCGTCCTTCTGCACGCCGGTTGTTCATCGTTCCCGAGGCAGCACACATTGCTTCATGTGACACCCCGGGAACGATGAACTGCAGCTTACCTGCGGCTGCCGGCTAGGCGGAAGGAAGGAGGCGGGCGGGATGTTACATCCCGCTCATCTTCGCCCCTCCGCTTCTATTGGGTGGCCGCTGTGTGACGTCGCTGTGACGCCGAACGTCCCTCCCTCTTCAGGAAGAGGATGTTCGCCGCCCACAGCAAGGTCGTTCTGGAGGTAAGTACGTGTGACGGGGGTTACCGACTTTGTGCGACAAGGGCAACAAATTGCCTGTAACGCACAAACGATGGGGGCGGGTGTGATCGCACATGCGAACGCACGATAAATCTATACGTGTAAAGCGGCCTTAAGGCTTCTGTATTTTTTAGCCAGAGCTGGGTGTTGGCTAGTTCAGGTTCTCTGGTCTTCAGCTCTGCAGGAGTTAATTACTGCAGACTGGTAAGCAGGACCTAAGAACTCAGGTTATTTAAAGCCTGGCTTCCTTCCTATAGGTACCGATGATAACTTCTGCTTTAACTCCAGTCTTGGTGATTTTCTGTTTATGGAGATCCTGGCTGCACTTCAGAGTGGTGTGAGCATTCCCTGTTATGATCTGGTAACTGTGGACAATAACGAAAAATCCCATTAATAAGGAAAAAACAAAACCACAAGAGTAGTTGGAAACTGAGCTGACAGCAATCCCCTATCAGACAACACTAGAAGTAGCAGTGGGATGTTTTTTAACACACCTAGACACCTTTTCACTGCCTGAGAAACTTGCTACACCTCAAAGATAGAAATGAGGAATCCTAACTTGCCTCAGAGCAGTCCCCAAAGAAACAGAACTCCCCCCAACATGCAACAACGGTGATGTAAGAAAACACAATACACAGATAGAAAATATAGATCAGCAAAGGTGAGGCCTGACTTACTAGATAGAACAGGACAGGACAGATAACTGATTGTGGCCAGCAAAAAAACCCTGCAAAAAAAACCAATATCCTGATAAAAAATACTGAGACCACATTGACTCTCCCCCACTATATCAGGTACTCTTGTGCCAAACACTTCAAACAGAACTGCAGATATAATGGGAAGAAATAAAATCACAAAACAAATAATATTCTAAAGTGCAAATAATCCAAACATGAACAGAGAGCAAGCTCCCTTTCTTGCTGGAAGAACTGCCCTGCTCACAAAAGCAGACAGATAGATTCTCACATACAAGAAACTAAACACAGAACCAAATGGAATATGCAAAAACACTCTTAAGTACAAATCCAGCAATTAAGCACAGAAACAGTAAACTTATCTGGAGTAGATTCAGGCACCAAATAAATGGGAAAACCAGAAGGGAAAACTCCCAGCCATCTTAAGAAGCAGACAGGAACATCTATCACCGGCGACTGCCAGGCACAAAATGCTCTCCTAAATGAACTAGGCTGATCTGCAATAAGATTTCCTGGATTCCCAATTAATTCTATCAGCTGTCTGAATCACAGATTCAAACTCAGCTTCATTACCATTCCTGGCCACCAGAGGAAGCTCCACACCAGCACCCACTCGGATGACATTCACAACAGTTCCCCTGTCGTGCTTTATTTCCCCCTCTTTTCCGTTGTTCACCAGTACACATATTATCTCTACTTCGTGTTTTGAGTGATGTGTGTACAAGTTTCCGTTCACCCTTGTCTGTGTTATTTTGTGGGGTTTTGTCTTTGTGTTTTCCAGCTCACCCCAAGGGTGTAGAAGAAGGGGAGTAAGATCAGGGCTCAACAGGAGTCAGGGTCACGTTGGAGGCTCGAACCTGGCAACCATAAAACCTATTTTCGAGATAAGGGACAATGCAGGGTCTCTAGTCTGAGGGCCAGTCTAGGATCACCTGTCCCGCCATTACATACCCCGTGACACCCCATTACAGAAATGCACCGACATGTGTCTCATGTTTTAGCATTATATTCTACGTAACTCATATGTTTTACTACAACTTCAAATACCTGTTGTTATTATTATTAGTTCTGCATGAAATAAGAGTACAGAGTGATTATCCTCACACTACTTGTGGGTTTCATATAACCCCTTCACCGGCTACTCGCATAGGCATAGAGACTGTGCACACTAATCTCTTTACTACTTTATTACCTTAGCAGCATAACAGTAATACATGTGTTGGGCAGGGGAGTAGCTAGAATAGGCACCCACCATATGTATCCTGGGTACTCAGACTCACGGGTCAGTCAACAAGCCATTTGGCGTGTCCATGGTGTTTAGATACATAGTTGGGGCAGTAAGCTGAACCTTGGTCCTGGGTAAAATAAAGCCTAACGGCTATTGAGCTACAAGTGTAAGTAGCCAACCTGTAAACCTGTGAGTAGACAAAAGATATTTTATAATGACCACTTGTCTAATATCAGACTACATGTTATTTTAAGGTGATCACAAGAAGCTTGAGATGTCCTATAGAGTTGTGAGATAATAATCCAGTTCTCCAATGGCTAAATGGAGATTTTTTAATATTATAATTATATTCAGGGAAGTAATTATTAAATAATTCCTGTCACAGAGATTTTTGCAAACTTAGCAGACTGTCATGGCAGCGTCCGGTCCTGTTCAGACTACTAATTCTGACACTCCGCCTGATAACTTCTCTGGCACAGGCAGATTCTTACATCAACCTGCAGGGTGATAATTGATAGGCAGGATAGCAAGAGTCAACCTCTGCTAGTCTGCTTTTTAGTCTCCTTTGATCACATGTTGTGGGGAAGCCAATCACATCTGCTCTCCTCCTATATATGCTGGCTAGATCCTTCTACCTATGCCAGGTATAGTTTCTTAGCTGGTCTGGTGAGATGTTGTGACCCAGACTATCTGGTGGTTGTTATACTTGTTGCTGAGTGCAGTTGTGGAGTTAACCCTTGTTGCCTTTTTTGCTACCTTCTTGCTTTTCTCCTGTTTCTTTCAATGTCTATTCATGTGTGTGTGTGCAGTGCGTCAGAGTTTCGGTTTCCCATTGTCTGTCTTTATCTTTTTTAGGCTATCTGCGTACACTGCGTTTTGTTTGACGCTGCGTTTTTGTGCATTTTTTGCCTCAAAAAACGCACAAAAATGCACCCGTGGCAAAAACGCATCGGTAAAAATGCTTGCGTTTTTGACGCATTTCGGTGCGTTTTTGGTTGCGTTTTTGATCTCTGCATTTTGCTGCGTTTTTCCAATGCATTGCATGGGTGGAAAACGCAGAAAAGAATTGACATGACCGTTTTTTTTCAGCTCAAAAATGCACCAAAAAAAAAAAAAAAAAAGTTGTATGCGGACAGCAAAAATGAAAACTCATAGGCTTTGCTGGGGAAGCAAAGTCATGCAGTTTTGAGCCCAAAAATGCACCCGAAAAACACGTAAAAAACGCACTGTGCGCACATAGCCTTAAATTACATTACTGCCTATCCTTCCCTGGTAGGAGGTGGGGATCAGAGTAGTACTGGTCAGGAGCATAGCCAGGAACAGGACTCAGGCATCTCTACCATCAGGAGTAACTCTGAGGTTAGGGACAGCCTAAAGTCCCCTAGCATGAAGGACAGCATAGGAGCCCCTGTCCATCGCTATCTTAAGGGGTACTTTGCACGCTGCGACATTGCTAGCCGATTGTAGCGATGCCGAGCACGATAGTTCCCGCCCCCATTGCAGATGCGATCTCTTGTGATAGCTGCCGTAGAGAACATTATCGCTACGGCAGCTTCACACGCACTTACCTGCCCTGCGACGTCGCTCTGGCCGGCGACCCGCCTCCTTTCTAAGGGGGCGTGTCGTGCGGCATCACAGTGACGTCACACGGCAGGCAGCCAATAGAAGCGGAGGGGCAGAGATGAGCGGGACGTAAACATCCCGCCCACCTCCTTCCTTCCGCATTGCAGGCAGAACGCAGGTAAGGAGATGCTCCTCGCTCCTGCGGCTTCATACACAGCTATGTGTGCTGCCGCAGGAACGAGGAACAACATCGTATCTCCTATTGGTGCGACATTATGAAAATGACCGACACTACACAGATCACCGATTTTCGACGCTTTTGCGATCATTTATCGGTGCTTCTAGGCTTTACATGTTGCAACGTCGTTACCGGCGCCGGATGTGCGTCACTTTCGATTTGACCTCGACGAGATCGCAGTAGCGATGTCGCAACGTGCAAAGTACCCCTTACAGTCATCTTGTGACAATTTCTTAATTTTTGTGTTATTGTGTATTCATTTCATAAGTGGTTTTAATTAACTTGCACCTTTTAAAAGGTTCCAAAATTATCACTGTCCAGAGGTTGTGTATTGTAATCTTTAATTTTGCAAACAAATAAAAAGAGTTATCAAATTGTCACTATTTTTAATGCATCATGGAATTTGGCGCTGAAGGTTGGCACGGTTTTAAGTCAATGCACTTAGATGAATTTACATTTGATTGTCACTTGATGCAGAAGCAGGAAACCCTTTATTTTTACCACTGGCACATAGACGGATAGTGACAGTGTCTTCTATCAGAAAATTGAGTAACTTTATTGATTTAATCCTCAGGAGATATATACTAAAATGCCTCTGTCTTTTGAAAGGACAGCCAGCGGTTCTGCCTGATTGCCTGGCAGACAGAAATTCAATGAGACTTGACACAAAGCTCATTCTTTGCAGTCTTGTTACAGCTGTGAACCACATCTACAATTATGTAAAATGTAACACTCGGTAATACTGGAGAGCAGGTAAAATGTGTGCAATCATCTGCTATGAAAGGTGGTTGCTTGGATCAGCTATTTCAGCAATGTATGTTTATTTTCATAACCACTTTTTGTACTGCAGGATTAGACCTTATATAGGTGGGCATAGTATAGATAGTAAAGGTAGGCTGTATATACAGTATGTCAAAAAAGTGATACACCCCTCACATTTTTGTAAATATTTTATTATATCACAACACTGAAGATCTTCTTCAGTTTAAAGGGGGCTTTAGGCTATGTGCGCACGTAGCGTTTGTCCCTGCAGAAATTTCTGCAGCGATTTGAACAGCACACGAGCGCTTCAAATCGCTGCAGAAAGAGTCCATAATGAAAAAAAAAAAAAAAAGCCGATTTCATGCGCTCTGAGTGCAGCCCCTCCCATAGACAGGGCAGGGGATGCATGCAGAGCGCAGGAAAGAAGGGACATGTCACTTCTTAGAACGCGCGCTTCGGGCAGCAGCCGAAGCGCTGCGCTCTAATACGCCACGTGCGCATGTCTCCTGCATAATCTTCATAGATTATGCTGGGGACGCAGGGCGCATGCAGTTATGCTGCGGTGCATGCAGCGTAACTGCATGCAAATACGCAACGTGCGCACATAGCCTTACACGCTGCGACATCGCTAACGATATATCGTCAGGGGTCACGGTGTTTGTGACGCACATCCGGCGTCGTTAGCGACATCGCAGCGTGTGACAGCTAGGAGCGACCAACGATCGGAAAAATGGCAAAAATCGTTGATCGTTGACTTGTCGCTCCTTTTCATAATATCGTTGGTGGTGCATGCCGCTGGTTGTTCATCGTTCCTGCGGCATCACACATCGCTATGTGTGACACCGCAGGAACGACTAACATCTCCTTACCTGCTTCCACCGGCAATGAGGAAGGAAGAAGGTGGGCGGGATATTCCGCCCGCTCATCTCCGCCCCTCCGCTTCTATTAGACAGCTGCCGTGTGACGTCACTGTGACGCTGCACGAACCACCCCCTTAGAAAAGAAGTGGTTCGCCGGCCACAGCGACGTCGCAGGGAAGGTAAGTTCTTGTGACGGGTGTAAGCGATGTTGTGCACCACGGGCAGCGATTTGTCCATGATGCACAACCGACGGGAGTGGGTATGCTTGCTAGCGATATCGCTGCATGTAAAGCCCCCTTTAGTCTATGGCACAAATAAGTATTGATCCAGCAGCATCTATCAGTGTCCCTGCTAGGCCAGCCTTAGTTTAATTTCCCGTCCTGCAAGGCTAACACTCTCTAACCGCTGGGCAATTCTCTCTAACCCTAGTGGTCCTCCAGACTCCAGACTAGCTGCATAATGTGGGAGTTTTCTCCCAGCAGTGTTTCACAAGTCAATTCTTCTTTTCTCTTCAATAGATAGCACTCAGATGTCTCTTCAGCAATCTCCCACCTGTTATTGCCTTCATATCTGTGACCCTGTTGGGTGTTGATCCACTGTGCCATGGATTTGGGCTCACCCTGGAGAGATGTGACTAAGCGGCTACCTCATTTTCACTAGCGCCTCTGATGGTGAGGTTATGCTTGTACTGGGAGGTATCTACCAGTTACCACTCCAGGGGATTTCTAGGTAGCATCTGACCCTAGGGGCGAGGATGCAAGGATGGACTCAGGTACAGGCTGGACAGTTGGAACAGGCTGCATGGCTGAAACAGGCTGAACGGCTGGACGGGTAGAACAGATTGGACGACTGGAACACACTGGATGATTGGAACAGGCTAGATAGTTGGTAGAAACTGGACAGGTGGAAAAGTTAGACGGATGGTAGAGTTTGGACGGCTGGAACAGGCTAGACGAATGGTAGAGATTGGACAGCTGGAACAGGCTGGACGAATGGTAGAGATTGGACAGCTGGAACAGGCTAGACGAATGGTAGAGATTGGACAGCTGGAACAGGCTGGACGGCTAATAGATACTGGACGTCTGGAACAGACTAGATGGATGGTAGAGACTGGACAGCTGGAACAGGCAGGACAGCTGGTAAAGACTGGACGGCTGGAACAGAGTGGATGGCTGGAACAGGCTGGATGGCTGGTAGAGACTGGACAGCTGGAACAGTCTAGACGGATGGTAGAGATAAGATGGTTGGAACAGGCTGGATGGCTGGAACAGAATAGATGGCTGGAACAGGCTGGACGGCTGGTACTGAATGGACGGCTGGTACTGAATGGACGGCTGGTACTGAATGGACAGCTGGTACTGACATTTTGGCAGTATCTTGCATGTATGGGTACAGGCAGGACAGGTACACCGAACAACAGTAGTACTGCAACACAGGTACAGGTTAGCAGGCACAGGATATGAGCACAGGATATGGGACCTGACAGCTATCAAGTATGCATCAAGTCAATGTACACATTGCTCAAACACCTCTCAAAGTGGCACGAAGCCTTAAATAGCCAGAGACTCTCAACTATAGGCTGAGAGGTACTTACAGGATAGGGCCCACAGGCCCCATAAAAGGGGGACAGCGCGCACTCGCCCTAAGTGTGCTCCCAAGAGACCTGTGCAGAATGCAATGGCCCTGGGAGCAGGAGGCAGAGAGGCGGACAGGATCCACTGTTGCGCGCTCAGTAAGGTGAGTGTGCCGACGTCCCTGTTGGGAGGAAGAAGCGGGGTATCGCGGGGACATAACCTCTCCTGCCACCAAATCACTGGGACTCTCTGAGCATCTCCATTCCGACTCAAACTTCAACAATATTGCGGCAGCTCACTATAACTGTTTCTCTCTTACAACTAAGGCTGTCTGTACTGTAACAGAACCCAGGGGTCTACTTATACGCTAAACCATTCCCCTCTTCTAGACACTTCTGCAAACTCAGTTATGCAATTAACTTCTTTTTGTCTGGAATGTGAATAAATGCCTAATTATGCCTGTTATGGAGCCACACATAGTACATATCATTTTTACACTATAGGCAAAGCAAAATTCCTCTCTCAGCCATATAGAACAGCACAATTACAATTAGATAGATACATGTAGAATTCGGAAGGTGCTTGCGTCACCTTACACCTTCTTGCAGTTGGATGGATGGTATTGAGGGAAAGATGGATCTGACATATTTACATTTTAAGGCCGGAGTCACACTTGCCAGTGACTAGCGCGAGTCTCGCATCGCATCACCCGGCCCGGCCGCATGCTCTCTAGACAGGAGCATCTCAGCTGCATAGAAATACATGCAGCCAACCCGCTCCTATCTAGATGCCGGGTGATGTGTTGCGAGACTCACGCAAGTCACTCGTAAGTGTGACTCCGACCTAATACCCATTCTGTACTGTTCTCCTAGAAGAGGCTTTCTCCACTCTGATGAAAGAGCATGCACACTTGCACAAACTGAGAGTACATGTGTTTTGGGAGTTCAAAGAAGATAATTGTCTACTTAGAAAGTGTTTTGGGGAACAGACAGCATGCACATGTCTTTGTGAGCTCCAAGAAGTAGCACAAAGGTCTATAAATATAAACAAGTTGGATCTCTCCATTGAATTATAGAATTTCCTACCCTACTCTATGCCACATTCAAACAGTTGAACCTTCCTTCCTGTATGCAGGGACATATATACCAGGATGGGACCTTTATGGGGACATCTATACCAGGATGGGGCCATGATGGATACATATATACCAGGATGTGGCCAGGATGTGGACATATACCAGGATTGGGCCATGATGGAGACATATATACTTGGATAAGGCCATATATATCAGGATGGACCGGGATGGGGCCATATATTCCAGGATATAGCCATGAGGAGGGACATATTTACCAGGAAGTGGCTCAGGATGAGGGACATTATTACATTATTAGCATATGATGGGGGACAGTATGACACAATGAAGGGGGAGGGGAGGCAACTTATATTTCTTCATAGGATTTAGAACGCTACAATGGCCCATACATCTGACCAACATATGGGGGGGGGGGCCAGGCTCAAACTTTGCACCAGGGCCCATGGGACTCTAGTTACGCCACTGCGTGACCCAAAGGTCACCATTCCACCCCCTGGGTCACTAGCAACAACTTGGAGTGAATTGCCATCAGTTTCTAGCACACCCGGTTTACTATGACCAGATCCAAAGAACTTTCAAAAAGTGAGTAATTACGAAAGATGCTCTTTGTTAGTATTGTCAGCTTGTGTTAAGTTGAAAAAATAAGATGAAAAAACTCCTTAAATTGCAATTTGGATACATAAAAATCCCATCACTTCAAAAAGGATCTGAGAGTTCAGATTTTCAGGCCATAAACAGGAGCTTCCGAGAAATTGGACATATCCATACCATCGTAAAAAATATTATCAGTGCAACTCTTCTCTCTCTTATCTCGGACATTAACGATTCACCTTAAACTCAACTTTCAACCCTTCCAAGAACGAAATCTTTATACCTCGAAGACTTTAAACTTTGCTCAAGAATGGGTGACGGAGTTTGCTTCCAATAAAACCAGTGTTGAAGAATAAGGTGAATATTACAGACTAAAAGAACAAATAGTCTAAGCTGTAATACAATAATACGCTTATGTCTTAATGGACAGCGGAGGATGAGGGGGGCTGGGGGGGGTGTAACTTGGATTCTGGGACCAGGCAAGTTTTATGGACTGTTACTAACATTAAAATAAAACACATGACATTTACTGGTTGGCATTATGAGCTCATTTCCTCCGTGTTCCTGTGCTACTAAGGCCTGAGATCTTTCAGCTTTTCAGAAGAGTGCGGGTCATTAAGGTAGTTAGGTAGAATACAACATCGCTTTTCCAGCGCCTTTCAGAACAGCTCAATTTATGGGCATCAGTGCGCTCTAATGTTTTAAGAACAGAAATGCAGCCATTAACTCTTATATGATTTAATAGAGTTACAGGGGTTTTCCGGAATTGGAAAAAAGTAGACTAAAGGGCGTAAGTGACAAAAAGCACAAAAGAACCATTATTTACTTAATAAATCCCATGTGGCTCCAGTGGTGCTGCTCCGGTACTCCCTGCCAGTCTCATTTTAGTTTCCTGCAGCGCTCACAAGTCATCCAATCAGTGGCCTTAGGGGTGTATACCACAAGACCACTCAGACCAGTGATTGGATGCAATGGTCACATGAGTAGAGACCGCTCTCACAAGTCATCCAATCAGTGACCTTAGCAGTGTATACCATAAGAATGCTCAGGCCAGTGATTGGACACAGTGGTCACATGAGTAGAGACTGCTCTCATAAGTCATCCAGTCAGTGGACTTAAGGGTGTATACCACAAGACCACTCAGACCAGTGATTGGATGCAATGGTCACATGAGTAGAGACCGCTCTCACAAGTCATCCAATCAGTGACCTTAGCAGTGTATACCATAAGAATGCTCAGGCCAGTGATTGGACACAGTGGTCACATGAGTAGAGACTGCTCTCACAAGTCATCCAATCAGTGGCTTTAGGGGTGCATACCACAAGACCACTCAGGCCAGTGATTGGACACAGTGGTCACATGAGTAGAGACCATGCTCACAAGTCATCCAATCAGTGGCCTTAGGGGTGTATACCACAAGACCAGTAAAACCAATGATTGGACACAGTGGTCACATGAGTAGAGACCACTCTTGCAAGTCATCCAATCAGTGACTTTAGCGGTGTATACCATAAGAACGCTCAGGCCAGTGATTGGACACAGTGGTCACATGAGTAGAGACTGCTCTCACAAGTCATGCAATCAGTGGCCTTAAGGGTGTATATCACAAGACCACTCAGACCAGTGATTGGATGCAATGGTCACATGAGTAGAGACCGCTCTCACAAGTCATCCAATCAGTGGCTTTAGGGGTGCATACCACAAGACCACTCAGGCCAGTGATTGGACACAGTGGTCACATGAGTAGAGACAACGCTCACAGGTCATCCAATCAGTGGCCTTAGGGGTGTATACCACAAGACCAGTAAAACCAATGATTGGACACAGTGGTCATATGAGTAGAGACCACTCTTGCAAGTCATCCAATCAGTGACCTTAGCGGTGTATATCATAAGAATGCTCAGGCCAGTGATTGGACACAATGGTCACTTGAGTAGAGACCGCTCTCACAAGTCATCCAATCAGTGGCCTTAAGGGTGTATGCCACAAGACCACTCAGACCAGTGATTGGATGCAATGGTCACATGAGTAGAGACCGCTCTCTCACAAATCATCCAATCAGTGGCTTTAGGGGTGCAAACCACAAGACCACTCAGGCCAGTAATTGGACACAGTGGTCACATGAGTAGAGACTGCTCTCACAAGTCATGCAATCAGTGGCCTTAAGGGTGTATATCACAAGACCACTCAGACCAGTGATTGGATGCAATGGTCACATGAGTAGAGACCGCTCTCACAAGTCATCCAATCAGTGGCTTTAGGGGTGCATACCACAAGACCACTCAGGCCAGTGATTGGACACAGTGGTCACATGAGTAGAGACCAGGTGACCAATGTAGGGAAGTAAACACAGACTGAAGTGGACTACCGGAGTGCCGGCGGAGGAGTTAGTAAGTGACTAATCAATGTTATTTCTGTTATTTATCATCTTTTATCCCTTAAGCCTGATATTTGGATTTCTAGAAAATCCCCTTTCACCTTTTTATATATACTTTTTACACATTGACCAGTCTCGATTAAGGGTATGTTGGTGTAAAAAGCTTGATGAATTTTTCCCATAATATATATATATATATATATATATATATATATAAAAAGGAAGGACAAATGACAAATGGATAGATGATATAGAGAATATATTTAGATAGCTGTTGACTGAAAGCTCATTCAGCCAAGAACTATTTCCTCCCGCCACCTAGACACATGCACACTCGGTAGATCAATCTCATGTTTTCAATGGAGTAGGCTGATGCCAGACACCTTTGGCGATGGCTTATCTCCCGGAAAAAAACTAAAGGATTTGGTGTTGAAATTCAACAAGACCAATCCATCTTTCTAATGACATCATTATTCCGGGAAGAGTCAGGGTACCGTCATACACATTAGACAGCTTTAATCATCTCAAGATAGAGAGGTAGATATTAACAGAGGGGAGGCAGACCTCCACCAAAAAAATGTGTAGGCCCATGTAACAGTGCTTCAGCTCCATAACCATCACTACACTACACTACAGTGTCACTACATTCACTATATCCAATCCAGTCCAATAAAAAGTGAACTTCTTGCACAAGAAATTTTAGGGAAGTGCTGTCTCCCTTCTGTTTCCATTTAATATGTTAGAAGACCTAACCTTGGTATTTGTTTTTAGAGGCCTGGCTCCAAAAACTGAAGTATCTAGTGCTGCTTCATTGTCTTTTGATTATAAATGGATGGACAGTTGGATGGATAGATGGATGGATGGATGGATATATGAATGGACTGATGGATAGATGGATCGATTGATGGATGGATTAATGGATTGATGGATGGATTGATGACGAAATCTATGTATTGGTCATAAAAGATATGTAACCCCCCTATTTCTGCTTTATAGATGGATGAATGGATGGATGGATAGACGGACGGACTGATGGATAGATTGGTGGATAGATGGACGGATGGATCGATTAATGCATGGATGGATATATGGATGGATTGATTGATGGAGGGATAGATTGATGGATGGATTAATGAGATTGATGGATGGATTGATGACATAATGGATAGATTGGTCATAAAAGATACGTAACCCTAATATTCCTGCTTTATAGATGGATAGATGGATGAATGGATGGATAGATGGATGGACTGATGGATAGATTGACGGATGGATAGATGGACAGATAGATCGATGGATGGATGGATATATGGATGGATTGATGGATGGATTGATGAATGGATAGATCGATGGATGGATAGATTAACGGAATTGATGGATTGATTGGTCATAAAAGGTACGCAACCCCCATCTTATTATCCCTTACGTCTTCCTTTGACCTAAGTTAGAGGACGGACCATCCTTGAAACATGTTGTATGTGTATTTTCCACATTACATCCATTTTCCAGTTACTCCCTTGGTTTTTTGACAGCGGCCGCTACAAATCGCAATTTTTCTCCGCCCTAGGCTACATCTTGTATTGTCACGGTAGTCGCTCTTTTGAGTGCACGACTGGTTCAGTCGAAGCTGGATTAGTCTGGCTGCTTCCATTCTCTGTAACAAATCATTCCACTGGAATATGAGAGAATTTCTTGATATATTTTACAAAACATCTTCCTTAATTACGTTGCATGAAACCAATTGATGATGATTAGTCCTCTGGTAAGGGAGGATCTCTTCATGACTGAGGACTGACGGTGTCTTTCCATTGTTGAGGTTCCTCTACGATACTTTCACCATCTGTTCTATGCGCCGTGTGTTGTGAATAATGTAGCGAAGACATGTACATTTCTTTGATATATGTAAGGGCTTGTGTGGATTGAATGCTTCACTTCTTCACTGATGAAGCAATTAAACCTATACAGCTAGTTAGGATGAGGGATCATGAGTGCGGTCTCATCTATCTCCTGCTCCTCGCTCATGCTTGGCGAGTCCTACATCCCAGTAAGACATTAATGTGCTGGCTTACCTCACCCTTTTTTAACCTTACCAATCTGTACAAATCACCTCATACACTTCTCCTGGAAGGTTTCTCATGTTGTAATTCCCAGTTGGGTAAGGATCAAGATTTCTTCTGATCGTTCATAATAAGAAGAAAAAATAAAAAATACTTGACTATTGCGGTAATGATGAAGATTAGACCCCATCGTAATTGTTGGAGCAAACTGACCTCACCTCTTCTTACCTTAGAGGGAAAAACTGATTGTGGAATTTGGGTTTCTGCAACCTTTATGGATTACTTATAAAGCAGAATAAATGTCTCTAAAGTTATTACCTGGAATTAATTACGTGGCTGCAATTTGTGTATTTACACAAGTAGGATCAATTTCATGTTACAATAATGTTTTCTCATTCTCAGTTGACATCATAGATTGCTTTTATTATGGATTAAATAAAAAAATATGATTTGAAGTGCTTTAAAGGGGTAAGCTGTGACTTTAATATTGATGGCCTATCTTTAGGAAAGGTCATCAATGTCTGATCAGAGGTCATTCCATCAATCAGCTGTTCCTGATATCGACAGTGTCAAGAACTATTCAGTTGTGGAACATCAATGTCTGATGAATGCTCATCCTCCCAATCAACTATTCTCGATACCAACAGTGTCCGTAACTACTCAGTTATGGAACCATCAATGTCTGATCAGTGGTCACCCTGCCAATCAGCTGTTCCCAATACCGGCAGTGTTCGGAACTACTCAGTTGAGGAACCATCAATGTTTGATCAGTTGTCACCCCACCAATCAACTGTTCCCAATACGGACGTTATCCGTAACTACTCAGTTGTGTAGTCATCTATGTTTGATCAGTGGTCACCCCACCAATCAACTATTCCCAATACCAGCGGTGTCCGTGACTACTCAGTTGCGGAGCCATCAATGCTTGATCAGTGGGCACCCCACCAATCAACTATTCCCAATACCAGCGATGTCCGTGACCACTCAGTTGCGGAGCCATCAATGCTTGATCAGTGGTCACCCCGCCAATCAACTGTTCTCGAACCCGACGGTGTCCGGAACTACTCAGTTGCAGAACCATCAATGTCTGATGAGTGGTCACCCCGCCAATCAGCTGTTCCGGATACCGACAGTGTCCGGAACTACTTACTTGCAGAACTATCAATATGAAATTCCCGTACAACCTCTTTAGGTGTGTAAACGTTTTTTGGCAGTCCATTATGTTCCGATCTGATGGGTGTCACTGGTCTCGGTCTGGCGCCTCCTCTATCCCTGCGATCTCCATCTTCCTTCTTGCTTCGTGTGGATGATGCTTCCTATGTCATCCACACAGCGTCCTCCATTGCGCTCTTGCGCACGCGCACTTAACTCTGCCCTGATTTGCCTTTGCATTGCTCTGCCCTGCATGAGAAAAGGTCAAACATCCATGCTTGCACATTACAATACTTTGATCTGTCATCAGCAGGACAGAGCAAAGTGAGAGTGCGCAGGAGCACAATGAAGGGCTCTGTATGGATGAGGTAGGATGAGTCATCCACACAAAGTAAGAAGAAGGATGTAGATCGCAAGAATAGAGGAGGCTCCAGACCCGAGAGCAGCATGCCCATTTTACCAGAATGTATCAAAGAGCTAGTGGGAGGACAACCAATCACAGACACTGGCACAGAGGGTAGGGGTGCAGTCTGCCAGCAATCAATTACAGATGCTGTCACAGAGAGTAGGCACGGTAAGCAGTGAATATCTATAAAGTTTAAAGAGTGGACCCGGAAGCAGCGTGACAGTCGTGCGGAAACTCAGTAAGTATAATTGTCCTGCTTTAATCCTCATTTTGCTTCTTTTTGCAGTCCCTTTGCCCTTTATCCGGATGTCCAAACCAGAACAGTAGCATTCACCTCCCTGAGAAGTCCGTGTTTGGGATGCATGTACGGACATTAGGTATCTGTTACGCACCCCGAACTTTACAGTTTAGGTTCACCATCACTTACACCAAACTCTATTTTTGTGACCAGTGCCAGGCAGCTGCTGCCAAGGCAGATAAAATCATGGGATGGATTAAAGGAAATTTGTCACCAGGTTTATGCTACCCCATCTGAGAGCAGCATAATGTAGAGACAGAGACCCCTCCCACACCACTGATTGTCAGCTTCCTGTGTACAGTGTGCATATGCACACTAAGTGCGAATTTCCTTCGCTGTGTGTTTGGGATCATTGTGTTGCTGAAATATCCACTCTAGTTTTGTCTTCATCACCTTGCTAGATGGCAGCAGATTTTTATCAAGAATGTCTCAGTACATTTGTCAATTCATCCTTCCGTCAATTAAATTAAGTTTGCCAGTGCCGTATGCCGAAAAACAGCCCCTCACCATGATGTTTCCACCTCCACACTTCCCTATTGTTGGTATTTTGGGGGTGATTTGCCTTTTGGCCTCCAAACATTGTATGTATTATGTCATCCAAAGACTTCAATTTTGGTCTTATCTGACCAGACTATCTATACTCCCAATATTTCACAGACTTGTCTAAGTGTGATTGAGCAAACTTTAAACACGCTTGAACACATTTTTTGTAACAACAATGGAGTCTTGTGTGGTGAGTGTGCATACAAGCCATGAAGGGGGAGTGCATTACTTATTGTTTTCCTTTTAAACAATTATATCTGCTGGTTCCATGTCTTTCTGTAGCTCTCCAAGGAGGTCCTTGGCTCTTGGACAACTCTTCTGATAATTATTTTCACTCCACTGTTGGAAATCATGCGAAGAGCAACTAGTTGTGGTTGGTTTATGGTGAAATTATCTTCTTCCACTCCTGGATTATGGCCCCAACAGTGCTCACTCGAACCTTCTGTAGTTTTTATTAATTCCTCTGTAATCAGAGCAATCACTATGTTTTGCGACAGTAAGTTTGTGAAGGTCTTGAGACAGCTCACTGGTTTTACCCACCATGATATGTCTCTTGTGTGGGACCTGAACCAGCGGATATTATTTTTCACTAAGTAGCAGGATTGTTTTCTAATTAGTGATATATTTCAGCTGGTGCCTTTCCATGGCTTTTTGCACCTCTCTTTCATCATCTGTTCAATACTTTTTTCCCTGAGCTGGAGCATATGTTGTTATAAGTGCAATGCATAGGTGTGCATTCACACTGTTTCCATTTAACAAGCAGAATCTACAATAAAAACAAAATGAGCAAATACCCTGTAGTAAGTAAATAAATAGTAATAGTTCATGGAAATAACAATGGATACTTAATCAACACTGTTTTGATTAAAAAAACCTCAAAAGTCACCCCACCATGACAAGGTGTACCCAATTGGGATGATAACCAACTCTTGCCATTCACCTCACCATGTGTCAGTAGATGTTATAGAATCTGGGTCCCATTTTTTCCATTTCACTCCTCATAAATGCATCAAAATGGACATTAGCTGGCCGTCATTTTGCTTAGCTGTAGAAGTCAGCAAAAATGTAAAATAAATAATAATGACTTCACCATTTGCCCCGCAGCTCACCATCTGGTACTCCTTGCCTCTCCTTTTTGCCTTCGCCCATTGCACTCATCCTTCTCTGCCTATGTCACTCTATGGTTGGGCTTCCGGTGCCAAGTAGGCCACTGACATTCAATGCACACTGTGTCATCACGGAACATGTTGTGACATGCATCTCACCAGGAGCTCACCAAGCCTCAGGTGACACCCATCATAGCATCAGGACATCATGACATACGCATGAAGTGGTGTCAGCGGCCTACGCAGTGCCAGAAACCTCGTCGAGTAGAGTAAAATAAACCAAAGAGGATGCGCCCAACAAGGGAAGGTGAAAAGAGCAGATGTGGAGGACCAGACGGTGGGCTCTTGGTTGGTGGTTGGTTTTTTTTACATCCTCGGATGTGAATCAAAACACCCTGTTAATCTGGCATGATTTGCCTCCTGCCAATTCCAACTACTGCAACCCCCTGCTCTGTGGCCTCCCTTCTAACACTCTCACACCCATACAATTTATGCAAAACTCTGCTGCCGGACTAATCAACCTGTTCCCTCGTTATTCCCCAGCCTCGCCTCTCTACCAATCCGTTCACTGGCTTTCCATTGCCTAAAGACTCTGTTTCAAAACCCTAACCATGACATACAAAGCCATCCACAACCTGTCTCCTCCATATATCTGTGACCTAGTCTCCCGGTACTTACCTGCATGTAACCTCCAATCTTCACAAGATCTCCTTCTCTCCTGCCCTCTTATCTCCTCTTCCCACAATTGCATACAAGGTTTCTCCCATGCCTCCCCCCATACTCTGGAACTTTCTACCCAAATATATCAGACTCTCGCCTGCGGTGGAAACCTTCATAAATAACCTGTAGACCAAGCTCTTCTAACAAGCCTACAACTTGCAGTAACCCTCAATCCACTATACCACAAACAAATCTACCTCATCTACTGCATCCTCACACATCCTTTGTAGACTGTGAGCCCTCACGGGCAGGGTCCTCTCTCCTCCTGTAGACTGTGAGCCCTCGTGGGCAGGGTCCTCTCTCCTCCTGTAGACTGAGCCCTCACGGGCAGGGTCCTCTCTCCTCCTGTAGACTGTGAGCCCTCTCGGGCAGGGTCCTCTCTCCTCCTGTAGACTGTGAGCCCTCGCGGGCAGGGTCCTCTCTCCTCCTGTACCAGTCTGTTTCTTGTATTGTTCATGATTATTGTACTTGTCTATGTATACCCCTTTTCACATGTAAAGCGCCATGGAAGGAATGACGCTATAATAATAATAAATAATAATTTGCCGAATTCCAATCTTAGCAGATGTGATTAGTTCTAGTAATTCTCTAAAACCCTAGTTCCATAGACTGAAAGGTGATGTAGACTGAAAATCCAGACAGACAATCCAATACCAAAGTGTTTTTCCAATTTATTCCATCCCATTGATGAAACAGACTGCAGATCTAGCCAACGCTGAGTAAGTGCTTTTCCACAGCGAGACGCGGCTGATTGTAATCTTCCCCGTTACAACCGTAGACCATAATAAGGTGTATTGCTGTTCTCAACAAAACCAAGTCGGTGAAGTCACCTCTCGCTTCTTCCCATCATCATCTCTCCTTTCCCTGTGATCACCTTCCACACATCTGTTAACTATCCTCTGGTCTCATTAAGGATCTGGCAGATCTCAAGGCCCGAAACTTCTGGAAAGGTTTACCTTATCCCATTACAAAATTCAGACTTTCTGTTCTGCTTCACATGAACATGTGTGCGACTGTCACTGTTAATTATCTCCGGAACAATGTCAGACTCTGTTGTGTCGTGGGACGTAGTATTATTTAATTGCCATGTATCTTCAGTGACCCAATTTTTTTCTGCCTAGTCTGCATTTCCATACATATATTCCATGTATAGGTTTCAGGCATTGTCTACATCTGAGCTTCGTAAACGGATGGGATCCAATTAAAGATAGCCGTGAAGTTCAAAGCATGGGAAAGAATGCGTTTGTGGTTGAAGAGTAGAAAACGAGGTCTTCAGGCCAGTTCCCATTAAAGTAGATCAGACACATGCACAGTAAACCAAGATTTGGAGTGTTTTATGTGCCTGAGCCTCAGGTAGTAGTTATGGTAAAGCTAAAATTCTGCTTATTGTCAGCTGGGCAGTTCAAAGTGGAGGAGTCTGTGTCTATACATTAGGCTAGGGTCACCCCAGCGTATATTCTCCTATCCAAGAGGAATAGGGTTGATTATGCCAATCAATCTCTGATTATAGTGTAACCCAATTCTCTGGGATGAGGAGATGTCGAAAGTAATTTCTCCATCTTTTCCATTCTGTCAGTCTGGGATGTGATTCAAGGGTGGTCCGATGTTTTCCATGGACTCATTGAGTTGCATGTCTGAGTGCAACCCAATAATGGGACGCAACTCGGATATGCTGTGATGTTTCCCTCGGACTAGTTCGATGCAAGGAAAAAAATCAGACTTGTGTACGGTCCCATAGAATAAAATTGGTCCGAGTGCCATCCAACTGTAAAAGGTTCTTCTGACACCTGTCTTATTGTCATGCTCGGACTAGAGGAGATCCGGCGTGAGGCGAAAAACACCACTAAACAGGAGAGATACAATGACAAACAAGGGTTACACCAGGGATACGTTAACAACGGTGGACCCTGATACTAGTAAGAGGAAAGATAGGCACCTCCTCACTTACCTGCTGGTGTACACTGCACTCCTAGCCAGTCCTTATACAGGCTCCTCACTTGTCACTGAGCTGGAACCTGAAGCCCTGAGATGACCCTACAATAGTCCCTGGCAAGGGAGTGAACAGGTGACAGACACTAGCCCCACTACTGCACTGAAACAACACACTGGGAAAGGATGACAGACATGGGGAAAACACCACTACAGTCTGCTGTAGTTAGCATCAAGACTGCAGCCACACCAGCAACTCTAAGAGATGGTTTCAGCAGCTCCTTCCTCCTCCAAGATCAGAATCCAAATTAATCAAGAATAACCAGCACCCTCTGCTGGTACCAGAGGGTATATAAAGGGACTGGAAGGCCTGCTGCACTGAAACAACACACCGGGAAAGGGAGACAGACAGGGGGAAAACACCACAACAGACTGCTGCAGTCAGCACTACAGCAACTTCAAGAGAGGGATCCAACAGCTCCTTCCACCTCCAAGCCCAGCAACCAAATGAATTAAGATCAGAGAATAACTGGCACCCTCTGCTGGTAGCAAAGGATATATAAAGGGACTGGGTGTGGTCCAAACCGGAAACACCTGATCAGGAGTCTGAGGTGGCTGCAAAGCAAACTGACATTAACCATCTCTATGCCAAAGGAAAGAAAACCTGGTAAAGTGAGACTCACGCCCCAAAACCTGTCACTAATCTCTCACAGCAGACAACCATAACACATATACTCACTCAGCGTTTTTATCTTTTTTTGATGCTGCTTTGGGTCCTGCCGCTCTATATTGTGCCCGGATCTTCTGACTGTCCAGGGTCAATGCAAGTCTATGAGAGCCAGTGCAAGGCCTGAATAAGGCTCTCATAGACTTACACTGCGCTGTGACCTCCAGCTCCATGAAACACTGGCAGGTCACAAATCATCGTAGACCAACGGGAGGTGTTATGATTCAGGGACCGGGGAGTATCAAATAATGCGGAATCCCAAAAAGGTAACAGAGTGGCTGGAAACTTAACGGACTGCAGACCTAATCCTGACACACAACTAACAGTAGCCGTGGGGTGTGCCTACGATGACCTGGACGCCTCGACAAAGCCGGAGAACTAAATAATCTCACAGGTAGAAATATAAGAAAACTAATCTGCCTCAGAGTAGTCCCCAAAGATAGATAGATAGCCCCCCACATGTAACGCTAAGGTAATATAGAAAAACACAATACAAAGCCAGAAAGGACAGATTTCAGCAAAGGTGAGGTCCAAATTATCTTTATAGCAAAGGATAGAAAAGAGCAACTGTCTGCAGCCGTAAAAACCCTAGTAAATGCCAGCACTTCTGATATTATTATTATTATTTATTATTATAGCGCCATTTATTCCATGGCGCTTTACAAGTGAAAGAGGGTATACGTACAACAATCATTAACAGTACAAAACAGACTGGTATAGGAGGAGAGAGATATGGAAAAATCCTGAGGTTACTAAACCTCTTCCCCACTGTACCAGCACTCAGATGTTACTGGGATCCAAAAAACACTAATACAGATGAGGGATCTGAATCTGAATCTGAATAATACCAGGCATGACAAAACACAAATCTTGCAGAATCATGGAGATAAGTATACAGACACTCCCAGCAGGGAATGATCCCATTCCACCACGAACTCCACACAGACAAATTAGGAATCATGCATAGTATCAAAGTAGAACAACAACAGCAAAAGGTGATAAACAAACAGCAGAGGTACAAGACCACTTATCTGAGGGAAGTTCTGGAAGTAAGCATAGCTGGTTGCAGAATGTCCTTAACACACAGGAGTAATTGACCCCCAGCAAGTAACAAGAGAAAGCTACTAAGTTAAATAGCCCAATCTGACCCTGATTGCCAGTCCTCTGCAGCTGTGTTGCTTCCATTCCACACATCAACTGCACTGCCAGCACTGACCACAAGAGGGAGCTCCAAACTGGAAAATGTATTCACAACAGGGAGGTATACCGGAAACAGATGAAGGCAGGTAAGTATAAGTTCGAAAGCAGGGGACTTATATTTAAAGAACCACTCCAACACTGAAATAAAAAACAAAAAAGCTGGAGTGGTGCTTTAAACATCCAATCAGAGCTAATGCCTCATTACCACCCCCTATATATACCGCCACACCAAATACATTCCAAAATGTAACACAACTTCATATTTTCTTTATGAGCCGAGGATTGAAAATAAAAGGAAAGAAAAAAGAACACTTTGAAAAGATGAAACTTTGAAACAATAGTAATAAATTCCACCCACTTCCCTCGTTGCTCATCAACAAAATCTGTCACCTAAGAGTCTAACATTTGCTGCAGCGTCTTCTGTATAAGTAGCTCAGAAAATAAATATGCGATTAATAGCAAAATAGTGCAAATGTTAAATATGTTTTGCCGATCTGGGATCATTAATAACACAAAAATAAGAAAGCTCCACTCTAAGCTGAATTGTGTTATGGTCCATCTGGATACAAGTTTAGAACAGTCAAGTTAATGTGATGTACACTTTAAAGAATGGCTTCCTGTCATGCGATACTTTCCGTGATCCCTTAACATTCACCTCTCCGGGCCCTCTGCTACTCACCGTTATCCGTCCGGTATTTGCCGCATCTTCAAATCACCAACAGTCACACTAAAATCCCGGTACCTCTCATGAAGTCATGAAGGATCCTGTGCATGCGCACCCAAGGTCACAGCATACACCACATCACAACGCTGTGACCTTTAGCTTGCCTGCACAGAATGTTCTTGAGCCTCATAATATCTGGAAGTCCTGGCCCAGCGTGAGATTTGGCAATTTGAAGATGCGGCGATGACTGGACAGGTGATGTGGAGGGTGAGGAGAGGTGAGCGGTAATGTGAGTATAAAGTTCTTTTTTAATTAACATTTTGATGTCTTTACACAGTTTAAAAAAAGGAGACAGTTGCACTCTGTAGTGCAAATGCATGTGTAACAATGAATATGGGAATATAGACATGCATTACTGCTATGAAAAACATTAAAAAATTGAGATACTTAGCACACAAAAATGGCCAGTTTTATGTGAGCCCAACAGCCAACGGTAAGGCAACCTCTTTTTGTTGGGTTCCTATCAAACTAATGCCTCTCTTTGGGTTACAAAACCTACAATTCATGGGCAGATAGGATTAAAATAGCCTAAAGCTGAGGAGCAGGAGTGCTCAGTCAGACGGCATAACCCTATAATGTAAGAAAAAGACTGATGGCACATCCTACCTTCTAATGTGAACAGGTACAAACTGAACATGAAACATTGTAAAAAAAGGAGATAGTTGCACTCTGTAGTGCTAAGATATGCGTACTAATGAATATAGGAATATACACATGCATTGCTGCTATGAAAAACATATCAAAATTGAGATACTTAGCACACAAAAATGTTCAGTTTTATATGAGCCCAACAGCCAACAGCAAGGCGACCTCATTTTTATTGGGTCCCTACCAAACAAATGCCTCTCTTTGGGTTAAAAAGCCTACAATTTATGAGTGGATATGAACCTGCAAATGGAGAATTAAAATCGCCTGAGGCTGAAGAGCAGGAGTCTTCAATCAGAAGGCATGACCCTGTAATCTAAGAAAAAGCCTGATGGCAGATCCTACCTTTTGTAAGGTGAACAGGTGTAAACTGAACATGAAACATAGTAACAAAAAGGAGACAGTTGCATTCTGTAGTGCTAAGATATGTGTGACAATGAATATGGGAATATAGACATGCATTACTGCTATGAAAAACATTAAAAAATTGAGATACTTAGCACACAAAAATGGCCAGTTTGATGTGAGCCCACCAGCCAACGGCAAGGCGTGCTCATTTTTGTTGGGTCCCTACCAAACTAATGCCTCTCTTGTACAGTTAAGAACTTCTTGTTCTATTGTGATGTTCCGAGCAGGGAGAAATGGATCAGATATTTATGGCCCCAAGCAATAAAATAGTGAACATACCAGAACAGTAGAGTAAAAACATGGCGTAGTGTATCAGAAACTCTTTAGGGTGACTGATGGATGACGACATCCACAGGCCATAGGTTGGACACCCAAGTCTATCAGGGTAAAATGTTTTCATACAACTGCACTGAATGGGATTCAATGGTAAGACATACATCTGGGGCGTATTTTCGGCAACATGCTCCAAATGCTCTTACCAAATGTAGTACCGAAGCCTAGTGTCAATCAAGCCTAGCATTGAAATATTTGCGTCATAAAGCCTCAGTAACTACTAAACCAATTTAGCTTTATGATTAACCTTTTGTAAAATATTAATTTTGGGAAAAATCACTTTATGTAGCAAAACCAATTAGCCAACATAATGGCATACATATGTATTAGTTTTCCTAACTTCTAAGAAAAGCTGCAGATATTTTACCCATGTAAGAATAAATTTAGATTGATCAATATTACTGTAACAATTGAGTGATTACTGAGTGGGTTTTATAGCTGACAAGAGACGCAGCACGTCCTATTTGCAAGAATGATTAAGAGACAAATCTGTGAATCACCGAACTACAGGTGCCCACACATGGTTTCATTGTCATTGAAATTTAACTAATTCTATCACCATCTGTGCACAGACATATTTTCTGTTTAAAATGGGGTAATAGTCACTTAAATAAAGATTATTCAATATTGTGATTTGTACAAATGCATTGCTTCTTATCAGCCATAAAGAGCTAAATACAATTATGCTACAATCCAATCATCTCTCCTTTTTCATGCACAAACCAAAAGTGGACCTGCCAAGACCCATGACCGTCTGGATTCAACCCCTTGACCCTTTGGTCAGCTTTTCTGTCTTCCGAGCCACTACGGATACACCTTTTCTTTGCTTTAGTTCTATTAGGGTAACAAGTGTATTAATTTACTCGTTTGTGTGCCCAATCACTTTTTGGGTGGTGCTTTAAATACTTTCCATCTGCTGGTATTTCCTGCTGGTAACATTCTAATTTTTAATGCTACCATTTGTTTATGCCAGTGGGTGGAAGATCAGCTAGGGATCATCTCTCTTCTGTTCAGAGCTAGGACACACGTCGAGTAATATGGCCCGAGTAGAATGCGATAAAATATCACAGTCCACTAGGACCCATGTTACTCTATGGGGCCTTTTCCATCTGCTATTATTTTCTCAGCCCTAATCGGACTGCACAAACAGTCGCAGCATGCTCCGTATTCACTCACACCCATACAAGTCTATGGGTGCAAGTGAAACATCGCACTGCACTGAGATGACACCAGAGTGCAGTGTGATAATTCTATCAGCTGGCATTGGAGCATATGGGGGCATTAATCCCTCCCTCTCCTTCATAGCTGTCATCCGATCGCAGAATTGGATCACAGTTGCATGACACTCGGCTCACGCTCGCAGCACTGCGGGAGACAACGGTCATTAATATACTGTATCATATCCGATGCTCTCACATTGGATGCCATACGCTCATGTGCCCTAGCCTTAGGGGTACTTTGCATGTTGCGACATTGCTACCGAAATATCGTCGGGGTCACGGTTGTTGTGACGCACATCCGGCGCCGGTAGCGACATCGCAATGTGTAAATCCTAGGAGCGACGATGAACGAGCGTGAAACAGTCAAAAATTGATGATCTGTGTCACGTCGGTCATTTCCATAATGTCGCTCCTGCTGCAGGTATGATGTTGTTTGTCGCTCCAGCGGCATCACACATCGCTGTGTGTGAAGCGGCAGGAACGACAAACATCTCCTTACCTGCATCCCGACGGCAATGCGGAAGGAAGAAGGTGGGCGGGATGTTATGTCCCGCTCATCTCCGCCCCTCCGCTTCTATTGGCCGGCTGCTTAGTGACGTCGTGGTGACGTCACGGTGTCGCCGAATGCCACTCCCCCTTGAAGGAGGTATAGTTCGGCGGTCACCGCGACGTCGACAACCAGGTATGTGCATGTGATGCTGCCGTAGCGATAATGTTAGCTACGGCAGCAATCACAAGATATCGCATGTGCGACGGGGGCGGGTGCTATCGCGCTGGACATCGCTAGCCGATGCTAGCGATGTCACAACGTGCAAAGTACCCCTTACTCTGCACCTGCCTTCTGTTTATTGCTAGAAAGAGGGTGGCATATTCTTTAAGCAGTATATACCTTTTCTTGTACTTTGTATTCTGTATTTCATTGTTTGATTTACTCACTCTGGGATCACTATCTATCTCAGCACACCTTTCCTCTTTTAGGTAAATTGCAATGTGCTCTGCCTTCTGGTTCTGTAGGAGAAACATGATGCGCTCAATGGCTGATCAGGCAGAAGAGGTCCGAGCTGCCATAGTTTAGTCTGTTGTCAGGGCTATCCCAGGTCACATAGGAACCATTAGGGACTGCGGAAGCAGGAGATCTAGTTTGTACAGGAACTGACAGAGTCAGTTGCAGATTTTAGTGTGTTGCCTTTTACCGTGTGAGTTACTATACAACAATAACATAAAGTCTATTATTAACACATAAGGCTAGGTGCAGATGGACGTATATTTTCTAATATGAGAAAATTGGATCAGTTATGCTAATTACACTCCCATCAGAGTTTAATCAGAGCGTGATCATATTGTGATCCAATTTTCTTGGATGTGGAGCAGATAGAAAAAAAAATTCTCTAAACTCTTCATTGTGTCAGTCCATGAAAATCAGACCGCACCTACAGTCAGGCATGGTGGTGGAAGCGTCATGGTTTGGAGTTGCTTAAGTGCTGCCATCCGTGGGGAGCTAAAGTTTTTTGGGGGAACCATGAATACCAACATGTACTGAGACATACTAAAGCAGAGCATGATGCCCTCCTTTTGGAAACTGGGCAGCAGAACAGTTTTCTAACATTAAAATGATCGCAAACACCAGGAAATTTTTTTGAAACATGGAGTCCATACATGCAGACACTCCCCATAGACACTAAAAATAGTCTTAGATCACAATTTGAAAATATCTCATGGTACCTGCGGGAGGTCATTGGAGGGCACAACCCAATATCATAAAGATCTAGGTTTGGAGAGAGGACACGCAGAGGTGGGGTGGGGGGAGGGGGGTTTGGATTCGAGGAGATACATTATCCGTAATTTTGTAGTTTAACATAATCATAATGTATTGTATTATATGATTATTGATTATATGTTTTTGTTATTAAAATCTGATAAAAAGAAGGTTAAAAAAAATGATCGCAAACCAACTCCAGGATGACCACTGCCTTAAGAAACTGAGGGTAAAGGTTCTGGACTGGTCAAATGTCTCTAGACCTGAACCCCATTAAGCACCTGTGGGTCGTCCTCAAATGAAAGATGGAGTAGTGCAAGGTCTCTAACATCCACCTGGTCCGTGATACCGTCATTGAGGAGAGCAGAGGATCCAGCATCTCCTGTGATGATCTACTGACCTCCGTGCCCAAGAGATTTAAGGCAGGGCTTGAAAATAATGGTGGCCACACAAAATATTGACACTTTGGCACAATTTGGCCATTTACACTTAGGGAAGTACTCACTTTTGGTTGACAGTAGATTAGAAAGGAATATCTGTGTGATGAGTTATTTAGAGGACACCAAATTTCCCGTGTTATACAAGCTGCACACTGACACTGTACATTGTATCACAGGGTCAGATATGCAGTGTTGTCCCATGTAAAGATATAATAAAAAATTAACAAAATTGGGAGGGGTGTTGTAATGCTGCCACCAGGGGGAGCCAGAGCTCTGCAGCAGATGACACTACACAGAGCAATGAGAACCAGGAAGGAAATGCACAGCGTTCTCATGCACTGCCTAATCAGCACAGCTGAGAGGCAGAACTGCAGGGTATGTGAGGAATAGTCAGACAGGCTGGGTCAAACACCGTACGGGCAGAAGCAGGACCGAAGGAGCAAGCAGAAGCGAAGTCAAAGTCAGGCTAAGGTCAGTACCGGAGGAAGCAACCGAGTGGGGAATAGGAGGGGGGACACAGGACAGGAGGGACGACAAGGGGACAGAACACAGACAAGGGCACGGGGCACAGGAATAGACAGATCAGGATATCACTCACAGGACCAGCAATCACAGGCAAAGCAGAGCTAAGCTTATAGCCGACGCTGGTTCACTGGAAGTGTCAGCTTTTAAGGCATCCAGGGGTCGGAAGTGAGGCCTGAGAGAAGGCTCCGCCCCCTAGCCATGTGTATAGGGAGGCGAATCATGACAGGTGTACTCACTTTGTGATATACTGTATATGAGAGAAAGCAAGAGGCATACAGTCAAAAGATAGATACAAATAATGCGAACGGTGTGTGCAAACTCAACAAACTTTCCATGAAACGTGAGAAAGTGCCACCAAGACCCAACAAAACCATCACATCTATGCAATCTTCAAACACTGTTTCTAGAGCAAGACGTGGGAAATTCCCCCTTTGCATCACGCTATAATGGGTTTTTAACAGACCATTAAGACATCTCTGCCTGGATGTGAAAATATTTGCACAAGAAGGAGACAGCAAGTATCCCAGATCTGCTCTTACATACCTCACAATAGCAGTGCGTGCCCCATGAAAGAAGATATGACAGATCCCCAGAGTTACCTGTCCTCCACCTTAGCATCAGCGGTTCTTAATGCAGCCATTCCTGTAGACAAGCTCGTGTCTCGATATTGACACGGATTTCTTAATGGTACATTAAACATATTTCAAGGACAATCCAATACTTCTGTAAGTGAAATAATCCCGGAAGCGAGGTCCCATCAGGCTTTCTGCAATTATACCCAAATATAACAACTTAGCAGGACGATAGTACTATTATGCCTCATTTATTTTGCACAGGAATCTAAATGATATTTCTTATATAATGAGTTACATTGCTCCACAGTTAGGAAAGGAGGGGAAGCAACAATCACTAGATACACATGCAGTAGGTAGAGAGATGAAAGCTAGATAGATAGATAGATAGAAAATTAAAAATGGAAAACAGATATATAGAATATACTTTTAAAAATGATCGTGCTTAGAGCATAAACCAGTCAATTCATGAGAGCCCATCAACCGCGAAAAGGCGTCTTTCTTTGATGGGACCCTAACCTAAATCCATGCCTCTCTCGGGCTAAAAACCTACAAATTTGATAGATAGATAATTAGATAGATAGATAGATAATTAGATAGATAGAAAAGCCAATTCATGCGAGTCCATCAACCGTGACAAGGCGTCTTTCTTTGACAGGAGACTAACCTAATATTATGCCTCTTCCAGGCTAAAAACCTACAAATTTGATAGATGATAGATAGATAGATTGATAGAGAGATATTTAACCCCTTAAGGACGAAGCCAGTTTTGTACTTAATGACCAGGCCATTTTTTGCAATTCTGACCAGTGTCACTTTATGAGGTCATAACTCTGGAACGCTTCAACGGATCCCGGTGATTCTGACATTGTTTTTTCGTGACATATTGTACTTCATGATAGTTATAAATTTAGAACGATATTTTTTGCTTTTATTTGTGAAAAAATCGGAAATTTGATGAAAATTTTGAAAATTTTGCAATTTTCAAACTTTTAATTTTTATGCCCTTAACCCAGAGAGTTATGTCACACAAAACAGTTAATAAATAACATTTCCCACATGTCTACTTTACATTAGCGCAATTTCTGAAACAAAATGTTTTGGGGTTAGGAAGTTAGAAAAGGTCAAAGTTCATCAGCAATTTCCCATTTTTTCAACAAAATTCACAAAACCATTTTTTTAGGGACCACATCACATTTGAAGTGACTTTGAGAGGCCTAAGTGTCAGAAAATACCTAAAAGTGACACCATTCTCAAAACAGCACCCCTCAAAGTACTCAAAACCACATCCAAGAAGTTTATTAACCCTTCAGGTGCTTCACAGGAACTAAAGCAAAGTGGAATGAAAAAAAGCAAAAAATAAAATTTTACCTAAAATGTTGCTCTACCCCAAATTTATTCACTTTTAGAAGAAATAACACAACAAAATGAACCCCAAAACTTGTTACCCACTTTCTTATGAACGCGCCAATACCCCACATGTGGTCAGAAACCTTTGTTTGGACAAATGGGAGGGCTCGGAACAGAAGGAGCAATATTTGAATTTTGGAAAGCAAATTTGGCTGAAATAGATTGCGGGCACCATGTTGCATTTACATGTCCGCTAAGGTACCTAAACAGCAGAAACCCCTTACAAGTGACACCATTTTGGAAACTAGACCCCTTAAGGCTTCTATCTAGGGGTATAGTGAGCATTTTGGATCCACAGGTACTTCACAGATTTTGATAACGTTACGTTGTCACATTGAAAATTTTCATTTTTTTCTCAAAAATGTTGCTTTAGCATCAATTTTTTCACTTTTTCAAGAGGTAATTCCAAAAATTTGACCCCAATGTTACCCACTTTTTTTTGAGCGCGGTGATACCTCACATGTGGTCTGAAACCTTTGTTTGGAGAAATGGGAGGGCTTGGAACGAAAGGAGCAATATTTGAATTTTGGAAAGGAAATTTGGCTGAAAAAGATTGCGGGCACCATGTCGCATTTGGAGGACCCCTAAGGTACGTAAACAGCAAAAAAACACCACAAGTGACCCCATATTGGAAACTAGGCCCCTCAAGGAATTTATCTTGATGTTTGGTGAGTACCCTGAACCCCCAGGTGCTTTACAGAAGTTTATAACGTTGAGCCATGAAAATAAAAAAATAAAATTTTACCACAAAATTGTTACTTCAACCAGGTAGCTTTTTTTTTCACAAGGGTAACAGGAAAAATATCACCATGAAATTTATTGCGCAATTTCTCCTGAGTTTGTTGATATCTTGTATGTGGTGGAAATCAACTGTTTGGGCACACTACAGGGCTCAGAAGAGAAGGAGTGCAATTTGACTGCAAAATTGGCTGGAATCAATAGCGGACGCCATGTTGCATTAGGAGAACCCCTGAGGTGCCTAAGCAGTGGAGGTCCAACACAAGTGACCCCATTCTGGAAATAAGACCCCTCAAGGCTTTAATCTAGGTGTATATTGAGCATTTTGAATCCACGAATACTTCACAGAATTTGATAAGCTTAGGTTGCCATATTGAAATTTTCATTTTTTTCACAAAAATGTTGATTTAGCGACACATTTTTCACTTTTTCAAGAGGCAACAACAAAACGTGTACCCCACAGGTTGTTATCTAATTTCTTGTGAGCGCAGGGATACCCCACATGTGGCCAAAAACCTTTGTTTGGATAAATGGGAGGGCTTGGAATGGAAGGAGCACCATTTGAATTTTGGAAAAGTTGAAGTAAATTGCGCGCACCATGTCACATTAGCAGGGCCCCTTGGGCACCTATACATCAGAAACCCCCCACAAGTGACCTCATTTTGGAAACTGGAACCCTCAAGGATTTTATTCAGGAGTATAGTAAACATTTTGAATCCACAGGTACTTCACAAAACTGTTGCTGTAGCAACAAATTTCTCACTGTTAAGGGGGCTTTACACGCTGCGACATCGCTAATGCGGAGTCGTTAGGGTCACGGAATTGGTGACGCACATCCGGCCGCATTAGCAATGTTGCTGCGTGTGACACCGATGAGCGATTTTGCATCGTTGCAAAAACGTGCAAAATCGCTCATCGGTGACATGGGGGTCCATTCTCGATTATCGTTACTGCAGCAGTAACGATGTAGTTCGTCGCTCCTGCGGCAGCACACATCGCTATGTGTGACGCCGCAGGAACGAGGAACCTCTCCTTACCTGCCTCCCGGCCGCTATGAGGAAGGAAGGAGGTGGGCGGGATGTTCCGGCCACTCATCTCCGCCCCTCCGCTTCTATTGGGCGGCCGCTCAGTGACGTCACTGTGACGCCACACGGACCGCCCCCTTAGAAAGGAGGCGGTTCGCCGGTCACAGCGACGTCGCCGGGCAGGTAAGTATGTGTGACGCATCTGCGCGATGTTGTGCGGCACGGGCAGCGATTTGCCCGTGTTGCACAACAGATGGGGGCGGGTACCCACGCTAGCGATATCGGGACCGATATCACAGCGTGTAAAGTAGCCTTTAGGCTATGTGGCCATGATCCAGCGACACGGCGTCTAGTACCCAGTGTCAGCCTCCTGCAGAAATGTGAGTGTTGTCCACGGGAGAACGCAGCTGCCCATGCCCACGATTTGGGTTCAGGCTGCTGTGGACTTTAGTTCTATTCTACCTGCAAAGAACACTCATCTCCGCAGCATAAATTGACATGCTGAGGCTCGGGAAGCTGCGCCACAGGTCGGTTTATGCTGCGGAGAAAAGAAACACAGTGGGCACGGGATTTCTAAAAATCCTGCCACTGTGCTTCTACTGCACAACGCAGCGTTATGGACGCAGGGAAAACACTCTGCGCCCAAAACGTTGCAAACCCTGATTGTGGGCACACAGCGTAAAATGCTACAATGGATGAATGGATAGATGTCAAACATATATAACGTCCCACCCCCCTGCATATTCTAAGCTGGCGCCCTTTAGTGCCTTTCATGTGACACTAAAGGATGCCTAGCCTTGTATTTAGCCCAAAAAAAAAAAAAAGAATTAAAATAAATGACGTGGGGTCCCCCCTATTTTTGATAGCCAGCTAGGGTAAAGCAGACAGCTGTAGCCTGCAAACCACAGCTGACAGCTTCATCTTGTCTGGTGATCAATTTGGAGGGCTCCCCAAGCTGTTTTTTTTTTTTTAATTATTTATAAATAAATAATTAAAAAAAAAAAACAAACGTGGGGTCCCCCCAAATTAGATCACCAGCCAAGGTGAAGCTGACAGCTGGGGTCTGGTATTCTCAGGGTGGGAAGAGCCATGGTTATTGGACTCTTCCCAGCCTAAAAATAGCAGGCCGCAGCTGCCCCAGAAGTGGCGCATCCATTAGATGCGACAATTCTGGCGCTTCGCCCCAGCTCATCCCGCGCCCTGGTGCGTTGGCTAACGGGGTAATGAATGGGGTTGATACCAGGTGTGTAATGTCACCTGGCATCAAGCCCAGCAATTAGTTATGTCACGGCGTCTATCAGATACCCGACATAACTAATTGACAGTAATAAAAAAAAAAATTGACAACAAAAAAAATTTTATTTGAAAAAACACTCCCCAAAACATTCCCTGATTGACCAATTTATTGAAAAGAAAAAAAAAATCCACTGTAATCCATTTGGACGTCCCACGTCGACTCTGGACCTTCTAGAATATGGGGGACACATTCAGGGAACGTGTCCCCCATTTTCTAGGAGGGCAGACCCTCCATTTGAGGAGAGTGGGTGCAAAGAATCTGCACCCACCCTCCCTGGTTCACAGCTGCAGAGTGCGAGCAGCCAGTAGCAGCCAGCGTCCTGAACACAGGAAGCTGACAGCCGCGCTCTGCACATGTGACCGGAGTCTGCTGAGAAGGAGCCGGAGGAGGGGGCCGCGGGGGATCAGCGCTCCGACAGGTATGTATGACACCGGGGAACACCGGGGGGGATAGGGGGGGACCCGGCAGGGCCTAGGGAGCAGGTTTATGTCGTATGTGTTATGGCACATACGACAGAAACCATAGGAACAGTGTAAATGTGGCCGGCGCGCTGCTGTGCTCGCCGGTGCGCGCGGCCATCTTGGATTTTCGGGAGGGGGTTGGGGGTCGGGGGGGGCACTTTGGGGATACAAGGGGACCGGAGGGAACCGGGAAAAAGATTTATCTCCCATCTGGCATGTTTGATCATGCCAGATGGGAGATAAATCATTTTTTACCTGCGCGGTCATTTACTATAACTTGATGATCGGTATACGGTGTATACCGGTCATCACGTGACTGGGGACCGGAAAAACCGGCCCGAATCATGATCTCCAGGGTCTCAGCTACCCCCGGCAGCTGAGACCCCGGAAATTTTCTGACTCTGGGGGGCGCTAGACCCTTTTTTCCGACCGCCGTTAAAAAGCGGCGGATCGGAAAAAGTACCCTTATTTACCGCCGTTAAAAGGCGTATCGGCGGTCGTTAAGGGGTTAATACAAAAAACTGAACAACACCTCCAAACAGACTAAAGCAAGTGTGAACAGGTACCAGCTGCTATGACTAAATAATACACAAATAAAAGAATACAGCAGCCCCTGTAGGTGTCAAGATATATGTGAACATTGAAAATATAAGATTTAAATTGCATTAGAACTATATGGAATATACTTTTAAAAATGAAGGTATTTAGAGCATAAACCAGCCAATTCATGCGAGCCCATCTACCATGACAAGGTGTCTTTCTCTGAAGGGACCCTAACCTAAAATAATTCCTCTCCTGGGCTAAAAACCTTAAAATTTGATAGATAAATAGATAGATAACACAGGCCGAATTTTTTTCAAGAGCTGTTTTGGGTATTCCACGTAATCTTTATGTGATTCAGTGCGCTGAATCCGAAAATGACCTCTGTTTTGTCATAGGACATCACATTTTCTGACAATTGAAGTAACTACTATGTTAAATAAGATAATACCTCAAAATAAATGAAAATAGACTCATAAAATTAATTTTTTATTACAAATGTTTCATGAAAATAATTTTTTAACTGCAATGAGCTCACTAACACACACTAAAATTGATTCTTCTTCCCTATGAGGCTTCTTGTTACGAGGGGGACCCGGGGAAGCGTGCCAAGATGGGAAATGGACAGCTTCCGCCGGTCAAGGTCCACTGTGCGGTGTAAGGGACCGCCGCTATGGTGGGTGAAGAGTGAGCGGGTTGCTGCTAGCGATCGTCTGGAATGTCACAGACGATCTATGTACACCGATCTGCCCTAACCCGTGAGGGTTGTATGGCACGGATCTCACGGCTCGGTGTACCTGTTGCACGGGGAAGCACAGAGGTGCCCACGCACGTGTGCCAGTGGAAGTCACGAGAATATGGCACGAGGGTAGCACAGAGGTGCCCACGCACGTGTGCTTTCAATAACCAGGTGAGTCCGGTGGAGACTTGAGGAGCTCACCTGGGACAGGAACACGGCCTGTTGAAGGGGATACTGCCGGAGCAGCAAGGCAGGAACACGGCCTGCAAACCAGGTGCTGCCTAAGCAGCAAGGGCCAAGCCCACAAAAGACAGTAATGCCTGAGCAGTGGCGTGGCAGCACGCTGCCAGACATCCAAACATAGAAGGACGGTCGCGCGCCGCCATGATGGCAGGAGGAGCTTTTAAGGAGGTGTAGTTCCACCCAAGGGCGGGCGCGAGGCGGAGATGACGGACTTGACCCAATCAGGGTCCACGACGTCCCAGCCTGGCCAGTCAGGATTCAATACGTCACCAGCCTTGTCATCAAGCCGTGTGACGTCAGTGGGCGAATCAGAACCCACCACGCATTGCACATGCTCACCCTCCTGCCTCTGGGAAATAGAGGCGGGATCCTCGGTCTCACAATGTGCAGGGATAACGGGAGTCTCACTGCTTCCCTGAGCAGTAAATCTCTGCACATTGTGCAACCTCGCAGACCTTCGTGGCCGCTGAGCAGGAGGGCCTGCGTCAGGCCAGGAATGGGAGACCGCTTCACTCCTTGTAACAGGAGAACCACTAGGTGTCACCCTTCTGCTGCCTCTCTGAGAAGGTATCTCCTGCACACTGCGCAGTCTGGCAGACCTTCGGCACTGCTGAGCAGAAGCGCTCGTGGCAGGCAAGGAATGGGAGACCGTCTCAGTCCCTGCCTCAGGAGAGCCATGAGGTGTAACATTACCCCCCCCGTCTAGGCCCCCCCTCCTGTCCGTGCTCGAAGGCCGCTATCAAACCTGGGGTACGGATATGATCCTCCAACTCCCAGGATCTATGCTCCGGACCACGGCCGGCCCACTCCACGAGGTAGTACCTCTTGCCCTGTATGACTTTTGTCTCCACAAGTTTTGCCACCTCAGGGTCGTCGGACGGGGAGTCGGCTTGAGCCGGCAGGGACCCCGAGAATTTATTAAGTCGTACGGGTTTCAGGAGGGACACGTGAAAGGTGTTGGCTATAGCCCAGCGCGGAGGGAGCTGGAGTCGGTATGCCACCGGGTTTACCTGCTGTAGTACTTTAAACGGACCCAGATACCTAGGGGCGAATTTGGCTGCCTGTACCCGTAGGTTAACATTCTTAGAGGACAGCCATACTAGGTCACCAGGGGCGAAGGATGGTGCAGGGCGGCGGCGAACATCAGCCGTTGTCACCATCCGGTCTTTAGCCCTCTTAAGAGCCTCTTGGGTGTCATCCCAGATCTCCCGGGCCTTGGTCGCCCAATCCTCCACTCTAGTATCGGGTGACGTAATGGGCATCGGAACCGGGATTCTGGGATGTTGTCCGTTATTGAGTAGGAACGGAGTCTGGCCAGAGGATTCATGGACCGAATTGTTAATGGCAAATTCGGCCCAAGGAAGGAGGTTAGCCCAGTTGTCGTGGTGCGCGGAGATAAAATGGCGGAGGTAAGTTACCAAGGTCTGATTAGTCCTCTCCACTAGTCCATTGGTCTTGGGATGGTATGCGAAGGAGATGTTCAGCTCTATCTGCAGGAGCTTACAGAGCTCTCTCCAGAAGCGAGACGCGAACTGGGGACCCCGATCGCTCACCACCTTATCAGGCATGCCATGCAACCTAAATACATGCCGAATGAACAAGTTGGCGAGAGCACGTGACGTCGGGAGTCGTGGGAGAGGCACCAAGTGAACCATTTTAGAGAAGTGGTCCGTGATGACCCATACGACCCTGTGCCCTGCTGACTTGGGCAGATCTCCCAGGAAGTCCATCCCTACCACTTCCCAGGGACGATCCGGCACTGGCAGTGGGTGAAGAAGACCTGCCGGTCTCTGCCGGGATAGCTTATTCCGAGCACACGACATACAGGCTCCCACATACTCCTGTATGTCCTGGGGTAGTCTCGGCCACCAATAATGCCTGGTCACCAGGTCTCTGGTCCTTTTGACCCCGAAGTGACCCCCGACCTTGGAGGCATGGGCCCACGATAGCACCTCGTTCCGTAGTTCAGGGGGAACGAGGGTCTTGCCAGGTGGCACCTGGTCCAAAGAAGTGGGAGTGACCATCCTCAAGCTGTCCGGGGGTAGTATAAGACGAGGCTCCTCCTCGTCCTCCTCCAACACAACCATACAACGTGACAAGGCATCGGCCCGTACGTTCTTCTCACCGGCCAGGTGGCGGATAATAAAGCGGAACCGGGAGAAGAATAAAGTCCAACGGGCCTGCCTTGGGTTCAGGCGTTATGCTGTCTGGAGGTATGTGAGGTTTTTATGGTCAGAAAATACCTCAAATGGATGCTTCGCACCCTCCAGGAGATGCCGCCATTCCTGGAATGCTAGTTTCATCGCCAGTAACTCCCTATCCCCTATGGAGTAGTTCCTCTCGGCCGGAGAAAAGGTCTTGGAGAAAAAGAAACACGGATGCTTCCTTCCTCGTTCGTTTTTCTGGTACAGGACTGCACCTGCACCGACCGAAGAGGCGTCTACCTCCAGTAGGAAGGGTTTGGAGATGTCTGGACGATGAAGGATGGGACCTCTGGAGAAGTAAGTTTTGAGAGTGTGAAATGCCTCTACCGTTTCCCGTGTCCATGCTTTGGGATTAGCGCCCTTGCGGGTAAGGGCAATGATGGGTGCTGCCACCGTCGAGAAGTTGGGAATGAACTGGCGATAATAGTTGATAAACCCCAAGAATCGCTGGATCGCCTTCAGCGAGCGGGGCTCAGGCCAGTTCATCACTGTCTCCAACTTCCCCGGATCCATTGCTAACCCCTGACTGGACACGATGTACCCCAGGAACGGCAAGGATACCCATTCAAAAACACACTTTTCCAGCTTAGCATATAACGAATGGGTGCGGAGCCTCTTAAGTACTCGGATGACATCCCTCCGATGGGTGGTAAGATCGGGGGAGAAGATAAGAATGTCATCCAGGTATGCAACCACGGAAAGATACAAATCCCAGAAAATGTCATTCACAAAGTCTTGAAATATGGCGGGGGCATTGCAGAGTCCGAAGGGCATTACTAGATACTCGTAGTGACCGTCCCTGGTGTTAAAGGCGGTCTTCCACTCATCGCCCTTTCGGACTCGCACTAGATTATACGCCCCGCGTAGATCCAGCTTTGTGAAGACCTTTGCCCCGCGGAATCGATCAAATAGCTCAGTAATGAGGGGCAAAGGGTATTTGTTCTTGATCGTGATTGCATTTAATCCCCTGTAATCGATACAGGGGCGCAGATCCCCTTCCTTCTTCTGCACAAAAAAGAACCCTGCACCAGCCGGTGAAATAGACTTGCGAATGAACCCCTTCGCCAGGCTGTCCTGAATATATTTGGACATAGCCTGCGTCTCTGAAGCAGAGAGTGGATACACTCTGCCCCTAGGGGGCTCGGAGCCTGGCTTCAGGTCTATTCGGCAATCATATGGCCGGTGGGGAGGAAGAGTATCTGCGGCCCTTTTTGAAAAGACATCCCTGTAGGCCTCATAAGGTGTTGGTAAACCCAGCCCCCCTGTATTCCCTGAGGACCCAACCGACCTAATGGTAGCGGGTGGTTCGGTAGTCACGAGGTGCTCTCTACAGGATCCTGCCCAGGATGAGATCTCCCCTGTTGCCCAGTTGAGTATAGGAGCATGTTGTCTCAACCAGGGAAGGCCCAGTAAGATCTCATCCGTCCCCCCTGGAAGCACCAGGCAGGACACCTGCTCATGGTGTCCCGGTGGTACATCCATCCTGAGAGGGATGGTGATCTGGGTGATGGGATCGAGTAGTAGGGACCCGTCGACTACCCGGACCCTGAGTGGCTTGGGCAACAGAACCAGGGGAACTGAGTATCGGGTTGCCAGGGAGGTCGAGATGAAATTGCCTTCAGCGCCTGAGTCCAAGCAAGCCAGGGCAGAGAAGAGAGTAGTGCCGAACTGCAACTGGGCGCTGACAGTCAACCTAGAGGGAGAGATAGCGTCTAGAGTCCCCCCTCTGATAGAAACTAGATGCTGTCTTTTCCCGACGGTTTGGGACATCGGGTAGCTATGTGTCCCCTCTGCTCACAGGAAAAGCAGATGACACAAGACCGAGAACCTGGGGCAGAGGAGACCACCTTGGACACCTCCATTGACTCCACAGAGTCGCCTACAGGACTGTCTGATGGAAGACGGGAGCCAGACGCTTTTTAGGCCGAGAAGACGTGGGTGCTGAAGAGACCTCGAGCCTTCGCTCCGCCTGGCGGATGTCTATGCGAGAGGCAACCTGAATCAAGGACTCTAAAGTGGCAGGCACCTCACGCGTGAACAGTGCGTCTTTGACAAACACTGCCAGGCCCTCCCAAAACACAGGAACAAGTACCTTATCCGGCCAGTCCAGCTCTGCAGCAAGTGTCCTAAAGTGTACAGCAAAGTCCCCGACTGAAGCGGACCCTTGCCGAAGTCGTAGGAGGCGCAGCGCGGAGTCGTGGGTGACTTGAGGCCCAAGGAACACCATTCTCATGGCCCCAAGATAAGCTGTTAAGTTATTCACCACCCGATCTCCGCGCTCCCACAACGGCGTGGACCACTTCAGCGCTCTCCCTGTGAGCAGGGAATGGACGAAGGTTACCTTCGCCTTCTCGGTAGCGTAAAGAGTCGCGGACAGCTCTAAGTAGGTGGTAACCTGGTTTATAAAACCACGGCACTCAGAGCTGTTGCCGCTAAAGCGCTCTGGAAGCGCAAGGCGAGGAGACCTTCCGCCCAATAGCACAGCCTGGGTAGCCGCCTGGGTGGCAACTGTCGTCAGAGTAGTCTTATCGGAGGAAGACTGCTCCACTGCTGCCAATCGTGACTCCAACTGCTGCACATAACGCAGCAACTGCTGCTGCTCTTCAGCCATAGCCAGACCTTTGGCGCGACCGTAATGTTACGAGGGGGACCCGGGGAAGCGTGCCAAGATGGGAAATGGACAGCTTCCGCCGGTCAAGGTCCACTGTACGGTGTAAGGGACCGCCGCTATGGTGGGTGAAGAGTGAGCGGGTTGCTGCTAGCGATCGTCTGGAATGTCACAGACGATCTATGTACACCGATCTGCCCTAACCCATGAGGGTTGTACGGCACGGATCTCACGGCTCGGTGTACCTGTTGCACGGGGAAGCACAGAGGTGCCCACGCACGTGTGCCAGTGGAAGTCACGAGAATATGGCACGAGGGTAGCACAGAGGTGCCCATGCACGTGTGCTTTCAATAACCAGGTGAGTCCGGTGGAGACTTGAGGAGCTCACCTGGGACAGGAACACGGCCTGTTGAAGGGGATACTGCTGGAGCAGCAAGGCAGGAACACGGCCTCCAAACCAGGTGCTGCCTAAGCAGCAAGGGCCAAGCCCACAAAAGACAGTAATGCCTGAGCAGTGGCGTGGCAGCACGCTGCCAGACATCCAAACATAGAAGGACGGTCGCGCGCCGCCATGATGGCAGGAGGAGCTTTTAAGGAGGTGTAGTTCCACCCAAGGGCGGGCGCGAGGCGGAGATGACGGACTTGACCCAATCAGGGTCCACGACGTCCAAGCCTGGCCAGTCAGGATTCACCACGTCACCAGCCTTGTCATCAAGCCGTGTGACGTCAGTGGGCGAATCAGAACCCACCACGCATTGCACATGCTCACCCTCCTGCCTCTGGGAAATAGAGGCGGGATCCTCGGTCTCACAATGTGCAGGGATAATGGGAGTCTCACTGCTTCCCTGAGCAGTAAACTTCTGCACATTGTGCAACCTCGCAGACCTTCGGGGCCGCTGAGCAGGAGGGCCTGTGGCAGGCCAGGAATGGGAGACCGCTTCACTCCTTGTAACAGGAGAACCACTAGGTGTCACCCTTCTGCTGCCTCTCTGAGAAGGTATCTCCTGCACACTGCGCAGTCTGGCAGACCTTCGGTGCTGCTGAGCAGGAGCGCTCGTGGAAGGTAAGGAATGGTAGACCGCCTCAGTCCCTACCTCAGGAGAGCCACGAGGTGTAACACTTCTCTTGGTACATTTACGCTTGTGAGTAGCATCTGTAATGTCTCTCTGAAGCGTCCAACAGTAGTCTGTCATCATTGTAATGCTCCATCTTCCCTGGTATCTTCTTTCCATCTCTTTAATGTCCTGGTGGAATCGTTCACCTTGCTCTTCACTCACAGCTTCCAAATTTTCAGGAAAGTTGTCAAGGTGGGAATGGAGGAAATGCACTTTCAAACACATCAGGCAACCTCAAGCTTAAAATGCTTTCAGCATTCGTCCGACGATTGTTTGTAGTCAGGGTCTTTGTTATTGCCTGAAAATTTCTCTACGACCTCTTTAAATGCAATCCACCCTACTTTTTGAGGATGTGTTGTGTCACCCGGGGACCAGGGGTACTCAGATCCGGGCCACGAGGTCACTTCTGTGGGTATCACGGTGGCGTGACCCGGTCTGTGATCCCAGGCTCCACAGTAAAAGGGGATTTGGTAAGGGAAATTGTCCGTGACGCCACCCACGGTTGTGGTGAGGTTGGAACACCACCGCTGCTTTGGACGGGGATCCCGGGAGCGATGGTATGGAGCAGCTAGATGTTATTTCTCCCCTCCGTGGGTAGGGGGTTGGTTGTCCCGGGGCCCGGTGATGGGGTAAGCCGGGAGCAGGGCGCAGTGCTGCGGTGCGGTGCCCGAGGGCACGGGCGTACTCACAAGTATTTCACACAGAGTCACTGGTAAACTAGGAATTGCTAGTGTCCACAGCCTTCGGTACGGGGGTGTTAGTGTCCCACACACGGTGCAGCAGCTCCTGTTCTTTCCCTGCAGCCAGGTGCCTTTCTCTCCACTCTCTTCCTCTTTCTCCTCAGCCGGGAACGGGGAATCCACTCCCCTGTAGTGATCCGGGTCACCCTAGGTACCGAGGGGCCACTACCCTGCTCCGGCTACCTCTAGCCCCTTCCTCACTACAGCCTGTCCCGGCCCTCTCGGAGCACGCTTCACTTCCAGCCTGGGAGCTACAACTCCCGACTTCTCTTCTCTCTGTCTCTCCAAACACTCTGCTCCAGCCCCTCCCCTCTGCTCTGCTTTTCTCTTACCCTGGGGGATGTGGTTTGTCCTGCTGCACCGGTGTGAGATCAGATTACCAAGGAGGATTAACTCTTTCTGTGACAACCTGACTTTGCCAGGGCGTCACAGTGTCATGGTATTGATATACTCTTGATCAGCTATAAGCCTTCTAATGTCTGGTACGACGAACACACCTTCCTTCAATTTTGCCTCTGAGAGGCCTGGAAAATTGGCGACCAAGTATTTGAAGCATTCTCCATCTTTTGGAAGTGATTTTACGAATTGCTTCATAAATCCCAATTTGATGTGGAGAGGTGGTAGAAGAACTTTATGGGGAGGAACCAAAGTTTCTCGGAGGACATTTTTTTCACCAACTGTGAGCACCCTCGGCTGCCAGTTCTTCTTGGTCCAGTGATTTTGTCGGTCTCGACTGTCCCATAGACACAGAAACAAGGGTATTTGGTATACCCAGCTTGTTGCCCGAGCAGGATGCACAAGACTTTCAAATCCCCGCACACTTGCCAACCGTGGTCTTCATATTTAAGTTTATGAAGAACCAATTCCAAGTTCTCGTAGGTTTCCTTGAGGTGTACGGAATGACCTACAGGGATGGAAGCATAAAAACCGCCGTTGTGGAGTAAAACTGCTTTGAGACTTCTTTTTGAAGAATCTATAAAAAGACGCTATTGCGCTGAGTCATATTGGATTTTCAACTGACCCATCAAACCTTCGACATCGATGCAATAAACCAACTTATCTTCCTGGGCAAAGTAAGGAACGAACTCATCTTCATGAAACCATGAAAAAGACACTCCTGGCAACAATAAATTCTTGCTTTTGAGCCTTGAGCCGAGTAACTCAGCGGCATCTTTGGGAAGATTTAAGGGGCACTTTGCACGCTGCGACATCGCAGGCCGATGCTGCAATGCCGAGCGCAATAGTCCCCGCCCCCGTCGCAGCGGCGATATCCTTGTGATAACTGCCGTAGCGAACATTATCGCTACGGCAGCTTCACATGGACTCACCTGTCCTGCGACCGTCGCTCTGGCCGGCGACCCGCCTCCTTATTAAGGGGGCGGGTCGTATGGCGTCACTGCGACGTCACACGGCAAGCGGCCAATAGGAGCGGAGGGGCGGAGATGAGCAGGATGTAAACATCCCGCCCACCTCCTTCCTTCCGCATATCCTACGGAAGCCGCAGTGACACCGGTAGGAGATGTTCCTCACTCCTGCGGCTTCACACACAGCGATGGGTGCTGCCGCAGGAACGAGGAACAACATCGGACCGTCGCGTCAGCGTAATCATGGATTACGCCGACGCTGCACCGATGATACGATTACGACGCTTTTGCGCTTGTTAATCGTATCATCGAGCCTTTACACACTATGATGTCGCATGCGATGCCGGAAGTACGTCATTTTCAATTTGACCCCACCGACATCGCACCTGCGATGTCGTAGTGTGCAAAGCCCGCCTAAGTCTCTTATCAAATAATTCATCTCCTCCTGGTAAAACAATTTTGGTCTTGTATCATCTTCAAAGTCAGAACTTGATTCAACTGGTTCAGGTATGACTCCACCTTCATCGGACATAGTTATCTATTCCAAGGTAGCAGGGAACTTGGGTACTGGTATATCTGTGCCATGGGGGATGGGACAAATTGCTGAGTGAATATTGGGGTATAAAATAGAATGCTTCCATTTTGAATTATACCCTTTCACAGCGCATGAACAAAAGTAACAATCATCACTATGGTTCTTTTGCTCTCGCCATACCATAGGAATCCCATAACGGAAAGCTTTTTTCTTACCCTTGAACCAATTTCGGTGGTCCTCAACACACCGTTTGCACACTTTATGAGGTGCCCAAGCTTTATCTTGATCTCCAAGCTTTAGTCCGAAATATGCGAAGTATACTTTTTTCACAAAGTCTGTAATATTTAGCTGTTGCTTCAACACTGTATATTCACCACAAATGTAACAGAAACTGTCAGGCGAATTAATACACTTCAGCTGAGCCATAATGCTAATTTTGGGAAACATGGTTGAATATGAAGAGCTAACACGAACTGAGATTAAAAAGTGTGAACAGGCGAGAACAAAGATAAAACAACTGAAACAAGCCGGGGCATGTCCGAGCCCACTCATTCAGCTTGTGACATGTTGATGCTGGTTTCATTAGCTCACTCTGAAAGTTCTTTTCTTTGAAATTTATATTTTTTTGGCATTATATATCTTCAATTCATTGATGTGAATTAATTAATAGTAATTCTGACTTTCAAAAAAAAAAAATATTTTGTGGCAAATCCTGACGTCCAGGATTTTTTTTCAATATTTTTTTTCATTTTCAGCACACCAAAATACATTGAAATTAGATTAAAATAATCAAACAGCTTTTTAGTCGCAGACCTGTGTAATACAAAAAGCTGACCTGCACCTCCAAACAGTATAAAGCAAGTGTAAGCAGGTGCAAGCTGCTATGACTGCATAATACACAAATAAAATAACACAGCAGCCTCTAAGCGCCAAGATATATAAGAACATTGAACACATAAAATTTAAATTGCATTACAGCTATATGGAATATACTTTTAAAAATGAAGGTACTTAGCGCATAAACAGCCAATTCTTGCGAGCTCATCTACTGCGACAAGGCATCTTCCTTTGACAGGACCCTAAACTAATATCATGCCTCTCCTTGGCTAAAAACTTGCAAATTTGATAGATAAATAGTTAGATGGATAATAAATACCCTGCACCTCCAAACAGAATAAAGTATGTGTGAACAGGTGCAATACTGCACAATACACAAATTAAAGAATACAGCAGCCTCTGTAAGTGTCAAGATATATGTGAACAATGAACATGCAACATTTAAATTGCATTATAGCTATAAGGTTTATACTTTTAAAAATGAAAGTACTTAGAGCATAAATCGGCCAATTCATGCGTGCCCATCAACCCCGATAAAGCATCTTTCTTTGACAGGACACTAACCTAATATCGTGCCTCTCCCGGGCTAAAAACCTACAAATTTGATAGATAGATAAATAGATAGATAGATAAATAGATTAATAATACAAAAAACTGAAAAGCACCTCCAAACTGATTAAAGCAAGTGTGAATAGGTGCAAGCTGCTATGACTGCACAATATACAAATAAAAGAATACAGCAGCTTCTGTAAGCACCAAGATATATGTGAATATTGAACATATAAAATTTAAATTACATTACAGCTATATGGAATATAGTTTTAAAAATTAAGGTACTAAAGGCCGCTTTACACGCTGCGACATCGCTCAAGTGATCTCGTTGGGGTCACGGAATTTGTGACGCACATCTGGCCGCTTTAGTGATGTCATTGCATGTGACACCTATGAGTGATTTTGCATCGTCGCAAAAACGTGCAAAATCGCTAATTGGTGACATGCCCCCCTATTCCCAATTATCGTTGCTGCTGTGTGTACAATGTAGTTCGTCATTCCTGCGGCAGCACAGATCGGTATGTGTGACACCGCAGGAACGAGGAACCTCACCTTTCCTGCGGCCGCCGGCAATGCGGAACGAAGGAGGCGGGCGGGATGTTTGGCCCGCAAATCTCCGCCCCTCTGCTTCTATTGGGCGCCCGCTTAGTGACGTCGCTGTGACGCCGAATGAATCGCCCTCTTAGAAAGCAGGCGGTTCGCTGGTCACAGCGACGTCGCTAGGCAGGTAAGTAGTGTGACGGGTCTGAGCAATGTTGTGCGCCACGGGCAGTGATTTGCCCATGTCGCACAACCGATGGAGGCGGGTACGCACGCTAGCGATATCGGTAACGATATCGCAGCGTGTAAAGCGGCCTTTAGGGCATAAACCAGCCAATTGATGCAAGCCCATCAACCACGACAAGGCGTCTTTCTTTGATGGGAACATAACCTCAAATCATGCCTCTCCTGGGCTAAAAGCTTACAATTATATGGGCAGGAAAGATCCAGCATCAATCAAAAAACAGCTTTAGGCAGAGTCAGAAAAGGAGGCAGTCACAGCCCTCCAATGGTTAATACAAAAGAAAAAACTGACCACAGATTTCTCGGTCGGTCCTCTTGAGAGTCCTCAGTGGTTGATACCATTTAGAACTCTCAATTTTCATTATTTTTTCGATCTACTGAAGATATATTTTTCTGTCCTCTTTGACATTCCTGGGATGAGGAGCAGGTCATCATGTAGCATGACATTAGTCTTCTTGGATGTCTGCCATCACTAGACACTAGATACTATTTGGCAAGACATCGTCATCGGTGATCCATAATTGTCTATGGTACTCACATGCCCTCTACAAATATTGCAAAACCACTTGGAGAAGTTCATTTATATTGGTTCACCGTGATTATTATATTGCAAACGTCCAATGAATCAGCAACTTCAAAAGCTTCCAACTTGATATCATAGGACTGTGGTTTAAAAATATCCCCGGCTCACAATCTTATCAGACGATAAAGCCGTGTCAATAGAATGATTTCATGTACCAATAGACAATACTGCGCAGACAGTTCATTTTCCAGCAGACACACCTTTACCTAATCATTTCCTTTGGAAGCACTGTATAAATAATGCCGGTTACACAATGCTGGCAGGCCAGGTGTGGCAATGTACAGGAAGAATGTGCACTGATGAATTATGGGTTAATAGCATCATTCGGCTTTATTGCCGTCATAACCTACTTAAGCAATTGCATGTCTAGAAGCCATAAGGCAATTTTTCTATTATCTTATCGCTGATCCTTATCAAGACAGAAATCAGAAAAATGGCTAGACAAGGCAATGAGAAGCTGGCACGAACTGTGTTCAGTTCCGGAACTCGATGTCCAACTGGTGGCAAGAAGCTGATGCCACCAAGTGCTTCAAGTGCGCCTTATCTTAGGTATCGTATTGCTGTCCTAATGATCGGTGTGAACAGATACAAAGGGAACACTATGGAAAGAGTGCAATGCAGAATATGAGCAGTACCCGGTGCTGAGCCATGGAAAGCCTCTTGTGGAAACAGTCAAAGGGGTGCCATGAAGACTGTCATGCGATGTTCAGCTCTGCATACACCTGCTGGTATGGAGTTGTCAGACTCTGTTCACACTGCATAGTCTGGCAAGCAACCTGAGGCTTTTGGATTGTTCAACCAGAGCCGGGCGTCATCCGGTTCAGGTTCACTGATCTTCAGCTCTGCAGGAGTTAATTCCTGCAGACTTGTGAGCAGGAACTAAGGGGTACTTTACACGTTGTGACATTGCTAGCATCAGCTAGCGATGTCCAGCGCGTTAGTACCCGCCCCCGTCGCACATGCAATATCTTGTGATTGCTGCCGTAGCGAACATTATCGCTACAGCAGCTTCACATGCACATACCTGGTCGGCGACGTTGCGGTGACCGCCGAACTATCTCTCCTTCAAGGGGGAGTGGCGTTCGGCGTCACCGTGACGTCACCACGACGTCACTAAGCGGCCGGCCCATAGAAGCGGAGGGGCGGAGATGAGCGGGACATAACATCCCGCCCAACTCCTTCCTTCCGCATTGACGGTGGACGCAAGTAAGGAGATGTTTGCCGTTCCAGCGGCTTCACACACAGCGATGTGTGACGCCCCTGGAGCGACAAACAACATCGTACCTGCAGCTGGAGCGACATTATGAAAATGAACGACGTGACACAGATCAGCGATTTTTGACTGTTTTGCGCTTGTTCATCATCTCTCCTAGGATTTACACATTGCGATGTCTCTACCGGCGCCAGATGTGCGTCACAACAATCGTGACCCCGGCGATATTTCGGTAGCGATGTTGTAACGTGTAAAGTACCCCTAAGACCTCAGGTTGCTGATTGCCACATCCAGCTGCCTCCTCCCCATTTAAAGCACCGCTTCCTTCCAGTATGTGCCGATCATAGCTTCAGCTTAAGCTCCAGCAATCCTGGTCTTGGTGGTTATCCTGTTAATGGTGATCTGTGCTGCTCTTCTGAGTGGTGTGAACCTTCTCCTGTTGTGCGTTATTTTCCCCCCTTGTTTCTGTTGTTTCCCAGTACACATATCTCTCCTGTGTGTTTTGTGTGCTGTTCCGTTCTCTCTTGTCCGTGTCTTTTTGTGGGGTTCTGTCATTGTATTTTCCAGCCTGCTCCAAGTGAGTGGGAGAGGGGGAGTAAGATATATAAGATATATTGCAAAGTTTCTTATTTTCATGTGTACTATTGACTTCTGTGGGTTGGGGGTTGGGGTGAATAGTATGAAGGTTACTCTTTAACTTCAGTATTATATGGGGGCTTTAAGGGGATATTATTTTGATACTTAGCCGGGGTTCTGCGTAAGGTCCCCGTTGCTGACATCTTGGTCCTCTTGTGGCTGAGCTTCATCAGCTTCACAGGACAATGTTAAAGGGAACCAACCACCATGATTTTGCTATATAAAGTAAAGGCAGATCCATAATGGCCCTCGGATGCTGTATGCAAGCTTAGCTATTGTTGAAAGATTGGGTGCTTAATTGCTGAATATCTGTAATCATGCACTGCCCTTTGATTGACGTGTGCACCGGTGGTGAGATTTTGTGAGTTGGGTCCTCGGTGTTTATTCCTTCTCCTGCGTCTTGTATTGCATACCCCCTTTTTTTTTATTTAAATACGCTACGCCGCACAACGCCAAACTATGATGTTTTCATTAACACTAGAAGTCCCAGAGAGGGGTCATTTAACATTTTTACCTTTGCAATGGGGGGAGCTCGAAATTTCTGGGACTTCTATTGTTAAAATAGCGCCGGAGTCCGCACATGCGCCTTCCCCGATCTTCAGCACCATTTTATTTAACAATCTTTGTTGCCGTAGAAACCAACCACCACAGCTTAGTTTTTGAATTTTAAACAGCTTTGGAATGTTCAGCAATGCTGCACTGTGATTGGTTGCTATGGGCAACACAGACAGTTATTCTTTTCAGCAGTTTTTATTTACTCCATGCCGCCACAGAGACTTGATAAGAACTAAAAAGGAGTCAAATTATTACAAGAAATGGTGCATCTAACGTAGTAATCACAGAGAAGCAGAAACTCTAAGCTAATCTCTAGGAAGAATAACATTCTTCCGGACAATGATCTGCACAAATTTACCGAATTATTTTATTACATTTTTATGATGGCTGCCATAAGGTTGTATATTATGAACACATTGACCTGAGCAGACGGTATCTCCCGTAGATTTTACCCAATGACTGGGTGATCACATTGTAGAGTCAGCAATACTTAACATGGAAAAGCATTTTGTGCACGTGAAACTTATCGCAGACAGGTGCGTGGGAAGTCATAGCAAATAAAGGTGTCATTCAGATGCCCTGATTAGTGAAAGTGCACGTGTTTAATGTTAGCAAATCCTCTAGGTGTCACTGTACAATTTAGGCAGATGCATGGTGGCTCAGTGGTGGCTCAGTGGTTAGCACTGCAGTCTTGTGGTGGCTGAGTCCTGTAGCACTGGGCTCCTGGGTTCAAATACCACCAAGGACAACATCTGGAAGGAGTTTGTATGTTCTCTGCATGTTTGCGTGGGTTTCCTCTGGGTACTCTGTTTTCCTCCCACACTCCAAAAACATACTGATAGGGAATTTAGATTGTGAGTCCCAATGGATACAGTGTTGCCATTGTACGTAAAGTGCTGTGGAATTAATAGTGCTATATAAATTAATAAATATAATTATATATAGTTTGCATCTGCAATACTTGGCGATGGTCAACCTTGATCATAAAGGGGACTCTAATCGTATTAGCTTAGAACCAGCAAATTCATGCAGTCATTAGAAAGTATCCATGAGGTTCTTATAGCGTCATTATGCTATATGTACCTGTGAGAGTGTGGAGCTGCCATCTGTAGTGTCTCCTCACATCCACCAGAGGGGTCTCTGCTCAGACTGGACAAAAGACTCTGTGTGGTCAGGTACAGGACAGTGTGTACACACATCTGTTAGTTTGGGGGACATATACATCATATTGGAGATGCTGGGGACATACACATCACAAGAGAGGCTGGGGCATAATATACAACACAGGAGGGGCTAGGGGCATATACATCACAGGAGGGGCTAGGAGTATATACATGACAAGATGGGCTGGGGGAGGGACTGGGGGCATATACATCACAGGAGGGGCTGGGTCATATACATGTCACCAACTCCTTGTGTAATACATGTGCCCAAAGTGTCTCTTGTGATGTATATACAGCAGTCCCAGCATCGCCTATGTGATGTATCTGCCTCCAGTGTCTCATATGGGATGTATGTGCCTCCAGCGTCTCCTGTGATGTATGTGGTTTACCAATCTTAATATCACAAAGAGTTGTCTGCACTCCAGACTGAGACAAACCTGGAAAAGCAGCTGTGAGAAGCAACATGATTAGTATCATCAAACATCACAGCCGCAGCTCTGGCCACCACAAAAGTGGTGAGTTAATTAAAGAGGTGGTTCACCCATATTCATTATTGGCCACATCGATATTATGTTGAGAAACAAGGTTTCTCTCAAATACCTTGTGTTGCCAATAGTGCCTGTGAGCGGCGCTATTGCGAACCGCTTTCCCCCATCGCCTGATCCCCGGGCTCCGTGACCTCTGGGATCCGGTAATGTCACATTAACTTCCTGTTCACCTGACATCACCGCGGCCGGCCCCAGTCTTCCTGAGTCACTGGGCTGCGTGCAGCATTTCACTGCTCATCACAGCCCAGTGTCGCTCCTGCTTGCGCACTCTGCAGTGACGCTGGGCTGTGACGAGCAGTGAAATGCCACCCACAGCCCAGTCACTCAGGAACATTCAGGAAGACTGCAGCCTGCCTCAGTTGACGTCATATCACCAGATCCCAGAGGTTACGAAGCCCGAGGGTCACACGAAGTGGGTGAGTGGAGCACAATAGCGCCTCTCACAGGCAGTCTTGGCAACCCAAGATATTTGAGAGAAACATTGTTTCTCAACATAATATCGATGTGAAAAATAATGAATATGGGTGAATCATCCCTTTAATTGTTGGACCAAATATAACAGGGTCTTTTTCACTTTGACAAATTTGTACAGCCCCCAAAGGTTGGTAGAAATTTCCAAATGGCCCTTGGCATAAAAAAGGTTTCTTACCCCTGCTCTAAGGGCTCTTGCAGATGAGCGTATTAATCACTGTGTGCTGTCTGATTTTTGGGCGGATAGCACACGGACAGCACAGTGACCCACAATATTCAATGGGTATGTTCAGCTCAATGATTTTTCTCTCTGTGAGAAAAAAATCACTACACACACTGTTTTCTTCTGAATCTTGGATAAGACCCACCCATTCAAGTCTATTGGGGTGTAAAAAACAAAAATCAGACCCCACATTGAATATCTGTGTGAAGACAGATCGCAGTCAAATCAATAGATGGGTATAAGGTAAAAGAATAACAGCAGGCCAGAAGGATTTTAATGTAAAAGGTAGAATAACAGCAGGCCAGAAGGATTTTAAGGTAAAAGGTAGAATAACAGCAGGCCAGAAGGATTTTAAGGTAAAAGGTAGAATAACAGCGGAAGACAAACAATGAAAAAGAGTATTCCACAATAGGGATCACCAGAGAAATATTTTTTTTTAGAAAATTGAAAAAACTTTATTACATCATAGGTGTACAAAATAATGGCTCAAGGGACAATCGAACACAGAGCACAAGGATTAATGTACAAAGAGAAACAGACAATGAAACATTAAAAACATTTAAAATAAGTGCCCAAATAGGGCATAGTTACTGAACAAGCTAACCCCAACATAAATATCAACACCATTATGTGTCAAATAGCAGTTTTCTCATATATAATAGATAAGGCTCCACTGAGGATTGTACATTTAACATCCTCCTTTATCATGCATTATCCTGTATTGGTCACTGTAAAGCCTGTATCAGGTCTGAAAATTCAGACAGATCACAGTCAAATCAATAGATGGGTATAAGGTGAAAGGTAGAATAAGAGCAGGCCAGAAGGTATTTGAGATAAAAGGTATAATGACAGCAGGCTAGAAGGATTTTAATATAAAAGGTATAACAGCAGGCCAGAAGGATTTTAAGGTAAAAGGTAGAATAACAGCAGGCTAGAAGGATTTTAAGGTAAAAGGTATAATAACAGCAGGCCAGAAGGATTTTAAGGTAAAAGGTAGAATAACAGCAGGCCAGAAGGATTTTAAGGTAAAAGGTAGAATAACAGCTGGTCAAAAGGATTTTAAGGTAAAAGGCAGAATAACAGCAGGCTAGAAGGATTTTAAGGTAAAAGGTATAATAACAGCAGGCCAGAAGGATTTTAAGGTAAAAGGTAGAATAACAGCAGGCCAGAAGGATTTTAAGGTAAAAGGTATAATGACAGCAGGCTAGAAGGATTTTAAGGTAAAAGGTAGAATAACGGCTGGTCAGAAGCATTTTAAGGTAAAAGGTAGAATAACGGCTGGCCAGAAGGATTTTAAGGTAAAATGTAGAATAACAGCAGGCCTGAAGGATTTTAAGGTAAAAGGAAGAATAACAGCAGGCCAGAAGGATTTTAAGGTAAAAGGTAGAATAACAGCAGGCCAGAAGGATTTTAAGGTAAAAGGTATAATAACAGCAGGTCAGAAGGATTTTAAGGTAAAATGTAGAATAACAGCTGGTCAGAAGGATTTTAAAGTAAAAGGTAGAATAACAGCAGGCCAGAAGGATTTTAAGGTAAAAGGTATAATAACAGCAGGCTAGAAGGATTTTAAGGTAAAAGGTAGAATAACAGCAGGCCAGAAGGATTTTAAGGTAAAAGGTATAATAACAGCAGGTCAGAAGGATTTTAAGGTAAAAGGTAGAATAACAGCTGGTCAGAAGGATTTTAAGGGAAAAGTTATAATAACAGCAGGCCAGAACGATTTTAAGGAAAAAGGTATAATAACAGTAGGCCAGAAGGATTTTAAGTTAAAAGGTAGAATAACAGCAGGCCAGAAGGATTTTAAGGTAAAAGGTAGAATAACAGCAGGCCAGAAGGATTTTAAGGTAAAAGGTATAATAATGTCGCGGGCGGGGAGGAGGGTGGTAACGCTGCGCTCTCCCACAGTTCGGGTCCGGCCGCCGCTGCTCTGCGGCTACTGCTGCTCGGTGGCTCGAGCGATAGGCCGGATCCCGGGGACTCGAGCGGCGCTCCTCGCCCGTGAGTGAAAGGGGTGATTTGTTGGTGGGGGATTTGATTAATGTCCGTGACGCCACCCACGGTTGTGGTGATTGTGTGGACACCACCGCTGCTCTGTCTGGGGATCCCGGGAGTGGTGGTATGGAGCAGCTAGATGTTGGTTTGCCCCTCCGTGTGTAGGGGTTTTGGTGGTCCCGGGGCCCAATGTGATGGGGAGTTAGGATGGTTGACAGGCGGGTTATGGGGCCTGTGGAGGTGCAGGGACGCAGGGGCAGCGCTGTGCCGCACGGCACGGAGGTACTCACTCAGCCCAAGGATGATGACACAGTTCACGGTAAACAAACGGCTGGTTGGACGGGTCCCTCGGACGGCTGCGGTGTAGATGTTCCCTGCAAGTTAGCGGTGACTGTCTCTTCCCTGCACCTAGAAACGGTTGTTGGTAGCGATGGATTCCCACCGGTAACCCGCTCCCCAGCTTGGATATGAGCCGGAGGAGCCCCTCTCTTGCCCGCAGGCGCTGGCCCTGGGAACCTGGTGCCTTGGCGGTGGCGGTGTCTCCCCTTCACGGTTGGACTGTTGCCTTCAATCGGGACTTTGCTGCTGGGAGACCCGGAGGTCCCCTTCACTGACGGATTTGGCAAATTACGGCGACTCCTAGCCTTGCCGGGATCTGAAAGGCCCCTGCCAATGGTGCTGGCCTCTCTTTGTATACCGCTCCGGTACCGCCGGGCCACCACCCGTCCACGGTCCTTTCGGCAACCTCCGATCAGCCTCTCCTGCAGACGGTCACCGCCGTCTGCCAACCTTGCTGTCTCAGTCCGGGGCACACACCCGGACCAACTTCAGGCTCTGTTGCTGTCACTTTCCTTCACTTCCACTCAAAGTTCACTGTTTACTCCTTCACTTCCTCTAGCTTACTGCTCACTGCTGGTTTTCCCGCCTCCAGGACTGTGAACTCCTCGGTGGGCGGAGCCAACCGCCTGGCCCACCCCCTGGTGTGAACATCAGCCCCTGGAGGAGGGCAACAAGGATTTGTGTTCTGACCTTGGTGTGCCTGCAGGGAATGTGGGGTGTGTGGTGGTGTCATGACCTGTGACCCCTGGCTTGCCCAGGGCGTCACATTCCCCCTTAGCAAAACGCAGACCGTCCTCGGGCTGCCCGTCCAACACCGGTTTTATTTTCCTTTTTTTTTTCTGAAAAGATAAAAACAAGACATACAAGCATATTAACATCATCCCACAACGGGAGGCACTTTTCTTAAACGTTACGGTAACATTTTAAACGGTTGCTGCTGCCGCTCTCTCCCACCCAAGTAACCTGGCCCTGATGCTGCCCCTAAGAAACAGGCAGCACCCCTTGACCCCAGTCCTGAACCAAGTTACCCGAGTGGGATCTGTCCTTCCCCTCCAGAGGGTAGCCACCGGTTCCTGTGGTGGCTGGGCCCCACCCTGCTCCACTGCGGGCCCTCCCTCCAATCTGCCTCTCCGTAGGCGGTACGGTGGCAGTTGCAACAAAAACATATTATTTACAAGCCACTAACGTTTGTGGTTGCCCTGCAAGTTCACGGGCTTGTCCATAGGAGTTCCTATGCAAAACAACTTTTTCAAGCGGTCCCCACGGGGACAACGGTGCCGGCAACGGCCGGTTGCAAATCACGGATGCAGACAATCAGGTTACTGTTCGGTAATCATTTTCATTTTCAAAACTTGCAAAACTTTTAAACTAACACAGTGCTGGTCCCAACGGGGACTGTGACAACGGTGCTCCGCTGCCCTACTCAGAGTCCTCGGCATCACCTGAGGGAGGGGGTGCAGCGCTCACACGGGCCTCCTGGCTGCCCCTCAATTTTGCATCTAGGGCGAACCACCCCCTCTCTCCACAGTGCCGGGTGTACTGGACCAAGTCGCCCGGCATCAGATTTCGACCGGGGTGCTCCTCTGGCAGGTGAGCATTAACATCCCACCGGGCTATAAACACTTCGGCCTCCAGGCCCGGTTCATATATGAATCCATAGCCCCGGTGGACATCAAACCGCCTCACCTGCCCTTCATACAACGGGCCCCGGACATGGAAAGTTGCCTGACGGAGGTTCTCTTTTTCCCGGATTGCACGGGCCACCAACTCCGCCTTCTTCCTTTCCCTCTCCTCGATTTCCAGGCCCAATGGTACCGGCTCCCTGTCCCAGTACGGCGCTGCTGCGAGCTACAGCGCACGGGTCGCGCCCCGCGGGACATTTTGGACGCTGCCCACTGTTAGGGATCTGGGCGGCAGGTCCCGCGGTGTCTTGGCCTTGGACGCCGCCTTGCAGCGGCAACCCGGCGCAACCTCAGCCGAGGTGTGGGGGATGGGCACAGGGGCTTTCCTCTGTTGGGCCTTCGGCACGGAACGGGCTATCGGCTCCGGCTCGGGGGACTTCTCGGGAGACGCCTCCGGTTCGGGCTTCGGGGCTTTCCACGGCAGCACCTCCGGGCGGCTACCGGCTCCGGCTGCAGGTCGGCCCGCCGGGGCAGGCATGCTGGGTATCGCTACCGGTTGTGATGGCAACGGGCCTAGTGGCGGAGTCACGGCTTCCGGGACGGGTGGCACGGGAGGCAGCAGGGCGAGAGGGTTTAGACCGGGTCCCGCAGCCGCGATGACCGGCCCTTCAAGGGCATCGGGGCGTGGGTCACTCACCCTCCCTTCCGCAGCTTCCTCCTCGCGTCTCCACACGGTCGCTATGACATCCGCCATGTCGGTCTCCCACTCCTCCATGAGGAGCTGCATCTTGACCTGCAGCCTCTGGTAGAGCTGCGCGGTCCGGATCTCTACCCACGCCGCGGTTCCCGGCGCGGGGGCTACGGTGCTTCGGGACGGCATCCACATGCTGCTGGTGGCTTCTTCCAGGAACAAGATCACTGCAGAGTCCTGGCGTCCCTGCTTTTATAGCCGCGGCTACATGCGACCAGTCGCCATTTCGTCCCCCTTAGCCTTTTTCCGGCTCCTCCTCTACCGGGACGGGGTTTTGGCCTTCGCGCCTCCACTACTCGAGAAGACGCTCGAGCGGGAACTTTTCGCGCCAAAGATGGTGGCTTCTGAAATTTTCTGGCCGGACACCTCCGACGGTAACAAGGCGCACCTCTAGCAGACGGCAGAGCGGTAAGATCCTGTTCGTGACGCCAAGTTGTCGCGGGCGGGGAGGAGGGTGGTAACGCTGCGCTCTCCCACAGCTCGGGTCCGGCCGCCGCTGCTCTGCGGCTACTGCTGCTCAGTGGCTCGAGCGATAGGCCGGATCCCGGGGACTCGAGCGGCGCTCCTCGCCCGTGAGTGAAAGGGGTGAATTGTTGGTGGGGGATTTGATTAATGTCCGTGACGCCACCCACGGTTGTGGTGATTGTGTGGACACCACCGCTGCTCTGTCTGGGGATCCCGGGAGTGGTGGTATGGAGCAGCTAGATGTTGGTTTGCCCCTCCGTGTGTAGGGGTTTTGGTGGTCCCGGGGCCCAATGTGATGGGGAGTTAGGATGGTGCTGGCCTCTCTTTGTATAATGCTCCGGTACCGCCGGGTAACCACCTGTCCACGGTCCTTTCGGTCCTTTCGGTAACCTCCGATCAGCCTCTCCTGCAGACGGTCACCGCCGTCTGCCAACCTTGCTGTCTCAGTCCGGGGCACACACCCGGACCAACTTCAGGCTCTGTTGCTGTCACTTTCCTTCACTTCCACTCAAAGTTCACTGTTTACTCCTTCACTTCCCCTAGCTTACTGCTCACTGCTGGTTTTCCCGCCTCCAGGACTGTGAACTCCTCGGTGGGCGGAGCCAACCGCCTGGCCCACCCCCTGGTGTGAACATCAGCCCCTGGAGGAGGGCAACAAGGATTTGTGTTCTGACCTTGGTGTGCCTGCAGGGAATGTGGGGTGTGTGGTGGTGTCATGACCTGTGACCCCTGGCTTGCCCAGGGCGTCACAATAACAGTAGGCCAGAAGGATTTTAAGCAAAAAGGTATAATAACAGCAGGTTAGAAGGATTTTAAGGTAAAAGGTAGAATGACAGCAGGCCAGAAGGATTTTAAGGTAAAAGGTATAATAACAGCAGGCCAGAAGGATATTAAGGTAAAAGGTATAATAACAGCAAGCCAGAAGGATTTTAAGGTAAAAGGTAGAATAACAGCAGGCCAGAAGGATTTTAAGGTAAAAGGTATAATAACAGCAGACCAGAAGGATTTTAAGATAAAAGGAATAATAACAGCAAGCCAGAAGGATTTTAAGGTAAAAGGTAGAATGACAGCAGACTAGAAGGATTTTGAGGTAAAAGGTAGAATAACAGCAGGCCAGAAGGATTTTAAGGTAAAAGGTAGAATAACAGCAGGCCAGAAGGATTTTAAGGTAAAAGATAGAATAACAGCAGGCCAGAAGGATTTTAAGGTAAAAGGTAGACTAACAGCAGGCCAGAAGGATTTTAAGGTAAAAGGTAAACTAACAGCAGGCCAGAAGGATTTTAAGGTAAAAGGTAGAATAACAGCAGGCCAGAAGGATTTTAATATTACTTTACTGAAGAAAGTCAGTATTTTATAGATGTCAGCTTGAGCGTAGTGTCCTTCACTTGTAAAACCGATTATCAGTTCCATTCATTCTGCTTTTTGTAACCTGTAGGAAAGAAGAATATCACCGGTTAATTATAGAACATTATTCCATATGTCTGGATGTAAATGCTGGAGATCAATTGCTGATTATAGAAATGCAATGGGAATTTATTTAAACAGAGCAAGGCCAGCAACAAGAGAGAAGAAATATGAAAGGCTTAAAGCTGTTGTCTCGCTGGTGTTTCTTTGTATCCTTCATAGTGCGGTCTTCATAAGTAGACCTCTTTTATTCATTCACCAGTGAAGCAGATTTGTTTGAAGCAATAGGACGTTCAATCAGCATTTTCAATTCTTTATAAATAGCACATTAACGCATTTATAAAAGCAGATTACTGAGGGACTTAACATCACAGAGCGGCGGTAACAATGTGGCTATATACAGCATCCACAGATGTAAAAATAATCAGCAAGAAGGGTTCCGTAACAATAGACTGCGTGCCGGAGGAAAATCGGGCTTAAGTAACAAAAAGAGGGCTGGAATTAATTCTGGGAATGCAAACTTAACACATAGGTTCTCCGCTGGTGGATGTATAAAAGATTTTGGCAATGCTTAAAGAGGTCGTCCACTACTTTTACGTTGATAGTCTAGGCTTAGGATAGGTCATCAATGTATGATCGGCCAGGTTCCGACACACCGCACCTCCTCCGATCAGCTGTTCTCAGTCCCGGCAGCAGCAGCAGGCAGCCGGAAATGCTCCGTTCCGGAGCTGCTCCATCTACTGATAGTGGCCGCGGCCGGGTAATGCACATCCGCCTCCTATTGATTTGAATCAAGTCTCACTTTCGAAGCTGTAATAGATGGTGAGATATAGAGCCTGAAACTCAAAAAGTTCAAAACATCATTGTAATGTCCCCTAAGTGCCCCCTTAAAAAATAATGATTCCCTCTGCTTGCCCCCTCCAAAAGTAGCAATGGCACCTTTGGCATTGTTGTTCTTTCTTTTTAAATTTTGTGCCTCTAACAAGGTTGCGGCTAGGGTAAGTATCCCTGTGGTCCTTTCAACATGACTGGCATCCATTGTTTCATATACCTATTGAGTTCTATAGGTGAGTCTCATTCGAAAAACTGAATAATCTAGTGCATGCAGTGGTTTTTCTTACAAGGGTCCATGTGAAAAAAAACTTTCAGCTGAACTGGCCCATTAACTTACATTGGTTTGTATACTGGCCTTCATGCACAGCACAAGTAGGAAAAATATGGTCTTCTTATTGAGACTACAAAGAAGAACTGAGATACCATGTGGCTCAATATTATGGAGCTATAGGCACTCTGTGTGCCCCTGTGTGGTGACTCCTTTAACTGCACCATTAGAGAAGAAGAACTTAATAGTACTTCATTGGATGGAAGATGGTACCGGTACAGTAGGGGCCCGAAGATGTTTATGGATGCCGTACTATACCTATACACTTTCAATTTCTTAGTAATTCTTTTTGTAGGTGGTGCTGTGTGTCACTAACAATATATTCTCTTAGTCACTTTTTACTAAATAGTAATCGCATCCTTCCTGCAGGTACCCAATCATAGAATCATAGAATGGTAGAGTTGGAGGGGACCTCAAGGGCCATCCGGTCCAATCCGCTGCGAGTGTGGGTTTTCCTAAATCATCCCACTATATGTTTATCCAATTTTCACTTGAAGATTTCCATTGATGGAGAGCTCACCACCTCCTGTGGTTGCCTGTTCCACTCTCTGACTGCCTTCACCACCTCCGTGGTAGTCTGTCCCACTCCCTGACTGCCCTCACTACTTCCCATGGTAGCCTATTCCACTCCTTGACTGCCCTCACTACCTCCCGTGGTCGCCTGTTCCACTCCTTGACTGCCCTCACTATCTCCCGTGGTCGCCTGGTGCACTCACTGACTGCCCTCACTACCTCCTGTGGTCGACTGATCCACACCCTGACTGCCCTCACTGTCAGAAAGATTTTCCTAATGTCTAATCTGAATCTCCTTCCTTTAAGTTTCACCCCATTGCTTCTTGTACTTCCTTGTGCTAATGAGAACAGGGTAGTTCCTTCTGCACTGTGCCTGCCTTTCAGATATTTGTAGACCGCTATTAAGTCTCCTCTCAGCCTTCTGTTTTTCAAACTAAACATCCCTAGTTCTTTTAGCCGTTCTTCATAGGACATGGTTTGCAGACCATATACCATCAATCAAGTAGAGAGAATGACCCCAAACTGCTCACCCCTGCCCTCCAAGGGCCTTAAGGCACAGAAGAACTTCTTTAATGTTGTTTACCCTTTCCACCTTGTCCATAACCTTCTATTTACACGTAAAATGGTTAATTTTGTGGGTTCAAATCCCACCAATGACAACAACATCTGCTAGGAGTTTGTATGTTCTCCCTTTGAGCATCAAAGTTAATATGCGTAACCAGCATTCAGTGTTTTGGGGGGGTCATGGGTTTCATATGATAGCATTTCTGTATGCAAGCTGTCGATTCGTATTGCATTGATGATGCCCTACAACTTTGTAATTCTCTTTTTTTCTCTATCTTGTTCCGTTTTCGAGATAAAAATGCTAACTCTGTTGTTTTCCACCAGGTGGCGCTATAGGTGGTTTCATTGCATAGCGCATGGATACTTTACTATACCTAGACACCACTTCTATGCCTATAGCTGCCGCCGTTCTCAAGGTAATGGCGGTGGACAGGATATGGGTGGACACACTGTATACATGGTGCTATAAAAAAAAAATGGTCTCATATCTTATTTTTTGCATCAATATCCTGAAATGACCTGAAGAACGTACCTGACTTTACTACATATAGTCTTATCACTCTGAAAATATTAATTTTTTCTTTTACAGTTCGACTCTAGCTTTGTATAGGTTGACAGATATGTGTTTGCTTTGAAGTAAATGATGAATCACTTTGCCAAGTGAGTAAATCGTGCTGGGGCGCGACGCGGCATAACCAAATATTTAAAAAAAAAAAATATTATAGATATTATCTGTACTGCTAAGGTCAAAAGTACCAAATGTTTATACTGTTCTGCGCCGCGTGAAAGGAATTGTTATCTCAGGCAACCTTAGGCGTCCAATGCACTTGTCAAGCAACTGCCCAAAGGTAATGATATGTAACATTACTACTACTATTGTGAAATACATAAACCAAACAGACACCTGAGCTACAACACATGATGAATGAAAAAAAGAAGGATGTAATCAGCAGGTCCTACCTGTAACGCCACAGTGTCTGTGAGTCATGCGGCACGTATGTCTTTAGGTGTCACAACCGGCTTCAAAGCCATTCAAGGATAGAAGACAAAATATCTCATCCGTCCCCACTATTTTGTTCCTGCTTTAACTTAAAGGGGACAAAAAGAAAGATTGGTATCAGCTCACCTGTAGCCAAAGGAGGGGGTCACCGTATCCAGTACTCGTGCAAGGGAAAGGGTATACTGGCAATCCAGATTGTAGACAGAGGGTAATCCAGCAACAAAGTCCAAGGGATATTAAAATCCAAAAATGTTATTAAATCAAATTAAAATCCATATAAAAAAAGGTCCAAATAGGGTATAAACAACTGTCAGAGAGGATGCATTTCGAACCCAATGGCTCTTAGTCAGTCTCTACCTAGTAGTCTCTGGTAGAGACTGACTAAGAGCCATTGGGTTCGAAATGCATCCTCTCTGACAGTTGTTTATACCCTGTTTGGACCTTTTTTTATATGGATTTTAATTTGATTTAATACAATTTTTGGATTTTAATATCCCTTGGACTTTGTTGCTGGATTACCCTCTGTCTTTAACTTAAAGGGGTATTCCTATCTCCAAGATCCTATCCCAATATGTAGTAGGTGTAATAATAATAATTAGAAATGCAGTATAGTTCTCCTGATTACCTGTGTCTCTTACCTCATCTGAAGGGCATTGAAGTACTTTAGGTATCTATGGTTATAACTGGTGATAAGTGGACTGTAAAAGTACCCATGCACGTGTCGCGGGCGGAGGAAGGGACGCCGCGCTCTCCCACTCCTCAGGTCCGGCTGCCGCGGCTGCTGCGGCATGTTGCTGCTCGGTGGCTCGAGCGATGGGCCGGATCCCGGGGACTCTAGCGGCGCTCCTCGCCCGTGAGTGAAAGGGGGTTTGGGTGTGGGGATTGTTTATTGTCCGTGACGCCACCCACGGTTGTGGTGATTTGTAGACACCACTGCTGCTCTGTATGGGGATCCCGGGAGTGATGGTATGGGGCAGCTGGATGTTAGTCCTCCCCTCCGTGGGTAGGGGGTTGGTTGTCCCGGGGCCCAGTGATGAGGTGGGTGATGCAGGGCTTGGTGGGATGCAGGGATGCGGGGGCAGCTCTGTGTCTTGCGGCACTGTGGTACTCACTCAGCCTGAGACGATGACACAGTTCTCGGTAAAACACACGGCTGGAAAGACGGTTCCCACGGACGGCTGCACTTGCTTTCCCCAGTAGTTGATGGTGACGGTCCCTTTTTCCTGCACCTAAGATGATGATGGTTGCGATGGGTTCCCACCGGTAACCCGCTCCCCGGCTTGGATATGGGCCGGAGGAGCCCTACTTTGCCCGCAGGCGCTGGCCCTGAGAAACTGGTGCCCTGGCGGTGGCGGTGTCTCTCTGCTATGGTTGGACTGTTGCCTTCAATCGGGACTTGGTTGTTGGGAGACCCAGAGGTCCCCTTCACTAACGGATTTGGCAAATTCACGGCGACTCCTAGCCTTGCCGGGATCCGAAAGGCCCCTGCCACTGGTGCTGACTGCTCTTCGTATACCGCTCCGGTACCGCCGGGCCACCACCCGTCCGCGGTCCTTCCAGCAACCTCCAAGCAGTCACCCCTGCAGACAGTCACCGCCGTCTGCTGACCTTGCTGTCTCAGTCCGGGGCACACACCCGGACTAACTTCAGGCTTTTCAAACTGTCACTTTCCCTTTCCTCAGCTTCTCTCCTTTGCTCCTCTACCACTTCCTTCCACTTCACTGTTTACTCCTTCACGTCCCTAGCTGGACTCTTCCTCAGACTCTAGTCTGGCTTCAACTGCCTGGTTTTCCCGCCTCCAGAGCTGTGAACTCCTCGGTGGGTGGAGCCAACCGCCTGGCCCACCCCCTGGTGTGGACACCAGCTCCTGGAGGAAGGCAACAAGGATTTTTGGTTAGCTTTGGTGTTCATAACTGGGGTGTAGGGTGTGGTGGTGTTATGACCTGTGACCCCTGGCTTGCCCAGGGCGTCACACACACACCCTAGGGCCGGAGTGCTCCGGATCCAGCAACTCGTGTAAAGAAAAAATAAACGAAAAACAAAGAAAAAGGCATCTATGAGACCCCCCCAATAGTAATCTGTAAGTGAAAGGAAATAAAACACAAAACATAGAAAAAATCCTTTATTTGATATAAAATATAAAAAAAACACGCTCTTTCTCCATTTTATGCAGAAACTTTAGGCAGAAAGTTGCTAATCAGTAGTGGGGCGAGGTTTGACTACATTGCACGATACGACTTGTCCTTCGGGGATAATCTCTTGCTGATAAAACATTGATTTGATTGAAACTACATATAGCAAGCCAGTAATTGACATATCACTAGATTCAGGCTCCCTGCTCCTATATTATGTTGCTTTCAGATTAAGTAGTAACAACCTGCTGACAAATTCCCTTTAAGGAAACAAAAAAGCAATAAATAATTTTTGGGTGTTCTTTGAACTCCTGTATCTAAGATTGTGATCTAGGCAAAACTATCATGGGGTATAAAATGACTAAATAGGGACACCTATACTGGCCCTCAGACTACCTGTCCCTGTGATGTCCCTTATCTTAGAGGTAGGCTTGATGGTAGCCAGGTCTGAGCCCCCAGAATGACCCTGGCTCCTGTCCAAGACCTGTTCTTACTCCCCCACCTTGGGACGGGCTGGACACACCGTACCAAGCCCCACAAAATGACATGGACAGAGGAAAAAACAAAAGTCGTACACAAATACAAAGAAGAGACAATACGTGTACAGGGGGAAAAGTATAAGCAAGGAACTAAACGCACGATGGGGAAACTTCCACACCACTCAAGATAGCAACTACCGATTACCCCAAATAAGCTCACCACAAAGACCGGAATCGCAGGAGCATAAGCTGAAGCTATAATCGGCAGCAAACAAACAGACTCCCAGCCTTAAATAGGAAGGAGACAGCTGAATAGGAATGAGTCCACAGGAATTAACTCTTGCAGGACTGGAAAGAAGTGGAAAAGACTCAGCCGACGTCCGGCTGAGGCTGAGCAACTGGGAGACCTCAGGTTGCCTGCCGGACCCTGCAATGTGAACAGAGTCTGACGCTACCGCAGCACCCCGCGAGTGTGAACCTGAACACCTCATGACAATAACACAGTATAGCTCTTTTTCTTGAAGTATTCCTTTAAAGATACACTGTACAAAATAACTAGATAGAGACATATGTGTCATAAATTGAGCTTGGTAGAATATGTCTTCTTGAGTTTGTATATTGTTTAAAGAATGCATACAGCGTTCCCATCATATACTAAGCCTTGAGAACATTTGCAATATATAATTAGCTCTGATTGTCAGCTACAATGGCCGTTACTTGGAAATAGAATACATAAATATCTTTATTACATTGGCTATAAAAGTGGAAGAAGCGTTACATAACAGAAATATTCACTGCACCGGAATGTAGCTCTTCTATAAGTATCGTCAACGCTCCATCATGTAGGGTTGGATCACGACCAGTTGGCCAAATCCAATGGATTCTCTTGGATAAAAGATAATCACGGCTTTAGGTTAAGTGCCTGATTATATATTTGTCATTTCATATCATAAATGTGAATTTAATTGGATTTATATAATGTTGTCAATAAAAGGTCTGACGGCAAAATACTTTCCAAACACTTTATTTTTTGTCTTTGGTAGCTTTAAACTATTGGTTTTCCCCAAAACCTTGTTCCAAGTGGCATTTTTTTCTCATTATTATTATTATTATTATTATTAGTTATTATTATAGCACCATTTATTCCATGGCGCTTTACATGTGAAAGGGGTATACATAATAGGGACAAGTACAATAATCATAAACAATACAAGGCACAGACAGGTACAGGAGGATAGAGGTCCCTGCCCGCGAGGGCTCACAGTCTACGAGGGATAGGTGAGGATACAGTAGGTGAGGGTAGAGCTGGTTGTGCGGCGCTATATCAGACTGAGTTACGGCAGGTTGTAGGCTTGTCGGAAGAGGTGGGTCTGCAGGGTCCTTTTGAAGCTTGTCAAGGTAGGCGAGAGTCTGATGTGTTGTGGCAGAGCATTCCAGAGTATGGGGAAGGCACGGGAGAAATCTTGGATGCGATGGTGGGAAGAAGAGATGAGAGGGGAGTAGAGACGGAGATCTTGTGAGGATCGAAGGTTACGTGCAGGTAAGTACCGGGAGACTAGGTCACAGATGTAGGGAGGAGACAGGTTATGGAGGGCTTTGTATGTCATGGTTAGAGTTTTGAACTGAAGTCATTGGGTAATGGGAAGCCAGTGAAGGCATTGGCAGAGACGAGAGGTCGGGGAATAGCGGGGAGAGAGGTGGATTAGCCAGGCAGCATAGTTTAGAATAGATTGTAGGGGTGCGAGACTGTTAGAAGGGAGGTCACAGAGCAGGAGGTTGCAATAATCCAGGCGGGAGATAATAAGGGCATGTACTAGGGTATTTACTCATCATCATGTTTCAGTTTCCAGGTCAACTAGCCCAATCACTTTACAACATGAAGCCACGATTTCTGACCCTAATTCTAAGTTCACATGTTGCGTTTTGGCAACAATTTTTTTTTATGCAAAAACGAAATATGTGAACATAGCGTTAGAGTACTTATTATTGCTCCCTTTAAGTTTCCTACAGATATTACCTAAATGTAATCTAAAAATGCTAAGATAATATATAAAACAAGAATCAGGGCAAGTCCCTTTATGAATAGCTAAACATGGTTTCTAATGAATACTGAGTGATGGCCATATATTACCTATTTTTTGGACTAAAACTTCCAAATACATATACTGTTACATCTCGTGGCTCTCCTGAGGCAAGGACTGAGGCAGTCTCCCATTCCTTGCCTGCCACGAGCACTCCTGCTCAGCAGCGCCGAAGGTCTGCCAGACTGCGCAGTGTGCAGGAGATACCTTCTCAGAGAGGCAGCAGAAGGGTGACACCTAGTGGTTCTCCTGTTACAAGGAGTGAAGCGGTCTCCCATTCCTGGCCTGCCGCAGACTCTCCTGCTCAGCGGCCCCGAAGGTCTGCGAGGCTGCGCAATGTGCAGAGGTTTACTGCTCAGGGAAGCAGTGAGATTCCCGTTATATCTCCACATTGTGAGACCGAGGATCCCGCCTCTATTTCCCAGAGGCAGGAGGGTGAGCATGTGCAATGCGTGGTGGGTCCTGATTCGCTCACTGACGTCACACGGCTTGATGACAAGGCTGGTGACGTGGTGAATCCTGACTGGCCAGGCTGGGACGTCGTGGACCCTGATTGGGTCAAGTCCGTCATCTCCGCCTCGCGCCCGCCCTCGGGTGGAGCTGCACCTCCTTAAAAGCTCCCCCTGCCATCATGGCGGCGCGCGACTGTCCTTCTATGTTTGGATGTCTGGCAGCGTGCTGCCACGCCACTGCTCAGGCATTACTGTCTCTTGTGGGCTTGGCCCTTGCTGCTCCGGCAGTACCTCGTTTGCAGGCCGTGTTCCTGCCTTGCTGCTCCGGCAGTACCCCCGTCAACAGGCCGTGTTCCTGTCCCAGGTGAGCTCCTCAAGTCTCCATTGGACTCACCTGGTTATTGAAAGCACACGTGCGTGGGCACCTCTGTGCTACCCTCGTGCCATATTCTCGTGACTTCCACTGGCACACGTGCGTGGGCACCTCTGTGCTTCCCCGTGCAACAGGTACACCGAGCCGTGAGATCTGTGCCATACAACCCTCATGGGTTAGGGCAGATCGGTGTACATAGATCGTCTGTGACATTCCAGACAATCGCTAGCAGCAACCCGCTCACTCTTCACCCACCATAGCGGCGGTCCCTTACACCGCACAGTGGACCTTGACCGGCGGAAGCAGTCCATTTCCCATCTTGGCACGCTTCCCCGGGTCCCCCTCGTAACAATATACCATTGAAATATTCTGGCTGCTCTTAGCCACCACAAATAAATATTTCCTGCATACAATTTCATCATAGATTTCAATATACGGTATAAATAGTATGCTGCAAGTTCTTAAGCTCCCCCTAGTGGTGGCTGCAGGTAACTATTTTTTCCACACAATGCTTTGCTTATGTGGTGTCACGATGTGACTGTAGGATAGCAAGGGACAGGGGGCTCCTATAGTGTTCCTCACACTAGGGGTCCCTAGGCTATCCCTAACCTCAGGGTTATCTCTAATGGTGAAGATGCCCGAGTCCCATGCCTCCTCATTCTCCTGACCATATCTAATCTGTTAGCCTCTCCCCTAGGGAAGGAAGGGGCAGGAGTGTGATGGTAACACAGATTAAGACAGACAGGGTAAAACCAAAACTCAGACACACTGCAAACTCACAGGAACAAACAGTAAGAGACAAAAGGCCGCTTTACACGCTGCGATCTCGCTAGCGAGATCGCTAGCATGCGTACCCGCCCCCGTCGGTTGTGCATCATGGGCAAATCGCTGCCCGTGGCGCACAACATCGCTCGTACCCGTCACACATACTTACCTGCCTGGCGACGTCGCTGTGACCAGCAAACCGCCTCCTTTCTAAGGGGGCGGTTTGTTCGGCGTTACAGCGACGTCACCAAGCGGCCCCCCAATCGAAGCGGAGGGGCGGAGATGAGCGGGACGAACATCCCGCCCACCTCCTTCCTTCCTCATTGCCGGCGGCCGCAGGTAAAGTGAGGTTCCTCGTTCCTGCGGTGTCACACATAGCGATGTGTGCTGCCGCAGGAATGACGAACAACATCGTACTTGCAGCAGCAACGATTTTTGGGAATAGGGGCTCATGTAAACGATTAACGATTTTGTGACCATTTTCAATCGCACGTAGGTGTCAAACGCAACAACATCACTAAAGCGGCCAGATGTGCGTCACGAATTCCGTGACCCCCAACGACATCGCTTGATGTCGCTGCGTGTAAAGCGGCCTTAAGGAGAAAAGTAAGAGTAGGAAGGTAGCAACAATAAGACAACCGTTCATAGCAATAATACACAACAACCATCAGTAAGTCTGGATAACAACACCTGACCAGACAAGCTATAGCTGGCATTAATGAAGTGATACAGCCAGCATATAGAGGAGGGGAGCGAATATGATTGGTTCCCCACAGCATGTGATAAAAGAGAATAACAAGTAGTCCAATTTTGCTAGCCTGCCTAAGCTGTGGGTCAATGCCCGCGTCTCCCTGCCCTGATCACAGACCTCAGAGAAGTTAGCAGACAGAAGGCTAGAATCTGTAGCTTCCACAGATCCTGACGCCACCATCACAGTCCTTGAGACATGTGGGTAATAACATGGGCCCGATTCATTATTGCATTTTTGCCTTTTTCGCTTAGTTTTTGGTCTTTACACCTCTATTCATTTGCACCTTACTCCTAGCATTCACTTTTAATGACAGTTCTTTGCCCTCTGCTATTAAAAAATATATCTGAGTTTTGATGAAACCTGAATATGTTTACCATTGAATTACTCAATATTCAATAATTCCATTGTCACTTGCTAATTTATTATATACTATTTGCTATCTGTTACTTCTAAAATTGTGTATTCTTTAATGAATAGCCTCCTACAGACAAATGTCTAATCATTCGTCTTCCTCGGAGTCTTTATTACATGTAGGTTGTTATAAATTCCATAGAATTGGATAAGAAGTGAGAACATATTGGCTGATTCATATCTTATGAACCTAGTAACATCAGAAATTCTCTAGACATACCGAAGACTTGAGTCAAGGTAATAAACAGAACTGATACTGTAGTGTCATATTAGCAACGATGTATGTAGCCGACAATCATTGAAATGCAAATCGCTTTATTGTCTGATGTTCCTTAAGTTAAGGCTACATGGCGGACTTTGATATGCAATGGAAGAGGACAACGTCACAGTTCTGCTCCCCTTCTTTTATCTGCCAAAAGAAGTGATTGCATTGTATATTACCCAATGACTAAACAGGTGCAACAAAGTGGTTCTAGGAAAATGTTGAGAACTACATTTAATGGAAGCCTATACAACCAAAGGACTACTGTCTGCCATGAGTGTGTCACGACCTGCTGTAAACTCAGGGGGATCTGGGATCAGAAGGTCACTGCATATTGTTTATAGTAGATCCACATTAGTGCCCGCTTGTCGTGGACCCTGAGTTGAAGCAAATTTAATTCCATCCGGTACTGAAGGAGTTAAGGTTCATTTCTATCCTGCAGTGATCTAACAGTTAGTTTTAACCTCAACTACAGCCACTCCTTTCTGTTATAAGTTGTCATTCCTCACTCCTTCCTATGCCGGCTATAGCTTATACCTATACTGTCCACTTTGAAGAAGCCTGTCTCTGGAAGAAGCTGAGGTGTTGCTTCTGTTGCATCTGAGAAGTTCCTGCTGGAGTGTTATTTGTTGTGTCTATCCCCCCTTTTGTCTTACTTACCTCATGTTGTCTTATTGCAGTGGCAAGACTAGCATCTTGCTGGCCTTCACTCAGCCAAAACTCAGATACACTGCAAACTCACAGGAACAAACAATAAGAGACTAAGGAGAAAAGCAAGAGTAGGAAGGTAGCAACAAAAAGACAACAAGGATGAGGTCAGTGCCAGCAAGGGTCTAGACACGTGAAGGCACATGGGTAGGTAAAGGACCCTTCCAGCAGGGAGCAGCTTCAGATGAGTATTAGGAGGTGACCCCAATCCCCTCTCTCTAGCACCAGGGCCTTCTGTTGTATTGTTACCCTGGTGTTCCCTCTGTGTTGTGCTGAGTCCTTTCCTGGCGTGACACCTGCAGTCACATCATGATACTGTTATATTCAAAGCAGGTCCACCACAATCAATTAACATTGAATCAATATACAACTAATACAATCAATATACATCCACTAGAATCAGTTGACATCAATTACAACCAATCGACATTGGTACAATCAGTCGACATTCAGTACAACCATTGAAAACTATGCCACAATCAGTAAACATCTGCATTAAGTAGTTAAAGTCCCTTACAATCAATGACAATCAGTACAATCAATGGATATCAACTACAATCAGTAAATGCCACAATGATTGGATATCCACTACAGTCAATGGAAATCTGCTACAATCAATGGACATTGACAACAATCAATGAAAATCCACCGTAATCAATGGACATCTTCTACAATCAATGTCGATCCACCAGATTCAATGAGAAGTAACTATAATCCATGGAAATTTTCTACAATCGATGGAGATTTCCTAAAATCAGTTGACATTCAGTAGTGCACAGTCAATGACAACCACTACCATCAGCGGATGTCGTATTGATATAAACTGCAATAAATGGAAATCCGCTACAAACAAGGGATATCTGCTACAATCAATGGACATCGCAAACAATGAATCAACATCCACTACAATCAAAAGAAGTCCACTAAAACCAATAAATCTATCATCATTTGCTACAATCAATGTCCATCCACTGCAGTCAATAGATATCAGCACAATTATTGAGCACCTGCTAAAATCAATAGACATCCATTATAATAAATGGACGTCCATTACAAACAATTGACTTCCACTACGATCGATGGACATCAGCTACAATCAGTGAATATCTACTAAAAGCAAACCTCTATAATTAAAGGAGTTGTGTCATTTTCATAAATGGTTAAACGGGTGTCCTGGACTTTACCATTGATAACCTATCCTTAGAAGCTCCATAGCAATCGATGGACATCGTGGGACATTACTCTTTTGATTACATCGGAACGTCCAGGATTTATTTTGAATAAATTAGTGAATGATGGCATGTGGGGGAGTGTTTTTTCAAATAAACTTCTTTTTTATTTCCTCTGTGTGTTTTCTTAAAGTCAATACTTGCCGGGTTATTAATGGGGTGTCTGATAGGCGCCCCTCCTTTACTAACCCCTGGGCTTGATGTCAGCTGTCAATTCAAAGAACATCTTTTGTAACCTATATTTGTCCATTGTTGAGATCCATAGATGTCTTACTTGATTTTAGTTTACAGAGGGGAGCGCAGTGTAATAGAAGAGTTGTGTAACGCTCACCGCTGCAAATGGTAAAGCGATTAAGCAGGAGTGGACCTACTGGACCACAGGGGGACCCTGGCTTACCCTTTAGTGGGGGGGCTTGACTATGCATCCACTACAAGGCAAACGTCAGGTGCTACTCCCAGGGAAATTACCAGGACTTTGGAAGCTGACCCCTAGGGCAGGGACGGACACAGGGACAAATTGGCAGAGGCTCTAGTGTAGCAAGGACCACCGGGATGTCTAAGGTGGCATGGCCAGGCATAGTTACTAGTATAGTTGGGATAATCGGAGTAGCTTAGGCAGGTGGTACAGCCAGGGTCGATGGGCACAGTTACTAGTAAAGTGGGGACCACCGGAGTAGCTAAGGCAGGTGGCATGGCCGGGGTGGACGGCACAGTCACTAGTACAGCTGAGACCACCAGAGTAGCTGAGGCAGGTGGCATGGCCAAGGTGGACGGGCACAGTCACTAGTAAATCTGGGACAACCAGAGTAGCTGAGGCAGGTGGCACGTCTGGGGTGGATGGGCACAGTCACTAGTAAATCTGGGACCACCGAAGTTGCTAAGGCAGGTGGCACGGCCAGGGTGGACGGGCACAGTCACTAGTAAGTCTGGGACCACCGAAGTTGCTAAGACAGGTGGCACGGCCGGGGTGGACGGGTACAGTCACTAGTAAATCTGGGACAACCAAAGTAGCTGAAGCAGGTGGCATGGCCAGGGTGGATGGTCACAGTCACTAGTAAAGCTTGGACCACCAGATCAGCTAGGGCAGGCAGCATGGCTGGTGTGAACGGACACCGGAGTACTGACAGGGTCCAGGAGACAGGCAAGGACACAGCAAACTGTAACGAAAGCACAGCAGACAAAGGGACCTGATTAAATTGCTGGCTAGAGAACAAACCACTAACTAGACACATCGATTAGGCAGCTCCCCTAGAGGGAGAGTGCCTTAAAAACCCAATGCTTCACAGCGATAGGCTGAGAGGCACTTTGAGGGAATAATATACTGGCTCTTTAAGAGCAGGAGCACTCCCTGAGGACCTGTGCAGCATGAGCAGGTCCCGGTGGAGAGAAGCAGGAAACACCTACATGGAGGACCATGGGAAGACGTGCAACGTGGGGCAGCCGCAGCAGTGAGTGAGTGGGCGTCCCTGCAGGGAGGAGGGTGAATGGGGCAAGGACGCCACCGCTACACGTTGACATAGGAGTTGAGTGAAACAATAGGTACATTTTAAATTTTTGCAAAAGTTGTTGTGCACAATCTTTGAGTAGGAAATTAAAATATATCTGATATATCCTGGAACAAACTTCAATAATAGATGCATAAACTGGTTTTCATGAAACATGGCAAACAACAGATGCTGTTTTGATTTTCCAAACAAAAAAAAAATGGAAGTTTTACTGAACAGCACGGAAGTTTGTTCTGATGTTGATTGGTCCTCTATAGCAATGACTTGGCTGTTCCTCATCATGGCAGCTTTCCATTGAAAAGATCACAATAGATGCTTTGCAGGCTGGCAAAAAAATGCCAAAATAATTAAGAGAAAAATGTTCTATTTATAATCAGTGTATATTTATAAGGAAAAAAAGAAACAATTGATGAAAAATAAATAATAATTGAATCTGGGCAAAAGAAAGAACATTTATCACCACCACGACTGAAGTTTTTAAAGGGGTTGGTTGTCCAATATTAATTTTTAAGGTAATTGAATGAAACATGCTTCTAAAGTCCTATCGGCTGTAACCCCCATTGATATTGAGTGCAGAGGTGGCGGTATACATTGAATCGTGTTGGTGTCACACTTTAGTCTATACCTTTGGCATTTTAGAGGCGTTCATTGATTCTTAACAGAAAGGCACCTATCGAGATCATGAAAATTTACTGGTAATCGTAAAAGATATGAGGTTCTATCAATAGTTTCTTCCCTTTTCTTGGTTTTCTTGTCATCAAAATGGCTTCAATCTGATAGAAACCCAATAGCCCTGGTTACAAGTTAAAGGGAATCTGTCAGTAGGTTTTTGCTATGTAAGCTGAAGCCAGCATGCTGCAAGGGTTAACACAGAGAATCCAGGGATGCCTGTCTTGTCATAGTCTAATCTGTTGCTTATTTGCTATGTCTGTTTAAGCAGCAGGACTTATCATTGCTAGACTATAGTTTTATGCGCACAGCAGTCCGGCATGCCCCTTGGTGTGATTGACAGCTCACTGTCAATGTACAATCTCTATGGAGAGCCTGCCGTGGGCGAGGACAGCTCTCTCAGCTCTGCTACATGGCTAAATCTAAAAATTCTGATTGTCTCAGAACAAATGCAATCTAAAAGACAGTTGCTTTTACTCTGCAGTGCTAAGATATGTGTAACAATGAATATGGGACTATAGACATTCAATACTGTTTTTTTAAAACATGTAAAAATTGAGAAACTTAGTACACAAAAATGGCCAGTTTTATGTGAGCCCAACAGCCAACGGCAAGGCGACCTCTTATTGTTGGGTCCCTATCAAACTAATGCCCCTCTTTGGGTTAAAAAAAACTTACAATTTGTGGGAGGATAGGAACCTGCAAATAGAAAATTAAAATTGCCTAAGGCTGAAGAGCAGGAGTGCTCAATCAGAAGGCATGACCCTGTAATCTAAGAAAAAGACTGATGGCACATCCTAACTTTTTAATGTGAACAGGTGCAAACTGAGCATGAAACATAGTAACAAAAATAATAGTTACACATATCTTAGGACCACAGAGTTCAACTGTCAATTTTTGTTACTATATTTCATGCTCAGTTTGCACCTGTTCACAGTAGAAAGGTAGGAAGTGCCATCAGTCTTTTTCTTCGATTATAGGGTCATACCTTCTGATTGAGCACTCCTTCTCTTCAGCCTTAGGCAATTTTAATTCTCCATTTGTAGGTTCCATAAATTGTAAATTTTTTTAGCCCAAACAGAGGCATTAGTTTTATAGGGACCAAACAATAAGAGGTCACCTTGACATTGGCTGTTGGACTCACATAACAATGTCCATTTTTGTATGTTAAGTATCTTATTTTTTACATGTTTTCCATAGCAGTAATGCATGTCTATATTCCTATATTCATTGTCACACATAACTTAGCACTACAGAGTGCAACTGTCTCCTTTTTGTTACAATGTTTCATACTCAGAATGCACCTGTTCACATTAGAAAGTTAGGAAGTGCCATCAGTCTTTCTCGTAGCAATCTAAGTGATACATCATTGGATTCAGGATCTCTTTGCCTACATCATGCTGCTCTCAGATGAGGTAGCAAAAATCTGTTTACAGATTCCCTTTAAGTAGGGATAACAAACTTTTGTTTTATAGTAAAACAGCCAGAGTATGGACCAGTATGTCCAGCCTGATTGCACTTGAGCTGACCTGAACTCAATAGAGTTCAGGTCAGCTCAAGTGCAATCAGGCTGGACATACTGGTCCATACTCTGGCTGTTTTACTATAAAACAAAAGTTTGTTATCCCTACTTAATCAAACTGTAAAAATGTTTTCCAGGACTACAGGAGCTTTGCATGTTACTCATTCACACACTTCCTCTTACACCAAAGATTACACAATCTACATCACTTACTACTTCTTCCAATGTACATGTCACCAGCAATGATGTCAGGTAGACACGTTTACTTTATAGTTACAAAGATCACTGTGCAGTCATCAACATGTAATTGGGACATCAAATAGAAGATGTACTGGGCAGACTCTAAAGGAACCAATAGGCAGATACCAAAAAGCCTAAAGGCCTCTCTATATGTACACTAACGTAGGCAGTACCTAACAGTTTGATTAAAGGGAGTCTGTTGCCCCCTTTGACCGTTTTAAGCTATCACTATGGGCATATGTGACGCCCTGGCGTCGCCAGGTGTCACACACCAAATAGACCCCCACATTACAACTTCCCTCACAGGGTTACACCGAGCCGACAAAATCCTAGTCACCCCCCCAGTGTAGGAAAGGCACAGCAGTGGGCGGGACCAGGCGGAAGGAAAACGCCCACCTAGGGGTCTAGAGGATCCAAGAGGGAAAAAAGACAGTTGAGTTTTGAAGTGGAGTTGAGTTGAGTGGAGCTCGAAGTAACTGGCATTGGGGTTGGAGCCCCGGTGTACTGGGTAGGTGGCAGACGGTGGTCCGTGTCTGTCAGGAGATGGGAAGATGGCTGCCGCAGATCTGAGGTGGACCGGGACAGGGTAGGAGCCCGCCGGTACCAACACCGGAAAACCGACCCGGAAAACGTGCACATAGGGGGTACCTGGACCCTGAAGCAGAGACCAGAACCACCGGCTTTGTTAATTCACCAGTTGAGGACAGGATTACAGGTCCTGTCCCACCCAAAGTCCCAAAAGAGCAGACCAGCAGCCCACCGAGGGGGATAGGGCATCCGCCAGGGGCCCTTTAGATCCCACGGGTCAGCGTCTGTGGGCAACTCTCCCACCAGTAGTTCTGAGAGCGGACTCCTGTGTTCCATATCGAGAAGTCCAGAGAGAACTAAAATAGTGCAGAGGAAAGTGACACAGACCATCACCCCGGGTGAGGGACCAGAATACACCCGGCCGCCGCGGCCGGCCATTGGCACTTTGGTTTACCGTTGAACTTGTGTGATTCATTTAACTGTGAGTACACCAGCATCCCCCGGTCTAACCGGGTGTGCCGGCCCCTGCAACCACCATCCCCAGCACAGAGACACTGGGCCCCGGGGCATCCATCCCCACTCACGGAGGGGTTAATATCCAGCTGCTATTCCATCGCCCCCGGGTGCTCCCCAACAGAAGCGGTGATGCCACATCTCACCACACACCATGGGTGGCGTCACAAAGTGCTCACAGCAATTCCCATACATAAACGTCTCCTTTTATTTGAAGTGTTCGCGCAACCCCTGGGTCCGGAAGATCCCTCGAGCCACACTGCGGGTCCGGATCCGAGCAGCCCAGCTGCTGGCGTTGGGGCGCACACATACAGCTAATAGGATGTTGAAAGTAGTCTTACCTGTATGCCTTATAGTAGATGCCTTGTACCACAAATATTACTTTAGATCGCTGTATGCAAATTAGCTTACCAGGCTACTGGGCGTTGTGCTTCGGCTACTGGGCGGTTACTTCCCGGAAAGAAATTCCCCCTCCATGCTGCATTATCCTTCCTGTCGCTTCCTCTCAGCGTCACAGTCACAGCTGGCAAATCCCGCACATGCGCAGTAGACTGTTCTTCAGCCTAAGTTCATCCACCTCCCTATTGAATCTACTGCGCATGCACTAGTGAGTCAGCTCCACTTCCGTTATCGGTGCACTGTTTTAAGTTGTCCTCCCGACTTCCTGCCTGCAAAATCCCCCAAGTATGTATGTATGTGTGTATGTCTGTCTACCCACCCGCCCGCCTGCCTGCCCGCAAGCAGGAAGTCAGGAGGAAAACTTAGAACAGTACAGAGTTGACTCACCAGCGCATGCACAGTAGATTCAATGGGGGGTGAATGAACCCAGGCTGAAGAACACTCTACTGCGCATGCACGGAATTTGCCAGCTGTGAATGAGACGCTAGCCCAATAGGCTAATTTGCATATAGCGATCTAAAGTAATAAATGTGGAACAAAGCTTCTACTATAAGGCATACAGGTAAGACTACTTTCAACATCCTATAACCTGTATGCTCATAGTAGTAGCTTAAAATTGTCACAGGGGGTGACAGATTCCCTTTAAAGGGAACCTGTCACCAGATTTGGGGCCTATAAGCTGCGACCACCACCAGTGGGCTCTTATATACAGCATTCTAACATAGTGTATATAAGAGCCCAGGTCTCTGTGTAGAATGTAAAAATCACTTTATAATACTGACCTAAACGGTCGTTGTGGTGGAGTTTGGTCATATGGGCATCTCCGTTCTCCGGTGTCAGTGCCTCTTCTTTCGGCCATCTTTGTCATCCTTCTTCTGAAACCGGGGGGCATGACGCGTCCTACGTAGTGTTGAGCGGATCCAAACTGTAAAAATCCGGATCCGCACGGTTTCAGCGTCCGATCCTGGTCCGACCTGGATCCGGGAAACCGACTGCACGATCCGGGTTCGGGTTTTTTCTCTCTCTCTCGTCCCGGATCCGCTCCCCCATTGACTTACATTGGCCCGGATTCCGGATCGAATCCGGACTTCTGGGGCAACCCGTGACGGATCCGCCGGACCCGGATTATTAGCGATCCGCTCAACTCTAGTCCTACGTCATCCACACTCACCGCCATTGAGGTCCTGCGCAGTCGCCCTTTGATCTGCCGTGATGAGGGCAGATCAAAGTATTGTAGTGCGCATGCGCGGGACCAGCGAGTGTGTATGATGTAGGACACGTCATACACACAAGCTTCAGAAGGAGGACAAAGATGGCCAAAAGAGGAGACACCGGACAACGGAGACGCTTATATGGCCCAACTCCACCGCAGCAACCGTTTAGGTAAGTATTATAAAGTTATGATTTTTAAGTTCTACATAGCAGCCTGGTATAGGATATAGGTATAGAAGCCCACTGGTTATAGGCCCCAAATCTGCTGACAGGTTCCCTCTAAATATGTATGGTGGGCTCTTGACTTTGCCCTGACCGGCATTTTGAATTTAGCAGTCCAATGCTTTCGGTCACCCAAGAGCTAAGTCATAGCCAGAGATATCTAGGAGGGCTTACAGCACACTCAAGGAGACAACACATGAGTATAAAGGTCCAGTCACACTAAGCAACTTACCAGCGATCCCAACAACGATAGGGATCGCTGGTAAGTTGCTAGGAGGTTGCTGGTGAGATGTCACACTGCGACGCTCCAGCGATCCCACCAGCAACCTGACCTGGCAGGGATCGCTGGAGCGTCGCTACACAAGTTGCTGGTGAGCTGTCACCAGCAACCAGTGACCAGCCCCCAGCGCCGCGTGGAAGATGCTGCGCTTGGTAACTAAGGTAAATATCGGGTAACTAACCCGATATTTACCTTGGTTACCAGCGCACGGAGCTACACGTGCAGAGAACAGGGAGCAGCGCACACTGAGCGCTGGCTCCCTGCTCTCCTAGTTACAGCACACATCGGGTTAATTAACCCGATGTGTCCTGCAGCTACATGTGCACAGAGCAGGGAGCAGCGCACAATGCTTAGCGCTGGCTCCCTGCTCTCCTAGCTACAGCACACATCGGGTTAATTAACCCGATGTGTCCTGCAGCTACATGTGCACAGAGCAGGGAGCAGCGCACAATGCTTAGCACTGGCTCCCTGCTCTCCTAGCTACAGCACACATCGAGTTAATTAACCCGATGTGTCCTGCAGCTACATGTGCACAGAGCAGGAGCCGGCACTGACAGTGAGAGCGGCGGAGGCTGGTAACAAAGGTAAATATCGGGTAACCAAGGAAAGGGCTTCTTGGTTACCCGATGTTTACTGTGGTTACCAGCCTCCGCAGAAGCCGGCTCCTGCTGCCTGCACATTTAGTTGTTGCTCTCTCGCTGTCACACACAGCGATCTGTGCTTCACAGCGGGGGAGCAACAACTAAAAAATGGCCCAAGACATTCAGCAACAACCAACGACCTCACAGCAGGGGCCAGGTTGTTGCTGGATGTCACACACAGCAACATCACTAGCAACGTCACAAAAGTTGTTCGTTAGCAGCGATGTTGCTAGCGATGTTGCTTAGTGTGACGGGGCCTTAAGAAGGTCAGATGAGATAGCGATCAGCTAATCAACCATTCAGCAGACAAAGGTCTATGAGAACCTTAGGGGTGCTTCACACACAGCGAGATCGCTGCTGAGATCGCTGCTGAGTCACGGTTTTTGTGATTTTGTGAGTTTTGTTAGATTCCAAGTGGCAGAGCTGGTGACACGTCCCAAAGTAGGAAATGCCAAGGAAAAATGTGGCACACTCCATTAAGAAAGGGTGCTGAAAAATAAAACAGATAAACAATATAACCATGAAAGAGTTTTATACATGTATGGAATATTTTTTTCAAGTCATGGCAACTCCCTTTAAGAGGTTGATCAGGAGCCACCTATATATGTAGATTTGTGAGCAATTTTACAACTACTAGAATACTATCTCTGCTAATGTGACGCCCTGGCAAAGCCAGGTTGTCACAGAAAGAGTTAATCCTCCTTGGTAACCTGATCCCACACCGATGCAGCAGGACAAACCACATCCCCCAGGATAAGAGAAAAGCAGAGCAGAGGGGAGGGGCTGGAGCAGAGTGTGTGGAGAGACAGACAGAAGAGGAGTCTGGAGTTGTAGCTCCCAGGCTGATAGTGAAGCGTGCTCCGAAAGGGCCGGGACAGGCTGTTAGTGAGGAAGGGGCCAGAGGTAGCCGGGGCAGGGTAGTGGCCCACTGGTACCTAGGGTGACCCGGATCACTGCAGGGGAGGGGATTCCCCGTTCCCGGCTGAGGAGAAAGAGGAAGAGAGTGGAGAGAGAGGCACCTGGCTGCAGGGAAAGAACAACAGGAGCTGCTGCACCGTGTGTGGGACACTAACCGAAGGCTGCGGACACCGGCAATTCCTAGTTACCAGTGACTCTGTGTGAAATACTTGTGAGTACGCCCGTGCCCTCAGGCACCGCACCGCAGCACTGCGCCCTGCTCCCGGCTTATCCCCGAACGGGCCCCGGGACCAACTGCCCCTACCCACGGAGGGGTTAACATCCAAAGCTGCATCCCAACACCGTTCCCGGGAGTCCCGCACCTTCATCGCAGCGGTGGTGTCCACAATCACTACAACCGTGGGTGGCGTCACGGACAATCTCCCTTACCAAATCCCCTTTTACTGTGGAGCCTGGGATCACAGACCGGGTCACGCTACCGTGATACCCACAGGAGTGACCCCGTGGCCCGGATCTGAGTACCCCCTGGTCCCCGGGCGACACATTTGGCGTCACGAACAGGATCGAACCCATCCAGTTACCTGGAGGAAGTGCGCCTTGTTCTGGACTGTCAGCGGTGTTCCGCTGCAAAAATTTTGAAAGTCGCCATCTTTGCCGCCATTTTGGGCGCGAAAATCTCCCGCCCAGCGCCTTCTTCCCCAAGCGGTGGGCGCGAAAAAGAGGCTCCGCCCCCTGAGAACGCGGGCGGAAGTGAAGCTCCGGAGGACCGGAAGCGAAAGGAAAACTTTAAAAGTTGCTAGAAGGACTGCTCCCGAGTACCTAGGGGGAGCAGGAGGAAGGAACCGCAGTTTATGTGACCAGGACTGTAAAGGCAGGGACGCCAGGACTTTGCCTAATTCCGTTCCTGGACAAGCAGTAGCCGTAACCCCGATGACATCTTACCCGGCTCCGGCAGTCCGCCCAGCCGCCACGGTGATGACGTCGGCTCCGGCAGTCCGCCCGGCCGCAACGGAGGTGGCACCCGATTGGAAGTCTGCCCCAGATGTGGCGCCAGCCGCTCCCAGGTACCCCGTCACGGCTGTGGAGCAGCCGGAGTGCACCTGCTGAGAGGAGGAGCAGGCCAGTGAGAGATGGAGCCCTCGGCAGTTAGCAAGGCCGGTTGTAGCCGGCGCCGAGGGCATCCAAGTGGGCCTGGCTTCTGAGCAGGAGGCAGAGCACGGAACCCGTGCCCCGTACTGGGAGTGGTGGCAGCGGCAGTGGTAGTGGAGCATGGACGGCTACCCACAAGTTAAAAAGTTGACTGTTTTATGGACTGTCACCCCTGTTGAACGCCCTCAAGTTCAGGAGGAGGCCATCTGCTCCGCAGGAGTGGGGTGGCAGAACAGTTTAAAGTTCTAGAAAATGTACCTCCCGATGTGGGAAGATGTATGATTGTAATGTGTTGATTTTTCCTTTTTCAGTTTCAATAAATGTTGGTGTCCAGACGGCCCGAGGACGGGCCATGTTTTACCAAGGGGGTGTGTGACGCCCTGGCAAAGCCAGGTTGTCACAGAAAGAGTTAATCCTCCTTGGTAACCTGATCCCACACCGATGCAGCAGGACAAACCACATCCCCCAGGGTAAGAGAAAAGCAGAGCAGAGGGGAGGGGCTGGAGCAGAGTGTGTGGAGAGACAGACAGAAGAGGAGTCTGGAGTTGTAGCTCCCAGGCTGATAGTGAAGCGTGCTCCGAAAGGGCCGGGACAGGCTGTTAGTGAGGAAGGGGCCAGAGGTAGCCGGGGTAGGGTAGTGGCCCACCGGTACCTAGGGTGACCCGGATCACTGCAGGGGAGTGGATTCCCTGTTCCCAGCTGAGGAGAAAGAGGAAGAGAGTGGAGAGAGAGGCACCTGGCTGCAGGGAAAGAACAACAGGAGCTGCTGCACCGTGTGTGGGACACTAACACCCCCGTACCGAAGGCTGCGGACACCGGCAATTCCTAGTTACCAGTGACTCTGTGTGAAATACTTGTGAGTACGCCTGTGCCCTCAGGCACCGCACCGCAGCACTGCGCCCTGCTCCCGGCTTATCCCCGAACGGGCCCCGGGACCAACTGCCCCTACCCACGGAGGGGTTAACATCCAAAGCTGCATCCCAACACCGTTCCCAGGAGTCCCGCACCTTCATCGCATCGGTGGTGTCCACAATCACCACAACCGTAGGTGGCGTCACGGACAATCTCCCTTACCAAATCCCCTTTTACTGTGGAGCCTGGGATCACAGACCGGGTCACGCTACCGTGATACCCACAGGAGTGACCCCGTGACCCGGATCTGAGTACCTCCTGGTCCCCGGGCGACACACTAATATATTTGACTTTAGGAAATATAATCCCTTGTTATTTGCTGGGTATATGTTTCCTCTATTTCTCAGAAAATGCAATGTTTACCAAATGTGATAAGAGCATTTATTGTTGATGAACCTTGCCATACAATTGACCCTTTGTACTCAGTGGATAAATATACGCCCTAAACACTAATTTCAAACAGATATTCAAATTCTGTTGGACCCAATTCTACCAAACCTGTCCCAGGTCATTCCATAACATGGTCACACTTGTTCTGTGACCTCCCGGCATAACCTAAATCTGTATTTCCCAAACCTTTTCTCCGGTATACCCAAAAAGCCATGTCGTGTGGAATTCCCATAGAGAAAACCACTTGATAGTTACTTCTTTTGCTAGTTAGCTCTAGCTAAAACACTCCAGCAATATTAAATTTAAATTTAATTTTGGGACGAGCCCATAAGGATGCTTTACACGCTGCGACATCGCTAGCAATTGCTAGCGATGTTGCGAACAATAGCACCCACCACCGTCGTTCGTGCGACATGTGGTGATTGCTGCCGTAGCGAACAATATCGCTACGGCAGTGTCACACGAACATACCTGTTCAGTGACGCCGCTGTTGCTGCCGAACAATCCCTCCTTCAACAGTGAGGTGCGTTTGGCGTCACAAAACGGCCGCCCAATAGAAGAGGAGGGGAGGAGATGAGCGGCCGGAACATGCCGCCCACCTCCTTCCTTCCTCCTTTCCGATGGATGCAGGTAGGATGATGTTCGTCGTTCCTGCGGTGTCACACATAGCGATGTGTGGTGCTGCAGGAACGACGAACAACCTGCGGAATAAAACACCAACGACATTATGATTTGGAGCGACGTGTCAACGATCAACGATTTTTTGCCGTTTTTGTGATCGTTGATCATCGCTCCTAGCTGTCACACGCTGCGATGACGCTATTGACGCTGGATGTGCATCACAAACACCGTGACCTCGACGATATATCGTTAGCAATGTCGTAGCGTGTAAAGCACCCTATAGTGGAGGAGTCAGCATACAGGGAAAGAAACAGGTTTCCATCTAGAATTTCAGACAAGGATTAGTTTGCATCTAGAGCAGACTTGATTCTGAGCTCAGCAACGCTGCATGACATGGGTTTCCCTACATCTTAAGGAGACTAGAGGCATGGATAGCATCAAAAGGAGGTGAAAGGTACACAAAGTATGAAATGTAGTTGGGTCAGCATGGTGACCAGGAGAACTAGCGACTATGGTAGTTGGTTTCTCATACAGAGCACTCAGCATCGAGGCCCCAGACATTTGACGACTTCATAACATGAAGGGCTTGGCCACACAATACGTTGGAAAAGGGAACCTTGCTCCTAAAGAGTCAGTAGCGTGAGGCTAGGGTTCAGCCATAGGGGCATCCCATCTCCTGGGCAAGGAGAACTGGATTCGAAGTTGAACTAAGAGACTGAATGACTCTCATGGATGATACTGTGATGTTGAGCTAGGTGGTGGAGAAACAAACGGGAATAATAATGACAGGAACACCTAAGTTGTATGGAGTGGAGGGACTATTGGTGGTGATGCTTCGTATTAAACAAGAAACATCCGAGGAGATGTGTACCCACTATTCCCTGTGTACTGTATTTGTCAAGTTACATGTAAATAAAATACTTTGTTTAAGAACTTGCAGTCTTCTTCTGTGCTTAAGTTAACATCTGGTCTTGGCCATCCAAAGCCATCGGCAACGTGCGGGCCTGCATGGCCGAAACGCCTTCATGACACAAGTCCAAACACCGAGCCATCACCACCCCATCTTTCCTGTGGCATGTCGAGGCATGAGAGAACAGCACCTCACACGTGATTACAGCCCTGAGACACACTACACATTCATCTACAGAGAGCTGATAGTCTCCTCAAAAGCTATTTCAAGGAAAAAAAAAATCAAAACCCTACACTGGACTGAGGAAGTGCAGCTATCCTGAGACAGCTGTTTATAGATGATATCTAATTCCCCAAGTCATGTTGCGAGGCTCATTAAAGGTTGGACCTTGATTACAGAGTAGCTACCTCCAATATGTGGCTGAGTTAGACCATTCTGCTACTGTACATTCCAGGAGAGAGCTGATTGGTATCTATCTATCTATCTATCTATCTATCTATGTTTGGAAAATACATACCAAATACCAAGTGCTATGCCAGGAGCATATACAAGGGCATGTCCAGCCCACCTCTTTGTTTTAGGAGACCATCATTTCACCATGCAGGGATCCATTTGGAGTCAGCCCGCTCCCTTAGTATCCAAGATTCAAAGAAGTCGATCCAGCACAGTGAATATGATTAAAAATAAAAGTTCTTTATTGAAAAACCATTAAAAAGTCCATTATGCCATGCTAGGAGGACGCGTTTCGGACAGGTTGTCCTTACTCAGTCTCAGGAGACTGAGTAAGGACAACCCGTCCAAAACGCGTCCTCCTAGCATGGCATAATGGACTTTTTAATGGTTTTTCAATAAAGGACTTTTATTTTTAATCAAATTCACCGTGCTGGATCGACTTCTTTGAATCAAGTGCTATGCCAGTATTCATCACAACTAGAAAAGTGGTTCCCCATTGACTTGTGTTAGGTTTGTTATTCACGACGAATGCTGGAATAGAACTTTGGGATTCGTTACGAATAATCTGAACATGAATTGTTACTATTCGCCCATTACTATTTGTTAAAAATATAATTTACTAGAATTGTCCTGATTATTAATAATTTTTGCCTGTTTAATTGACAGGATATCATCATTATTGGCTTCCAGGTTGGTCCTATCAACAAGGATTCAATAGTTCCAGAACCAAGATAGAAGAAGGATCATCCAACTGGGGTGCAGCATGTGTTGAAACTAGAGTTGAGCGAGTACCTAACTATTCGTACTTTCTATACTCATAATGAGTACTGTCTAATACTCGCGCATTCGTTCCGAATAGTGTGTGCAATGCAAGTCAATGGGGAAAAAGTCGCAAACTAAAGAGTAACCTGAATGCCGTAATATTCGTGTGAGTAGCAAATAGTGTGGCATTCGGGTTACTCGTTACTTTGCAAGTTTTCCCCATTGACTTGCATAGCACACGCTATTCGGAACAAATATGCGCGTATTAGACAGCACTTGTTATGAGTATAGCGAGTACGAATAGTTAGGTACTCGCTCAACTCTAGTTGAAACTTTTCTTTACTAATATAATTTTTCCAGACGCTGAGAGGCAGGGTCACTCCTCTAAATTAGTTTCAAGGGCATAGCCATAAAACCCTATTCTGAACTGATTGGATACAAACATCCGGAAAAAAATTGTCTACAGATATAGCGCCAGTGTCCCCTAGCAGGGACGCCGACTTACTCACTACCCCGGCCAGGTTGCTTCCTTCCCCGCTGCCCTGCGGTCATCCACGTGTGCTACTGCTTCCTCCTCCTCCCAGGGCCTCTGCACGCAGCTCAGATCTCCCAGGAGTGTGTTTAGGGCATGAGTGCACCAGCCCTCCTCTTAAAGGGCTGGCATGCTTATTCCAGGAAATGCCTCTCAGCCATAGGCTGAGAGGCAGTATGTATTTAAGGCACCCTCCCATTAGGGCAGGTGCCTCCTCATCATCCTTAGATAGCCTGTGCAAGTCTGCTAGCTAGTTGTCAGGTCCCGAGCTAATGTCCCGTTGTCCCTGTGCCTGTCACCACTTAGCTGCCTTCCCATACCTATTTGTCCCTACCGTGTTCACTATACTTGTCTATACCAGCCTACTTGTCTTCCCCAGCCATCCCACCTGTACCTGTCTTCACCTGTGCCTATACCAGAGTCCATCTCCGGCCCTGGGGGTCAGCTGCCACAGTCCAGATCACTGCTCTGCCTCATGGTAAGTGCTTAGTTAACTCCTGCCTACTAAAGGGTAAGCACGGGTCCCACCTGTGGTCCAGTAGGTCTACTAATCTTGCTTGCTGCCCCTACATGGCCCGCGAGCATTACAATAGATGGGTGTCTGACTTGGCGCTAACCCACCTAATTATGCTGCAAAGCTCATTAGAGTGTTGGACATTGATGGGGTAGCAATGTATGTTGCTTTACGTATGCTAACCACTCGCGCGAGCATCACTGTGCTCGGGTACGCTTAGTGCTCAGCCCAATGCGAGCTGCTTGCAGTGTTTGAGCGGCTCGCACTGGGGGTATCAACACCGTGAAAAACCTTGCCCACCGCCCCCGGAAGTGATCTGGCTATGGCTGGCTGCATGTGGGTGTAGACCCGAACTGCCCAAATTAGTGACTTGAACGTCCTTTGGGATTCAGGTCAAGTCCAGGTCCCAAACCAAACTTTTACTAAAGTCCAGCTGAACCCACCGAACCAAACTTCTACGGGTCCGCTCATCTCTATTCTTTACCAATATTACTTTTACAGTCATTTTAGGCATATACAGGGCAGGCACATGGAGGTGTAGTGAGGGCTAATAATAATTTGCCTTTGTCCTTAAACATGAACTTTTTTTTTCCTGAAATATTGCGTAGGTGTATATATGATGTGCATCTGGATATAGTAATATAACACACTAGGTTTATTCGCATACAAGCCAATATGGTACCTGATGCAAAAGTCAAGACACAAGAACAACCATGTCCCTGTCCCTCACATATTCATAAATAGCTGTCTCCTGATTATACGCTCGGATCAGTGTAATTTCTCACCTTTTTCTAGCTGTTTTTCCTTTCCTCATGGTCTGATGACTATAAATATAAGTTGACGTCTGTTACAGAATTCACTTGCACTAGATTATTTATTGAACGCTATAATGTTTTTGTTAGGTATTCTCACACCATATGTGCCAGGCACTTACTCAATCCTTCCTCTTCATACAGTACCGTAGTTATGTGACTTACAATAACAGAAACAGGCTACGGAAATTGTGCCGTATATTACCAGGAATGAGTATTTAGCAGATGGCTCTATACGTTATTGATTGACCGCTTCAAAAGCCTCCACATACATTGGGTTCAAGTACGTTGCTGCTTGAGCGATCATTTAACGGACAACTTTAGTGATTCAGTATAGTCCATACCGCCTGTTATAGTCATTCAAAATGAGAAAACTGACTGCACTTTCTAAACGCCGCTTTACACGCTGCGATATCGTGACCGATATCGCTAGCGTGCGCACCCGTCCCCATCGTTTGTGCGTCACAGGCAAATCGCTGCCCGTGGTGCACAAAATCGCGCGGACCTGTCACACTACTTACCTGCCTAGCGACGTCGCTGTGACCGGCGAACCGCCTCCTTTCTATGGGGGCGGTTTGTTCGCCGTCATAGCGACGTCACTAAGCAGCCGCCCAATAATAGAAGCGGAGGGGCGGAGATGAGCGGGCCGAACATCCCGCCCACCTCCTTCCTTCCTCATTGCGGGCGGCCGCAGGTACGGTGATGTTCCTTGTTCCTGCAGTGTCCCACATAGTGATGAACGACGAACAACATCGTAGATGCAGCAGCAACGATAATTGAGATCAGGGGGGCATGTCACCGATTAGCGATTTTGAACGTTTTTGCGACGATTCAAAATCGCTAATAGGTGTAACATGCAACGACATCGCTAATGCGGCTGGATGTACGTCACAAATTCCGTGACCCCCAACAACATCGCTTTAGCGATGTCGTAACGTGTAAAGCAGCCTTTACAGACAAATGTGAACAGGTGCAAACTGAACATTTAATATACTCTAACAAACATACAGCTGCACTCTGATACACTAAAGTATACAAACATTGAATATAGGAATTTGGACATGCCTTCCCCCTAGCTTAAAGGGAACCTGTCACCAGATTTGGCAACTATAAGCTATAAGCTGCAGCCACCACCACTGAGCTCTTATATACAGCATTCCAGAATACTGTATATAAGAGCCCAGGCCTCTGTTTAGAACGTTAGAAACACTTTTATAATACTCACCTAGGGGGCGGTCAAGTCCGATAGGTGTCATCTCTCTCTCGATTTTTAGTTTCTTATTAGACGGTTCCTGCCTGCCCATAAAATTGTAGGCTTTTTCAGCCCTGGTGGGCCAAGGCATCCAGCTCGGTGACAGGTTACAAGAACCTGTATAGGGACACTAGGGAGCTCAGGAGTCAGCTTGAGGTAAGTTCAGGAGGTGTCCCCTCACCCCTCTCCCTAGCGGCAGGGACCTCCATGTATTGTGACCCCTGTATTCCCTGAGTGTTGTAACATCTTCTGGAGGCTAGTCACATGCGTGACAGTACTGTTGATTGTTACCAGATTAATATGGCGGTTTGGCCGTTTCTCCGCCTGCTGATTCTAGATATTTTGCCAAGTTTATCACAAGCAAGGTCTCATCCGATCAGGATGTGATATCAGCATTAATTAGGTAGGGCGGACCATTTATTGCGTTTGACCTGCAGGATTTATGGCGCATGCATGATTCCATCCATATATTTTCCTTTCGCGAGGGATTTAACATGGAAAGTATGCTGTCCTTAATATATTTTAATAATGTTCAAAACCGTAGGTAGTTGGACGATTGATGGCTTTTAAGAGAAGAAGACCCTTGTCCAGATGTAAGGTTCCACCTTGTCTTAAAGCTAGTCGAAAGAAAAGCAAAGGAATCTGTACAAGAAATGAGACCAACAGCCTGAGCCTACCCGGGAAGTTCTTCACAAAGATTCCTATACGTGCAGAGATAATTAGGTTTCAACCTTTACTTCCACAGTCAGTGGTTTTAGAGCTCACAAATCATCATTACTTCTGACACTTCTGGATTATTATAGTTTGGTACTTCCTGCTATCATCAACCTGTCAAATAATAAGCCTCACCTGCAGAGCATTAACCCACGCCAGGCACCAGGGTAGGACATATAGCATACATATAGTACCGATGGAGCAGAAATCAGGCAGTACAGGAGTTAATTGCGACAGAAATCCCTTAGAGTGAATGTACTTTGGTTCTGTTCAATTTGCAATAATTTCAGATCTCAACTCCTCCAGGAGGACATTTACCGGCTAATGTTGGCTAGCACGTGTTGTGGTCTCGGCATGTGGTGTTTATTCATACATGGGCAAAGGGAAAGCTTTGATTGCGGTCAATGGGCATTATGAGTCAGATGCACTCTGCCGACATTTAGCTAACACCTGGATAGAAAGTACTCAATGGCGTCTGTAGGAGGAAGAATTTACCTGCACAATATGGACTTAAGACTTAAACTGTAAATGGCTTTGCCAACTTGTGGCCACGATAAATAGGCAAACAACTATAAATACTGGGGACACTGCAATAGTAATTAAAAGTCATAATGGAAAAGATATTAAAATAGTCAGAATGTTTCTTCCGTCTATTCTTTAATCCTTCATTATTAAAGGGACCTGTCACCTGGTTTTTCCCTTATGAGCTGCGGCCATCACCAGTGATCCCTTATATGCAGCATTCTAGAATGCTGTATATAAGAGGCCAGGGTGCTCTGTATAATGTGAAAAACACCTTTATTATACTCACCTAGGGGGTGGTCCAGGCCGATGGGTGTTGCTGCTCTCGGTCTGGCACCTCCTCCATCTTGTGCGATCAACGTCCTCCTGCCCAGCCCCATGTGCAAGATGCATCCTGCGTTATGCACAGTGCCCTCCATTGCAGTCCTGCGCAGGTGCACTTTGATCTAACCTGCTGAGGGCAGAACAGAGTAATGTAACGCGCAGGCACGAGTGTGTAGCCAAGCGGTTACCTTCAGTATACAGTGGGCTGCGAACGAGGAACGAGACCAGATTAGGTTTAAATGCAAACTCTTTATAATCCGATAAGGGAAATGGGAAGTGGAACTCGGTATGGAAAGTAAGTATCAACCTCATAAATGTGCATACATCCAGTTACTAAACCAGGATTAGTGTGCTGGTCTAGGGACCAATTCCAATAGGTCAGGAACTACTGGAACACAATTTACCTAGCAGGGAACTCCAGGAAGAAACTAGAGTGTTTAGATCACGGGGTGAAATAAGGACCTGTCTCTGGACCAGCGCACCAATTCACAATCTTAGCTAAATCTCTATCCCCCTCCCTTTCTCTCAAACATATGAACAAACAGAAAAGTACCCCTGGGTTAAACACCTACTAGAAGCAATATGACAGTAGTTAAAGTTCAGTTCTGCAGTGGTGACTGTTCCCTATTATACCTATTTTGGCGCCAAAACCACTACCACATAAGTGTGCACACTTGCCCGCAAAAACAGAAAGATAAGCGCAGGGCCTGAGCTCAGGACTTACAGTACCAATGGATAGATCCAGGAAGGTCTCCGGTACAAAAGGGAGTCCAAGCAGCTTTCAACTCCGCAGCAGTTTTCTATGGCACCGGCAATCACAGGGACAGATCACCTGAGGACAGAAGTTAGATCCGGTAGGAAGTCCTCAGGAATGGATCACTTCAGGGCAGAAGTCAGGTCCAGTAGGAAGGCCTCAGGAACAGATCACCTCAGGGCAGAAGTCAAAGTCCGGTAGGAAGGCCGAGGTCACCAGGACAACCGTTCTGTCCACAGTTCTCTCTCTGGCAACTGTTTATAAATGCTAACATGCAGCTGTGTGGCCTATGCTCCCACACCAATCCACAGGCTGTCTCTAATACTTCAAGTTTCCAGATGAGAGCCAAATAAAGACCACCACTTCACTTCAGGATCTTCCTCTCTCTTATCCCTCACAGGATCCTCTTCCTAGACCACGCAGACATCCCTCTGGTGGACCAAAGGAGACATTGCAGCTGCGCAGACACCCCTCTGGTGGACTGGAGGAGACACTGCAGCTGGATCATCAGCCCTCTCCCACAAGAAAAGGTCAAAGATTGTCCGCTGATGCGCACTCGGTAGTTTGCACTGCCCTCAGCCAGGCAGATCAAAGTGCGCATGCACAGGACCGCAATAGAGACCTCTCTGTGAATGATGCAGGACGCGTTCTGCACAAGGGGCAGGGCAGGAGGACGGCAGTCGGAAGAAGAGAGGAGGCACCGGACCAGGATCAGGGACACACATTGGACCTGCCCACCCCCTAGGTGAGTATAATAAAGGAGTATTTAAATTATACAGATCGGACTGGGCTCTTATATACTGTATTCTAGAATGCTGTATATAAGGGATCACTGGTGGTGGCCACAGCTCAAAAGGGAAAAACCTGGTGACAGGCTCCCTTTAAACTTAAAGGTATGCATCATCAAAGAGCTGCAGAAAGTATCACATCTGATGGTGGATGAGACGCGATCATGGATACTGTACTATCAAAGTCAGCTCGCTATTAAGCCCACTTTACATGCAGCGACATCGTTAGTGATGTTTCTGCCGATCGCACCCGCCCCCGTCGGTTGTGCGTCACGGGCAACATCGCTGCCCGTGGCGCACAACATCGCTAACACCCGTCACACTATACTTACCTGCCTAGCGGCGTCGCTGTAGCTGGTGAACCGCCTCCTTTCTAAGGGGGCGGTTCGTTCGGCGTCACAGCGGCGTCACTAAGCGGCCGCCTAATAGAAGCGGAGGGGCAGAAATGAGCGGCCGTAACATCCCGCCCACCTCCTTCCTTCCTCATTGACGGCGGCTGCAGGTACAAGGAACAACATCGTACCTGCAGCAGCAACGATATTTCATATTAGAACGACGGGCATTCCTGCGTTTCACACGCGACGACATCGCTGAGGCCAGATGTGCGTCACGAATTCCGTGACCCCAACCGCATCTCATTAGCAATGTCGTTGCGTGTAAAGCCCGCTTTAGAGTTTGTAACTCTTCTCTATCTCTTTCTCAGCTACTCTTAGCTGACATATGGTGAAACATCAAATCAAAGATGAATGTGCAGGGAAAGAAAAAGCCTGTAGACACCAAACGGTGCAAAATTTTTATGAAACCAAATTCCAAAAATGAATTTTATCACCAAATGCATGCTTTTAAGTAAAAAAAATTCCAAAAATGGAAAACTCTATGATATCATGCGTAGAATAACTTGAAACTTGTGAGTCTCAACACATAAACTGCAATAGGAGCCCCAACTATGAGGACTCTAAAAGTATTGGTTCTCTCATATAGGCCAGAGAGACCATTTTGGCCCATATGCTCTAGAGTTTGAGAGCCACTGTAATCTCCGTATAAATAAACAGCATACAGCTGCCAGAAATGCAGCAGAACAATAGAGGCAACTCACTGAGGACTCCTAAAGAGCTTATTCCCCTTGCACAGTTAACTCAAGTTAGCTACTACATATATATATATATATATATATATATATATATATATATATATATATATATATAGTCAGGGCCAGAAATATTTGGACAGTGACACAAGTTTTGTTATTTTAGCTGTTTACAAAAACATGTTCAGAAATACAATTATATATATAATATGGGCTGAAAGTGCACACTCCCAGCTGCAATATGAGAGTTTTCACATCCAAATCGGAGAAAGGGTTTAGGAATCATAGCTCTGTAATGCATAGCCTCCTCTTTTTCAAGGGACCAAAAGTAATTGGACAAGGGACTCTAAGGGCTGCAATTAACTCTGAAGGAGTCTCCCTCGTTAACCTGTAATCAATGAAGTAGTTAAAAGGTCTGGGGTTGATTACAGGTGTGTGGTTTTGCATTTGGAAGCTGTTGCTGTGACCAGACAACATGCGGTCTAAGGAACTCTCAATTGAGGTGAAGCAGAACATCCTGAGGCTGAAAAAAAGAAAAAATCCATCAGAGAGATAGCAGACATGCTTGGAGTAGCAAAATCAACAGTCGGGTACATTCTGAGAAAAAAGGAATTGACTGGTGAGCTTGGGAACTCAAAAAGGCCTGGGCGTCCACGGATGACAACAGTGGTGGATGATCACCGCATACTTTCTTTGGTGAAGAAGAACCCCTTCACAACATCAACTGAAGTCCAGAACACTCTCAGTGAAGTAGGTGTATCTGTCTCTAAGTCAACAGTAAAGAGAAGACTCCATGAAAGTCAATACAAAGGGTTCACATCTAGATGCAAACCATTCATCAATTCCAAAAATAGACAGGCCAGAGTTAAATTTGCTGAAAAACACCTCATGAAGCCAGCTCAGTTCTGGAAAAGTATTCTATGGACAGATGAGACCAAGATCAACCTGTACCAGAATGATGGGAAGAAAAAAGTTTGGAGAAGAAAGGGAACGGCACATGATCCAAGGCACACCACATCCTCTGTAAAACATAGTGGAGGCAACGTGATGGCATGGGCATGCATGGCTTTCAATGGCACTGGGTCACTTGTGTTTATTGATGACATAACAGCAGACAAGAGTAGCCGGATGAATTCTGAAGTGTACCGGGATATACTTTCAGCCCAGATTCAGCCAAATGCCGCAAAGTTGATCGGACGGCGCTTCATAGTACAGATGGACAATGACCCCAAGCATACAGCCAAAGCTACCCAGGAGTTCATGAGTGCAAAAAAGTGGGACATTCTGCAATGGCCAAGTCAATCACCAGATCTTAACCCAATTGAGCATGCATTTCACTTGCTCAAATCCAGACTTAAGACGGAAAGACCCACAAACAAGCAAGACCTGAAGGCTGCGGCTGTAAAGGCCTGGCAAAGCATTAAGAAGGAGGAAACCCAGCGTTTGGTGATGTCCATGGGTTCCAGACTTAAGGCAGTGATTGCCTCCAAAGGATTCGCAACAAAATATTGAAAATAAAAAATTTTTTTTTGGGTTTGGTTTATTTGTCCAATTACTTTTGACCTCCTAAAATGTGGAGTGTTTGTAAAGAAATGTGTTAGCATTTTTATCTAAAAAACGGAACGAGAGAGAAAAAAAGGGAATTACAAAGTTGTAGGGCATCATCAATTCAATACGAATCGACACCTTGAATACAGAAATGCTATGATTAGATCGTGTAAAACTCACAAGGCTGCGGACGTGAAGCGATACCTCATGGAGACCTTCCTACAAGTCATTGGGTATGGTGACTGCGTATCTATTTCTATAGATAAAATTTAACATTGGTTCTGGGTTCAGGCAACTCAGTGCAAACTGTACCATAAGTTACCCCGAAATAGCTAATGACTTTACAACATATGGCCATTTCATAGTAAACATTAGGTTAATCATTTCTCATTGGGGTTTTTTCTACACTAAATTAACAATGTATAATTAGTTGTTTATAAGCAACTAATTAATTGAGTCTAGGTAATTAATTGAATCCCCATTAATGGAAAATACTCAATCAAACTAAATTTACAGTTACTTGTATAGTCATGGCCAAAAGTGTTGGCACCCTTGAAATTGTTCCAGAAAATTAAGTATTTCTCCCAGAAAATTATTACAATTACACATTTTGTCATAAATATGTTTATTTACTTTGTGTTTATTGGAACAAAACAAAAAAAAAAAACAGAGGAAAAAAAGGCAAATTGGCCATAATTTCATACAAAACCCCCAAAATGGACCAAGCAAAATTGTTGACATCTTTCCAGGATTGTGGGTAATCAACTTTGTTTCAAGCATGTGATGCTCGTTCAAACTCACCTGTAGCAAGTACCAGGTGTGGGCAATATGGAAATCACACCTGAACCACACAAAAAGGGGAGAAGTTGATTTAAATTTTGCATTGTGTCTGTGGATGCCACACTACACATGGAGAGCAGAAACGGGAGAAGAAAACTGACTACGGACTTGAGAACCAATATTGTCGAAAAATATTAAATAGCTAACCTCCCTAAAATTGGTCGTCAGCTAAACATTTAAGGATGCAACGCAGGATTGTCATGATGTTAGATTTAAGTTAAAAAAATTCAAGCTGTCTTGCAGGGTGCATCCGTGTCAGCACAAACTATTCGCCAAAATTTGAAGCCAATAAAATACTATGGAGGAGACCCATGAGCACCCTACTGCTGACACAGAAACAATAAAAGAGCCAGATTGCAGTTTGCTAAAATGCATGTCAGTAAACCAAAATCCTTCTGGGAAAGTGTCTTGTGGACAGGTGAGATCAAGATCGAACTTTTTGGTAAAGCACATCATTCTACTGTTTACTGAAAATATAATGAGGACTACAAAGAAAAGAACACAGGACCTACAGTCATATATGGTGGAGGTTCAAAGATATTTTCGGGTTGTGTTGCTGCCTCTTGCATTGGGTGCCCTGACTGCGTGCAAGACATCATGAAATCTGAAGATTACTAAAGGATTTTGGATGGCAATATGGTGCAGTGTCAGAAAGCTGGGTATGTGTTCTAGCTCATGGGTCTTCCAGCAGGACAGTGACTCCAAACATTCTTCAAGAATGATCCAGAAATGGATTGAAACAAAGCGCTGGAGAGTTCTGAAGTGGCAGCCATGAGTTTGGATCTAAACCTCATTGAACACCTGTGGAGAGAGACAAAAATTGCTGTTGGGACAAGGTGCCTTCAAATATGACAGACGTGAAGCAGTTTCCAAAATAAGAGTCCAAAATTCCAGGTGAGAGGAGGAAGAAGCTTGTGGACGGTTATAGGTAGCGATTGATTGCAGTTATTTATTCTAAAGGCTGTGCAACCAAATATTAAGTTGAAGGGACAACAATTTTATCTGGACCATTTTTAGAGTTTTATGTGAAATTATGTCCAGTTTGCCTTTTTTTTCTCTGTTTTTTTTTTGTGTTGTTCCAATACACACAAAGGAAATAAATATTTGTATAAAAAAATGTGTAATCGTAATAATTTTCTGGGAGAAATACTTCATTTTTTGGAACGACGTCAAGGGTGCCAACACTTTCGGCCATGACTTGTGTAACGTTCGTAGGTGCGAGCAGAAGTTGACCCACTGGACTGGACTGCAGCACCGATTCACCTGAGGGGCGTTACTATGTGCACATCATTTTTTCACCAGAGTTTCTGATGGTGAGGATGAGCTGCACTACCGGTAGCCACCAAGTGCTACTCAGGGAGACACGATACTTCGACAGCTAGCCCTCTAGGGGTCAAGTACAGACACAGACACTCTCTGATGATGACAGGAGCAGCCAGGGTGGCTGATGCAGACTGGATAGCAGGAACTGGCAGGTGTGGAGGATTTGGCTGATACGGCAGATGTAGCCGGGAAGGCAGGAACTGGCAGGTGTGGAGGATTCGGCTGATACGGCAGATGTAGCCGGGAAGGCAGGAACTGGCAGGTGTAGAGGATTCGGCTGATACGGCAGATGTAGCAGGGGTGGCAGGAACTGGCAGGTGTGGAGGATTCGGTTTATACTGCAGATGTAGCGAGGACGGCAGGAACTGGCAGGTGTAGAGGATTCGGCTAAGGCCGGGACCACACGGGGCACTAGTGTGATGCTCGCATGACACTCGGCTCGCGCTGGCAGCACAGCAGGAGCTGAGTGTCATGCTAGTATCCCTGCGTCTGAGGTCCGACTATGCGAGCGGACCTCAGCTGTAGGGGGCGGTCTGGCACTGAGGAGGGGCGGGCCAGCGCTGCGGAGGGGCGGGCCGGCATGGAGGAGGGAGGGATCTCTCTCCCTCTCTCCTCCGTAGCCGGCTATTCCGATTCTCGCTCTGCTTGCATGGTACACCGGTGTACCGCGAGTGCAGTGCGATTTTTCTCTCGCCCCATTCACTTGAATGGGTGCGAGAGAAAAGAGTCTCGCATTAGAATCGCAGCATGCTGCGATTGTTTTCTCGGTCCGATTAGGGATGAGAAAATAATTGCTCATGTGTGCTGACACACAGGCTAATATTGGTCCGAGTGGAATCTGATGTTTTATCGCACTGCACTCGCACCGATTTTCTCGCCGTGTGGCTTAGGCCTAATACGGCAGATGTAGCAGGGCCGGCAGGAACTGGAAGGTGTGGAGGATTCGGCTGATACGGAAGATGTGGCAGGGGTGGCAGGTACTGACAGGTGGGGATGACTCGGCTGATACGGCAGATGTAGCCAGGACGGCAGGAACTGGCAGGTGGGGAAGATTCAGGTGATACGGCAGATGTAGCTGGGACGGCAGGAACTGGCAGGTGGGGAGGATTCGGCTGATACGGCAGATGTAGCCAGGGTGGCAGGTACTGACAGGTGTGGAGGATTTGGTTGATTCGACAGATGTAGCCGGGACGGCAGGAACTGGCAGGTGTGGAGGATTCGGCTGATACGTCAGATGTAGCCAGGGTGGCAGGTACTGACAGGTACAGCAGGTATGTTCATCTCTTGATTATATTTTATGCTAATCAAAAGAGGTAAAATAATGCTACAGATTTTAAATGCAAAAGTATTAAAAAAAAAAACTTTTTGAAAAAAAATTAACACATTATTTACAAATTATTAAAAATATATTTTTTGCACAATTCTTTCCTGTTTCTCTTATTTACAGTGCCAACAAGGGTATCTAAATGAATAAGTCTTGTCCATCCTGAAGGAAAAAAAAGCTAAAGTGTCAAGGAATATAAGATATAAAAAGTTACAAACGCAGTATGACGGAGTTCCAAAAACAGTTTTCACCAGGCTATAAACCACTTTGCTCATTAAGGGGTTAATGCACTATTGTAGTGACCTGGGCTAAATGACATGATTGATGTTTAACAACACCCTCTTATCAATTAATTAATTCAGCCTTGGGCCATTTTAATAAATGAGCAAAAGTGGTAGTGGTCAAGGGGCGGCCCACCAGGAGAGGGGCCCACCAGTATGCTTACAAATAATGGAGCTTGGATAGATGAGGCCCCGTGTCATGGGAAGACAAAAAAGCTTTTGTTTTAAAAAGAGTGCTATAAGTCTTTAAGATGCAAATTCAAGTTCAAGCGAGCAAGCAGCAAGCTTAGCGGCGGCAAACTTACACGGAATAATAACTATCACGAGCCAGAAAAGAAAAGCTCTGGGTTTTCGGCAGGGGCGGATCGCAAACTTATTTCCAAATTACTTCTTCAACTTTACTATATTGGTGATATAACGGCCCAAACATAACATGACCTTTTTATTTTCGGCAGCAAAACTGATTACTTCTAAAACTGTTCTTCCTCTTTCTGATTCAACTCCGCGCGTTAAAAGTAAATTCCAGAATTTTCCATTAGAGTCATTAATTAAGGAGTCATTCAGACTTTCTAATGAATAATTTTGCACTATGTTGCTAAGCAGCGTTGGAATATTTTTGGATATTGCCTAGTAACCGGTGCAAAAAGGAAAGTTGGTAACTCTAAAGTACAACAAAAAAAAAAGTTTTCACAGTAACCACCCAAAATTGGTGTAGAAAATGGGTCTTCTCAAAGCAGAAGACCAAAATACGTAAAAATGGAAAGTTAAATCGATGAGAACAATTTGGTCTAGATTCACATAGATCAAGGAAAGTCAAAGAGGTCATCTTTAGTAGATATTTTATTGTACTGTGTGTGTGTATATATATATAGTACAGACCAAAAGTTTGGACACACATTCTCATTCAAAGAGTTTTCTTTATTTTCATGACAAAAAATTGCAGATTCAGATTGAAGACATCAAAACTATGAATGAAAACATGTGGAATGAAATACTTAACAAAAAATTGTGAAACAACTGAAAATATGTCTTATATTCTAGGTTCTTCAAAGTAGTCACCTTTTGCTTTCATCACTACTTTGCACACTCTTGGCATTCTCTTGATGAGCTTCAAGAGGTAGTCACCAGAAATGGTTTTCCAACAGTCTTGAAGGAGTTACCAGAGATGCTTAGCACTTGTTGGCCCTTTGGCCTTCACTCTGCGGTCCAGCTCACCCCAAACCATCTCGATTGGGTTCAGGTCTGGTGACTGTGGAGGCCAGGTCATCTGGCGTAGCACCCCATCACTCTCCTTCTTAGTCAAATAGCCCTTACACAGCCTGGAGGTGTGTTTGGGGTCATTGTCCTGTTGAAAAATAAATGATGGTCCAACTAAACCAAACCAGATTGAATAGCATGCCGCTGCAAGATGCTGTGGTAGCCATGCTGTTTCTGTATGCCTTCAATTTTGAATACATCCCCAACAGTGTCACCAGCAAAGCACCCCCACACCATCACACCTCCTCCTCCATGCTTCACGGTGGGAACCAGCCATGTAGAGTCCATCCGTTCACCTTTTCTACAAAGACACGATGGCTGGATCCAAAGATCTCAAATTTGGACTCATCAGACCAAAGCACAGATTTCCACTGGTCTAATGTCCATTCCTTGTGTTCTTTAGCCCAAACAAGTCTCTTCTACTGGTTGCCTGTCCTTAGCAGTGGTTTCCTAGCAGCTATTTTACCATGAAGGCCTGCTGCACAAAGTCTCCTCTTAACAGTTGTTCTAGAGATGAGAAGGTGTGTCCAAACTTTTGGTCTGTACTATATATATATATGTGTGTATATATATATATATATATATATATATATATATATATATATACAGGGGCGTAACGATGGGCCCGGTAGGGGTTGGGGGCCTAGTATCTGCTCTGAGAAAGAGAAACAGCTGGCTCTTGTCCAGTGGCGTACCGTCAATGGCGGAAAGCTGCACGACCACTATGTGGCCCGTGAATCAGGGGGGCCCGATGCCAGTGCTGGCACCTGGCCCCATGTCGAGGATCTCACTTTCAATTGTATCGAAAGTTGTATCGAAAATGTATTGAAAGCAATGATGGGAGGGGGAGCGGAACGCTCCCTTTATCATCATTCTCCCACTCTGTCTGCAGTGCTTTGACTTGTTAGCCCAGTAGAGCACGGTGATATCACTACTGAACGCCACTATGCTGATATGTGCAGAGTGGCAGAATAGTAGACAGGCTGAGGAGATCGGAGCAGTTGCGGAACAAGGAACAGTGAGTTTGTATTTAGGAATAGGGGGTGCATTAAACGATGGGGGCTGTATGCTATTACATGAGGGTGCATAATACCATATGGGGCTACATACTACTATAAGGGGTGCATAATACTATATATAGGAATATAAGTGGTACAGGTGCCCATACATCTGCCAACATCATGAGGGGGGCCCATGTCAAAACTTTGCAGCGGGGCCCATCGCACTGTAGTTACACCACTGTATATAGATATTGTATAATAGGAAAGGTTTGGGCAGAATTAGTGCAAAACTTTAGGTGGATCAAATAGGAATTCACCAATTGACACATATTTTGCAGCAAGAAGGGGGAATTTATGGTATTTTTGGAAATAGTTTTGTGCAACAAATTCTTCTAAAAAATGCTATTTAAGCCAAGCTTGACAAAAGTTCAAAGAACTGGGCATGGTCACCCTGGAGTAGTCTCAAAGTGATCAACAGATAAATTAATGAGTGTTTACCAAGATGGTATATTACCCTTTTCCATAGGATTGGGGATAACTTATTCATTGCTGGAGGTTTGACTGCTCCGTGTGACAACCAGAGAACACGAATTTGTATATTTACCTACCCTTGGTGCTGCTGTCTCTCACGCTGCTGTTACTTCCGGTTCTGCAGTCAGTGCAGTGAATATTCATAAGCATAATGAGTAGGTCCGAAAGCAACAGCTGAGACAGAGACAGGTAAGTATAAAAATTATTTTTTTTTATGTGACCTGTGTTTTCTCAGGTACGTGTCATACTGATGTCTCACGGATCGTATCAGTGTGTGGTCCGTATGACACCCGTGCTGCTGGCAGGAAACAGACATGTCGCCATGTGGAGCACACAGACAGTGTGCGCTTCACACGGACACACGGTCTGTGTGAAAACACAGATGTGTGACCAAGCCCATTGATTTTAAAAGGTCTACGTGAGTCCGTGTCTCTGGTAACTGTGAAAACGGACATCACACGTACCAGAGCCACAAATGTGTGAAAGAGGTCTTAGACCTAATTTCTGTTGTTTCACATATGCAAAAAAAAATGGTCCACACCGCCAAGGGTGGGGTTGTTTGATCGAGGCGATTGCAGCACAGGCACAGTATGACTACAGGTATATTCATTCAGTATTAGGTGATAGCCAGATGGAACAGGATATATGGTACATGCTGGTCATTGGATTTAAACTGCTATTGTTTATTATATACCAGCACTTTGTCCATACTAATGCTCAGCACCCATCTCACCAGTTTACTATAGGATTATTGAGTGGGTTCACTTGACTTGATACAAATACTGTGGCTGTATGATATTTTGCTCTATCATTAAGTTCACCTTGAGTCTTCTTCATGTTATTCCCCTTTACCCTTCCACATGAGCCTTTATGTATAAAGTGTTTTATTGTATATATTTAATAACATAATTTCTATTTTGCATATCTTTTCTGGCCCCTAATTATTTTATAAGTTCTGACGCTAAGCTGTGTCTGAACCCTGAGCTCCCGTAACGTTCCTAGATGAGTCCTTCCCCTCATCGCTATTACGTGCTTAGTCCCTAACTGTCCCTTCACTCACCCTGTCTAGTGCTAATGCCAGTAAGTACACTAGACGTCACCACTACTGTAATAAGACACAGTGGAAGGAAGACAGACAGGGGGACATAGACAAAATGGATATACAGCAAACTTCACTCCTGCAGCCAAACATCAGGGCTGCAGGCGACACAGCTCCAACAGATTTCAAAGAATTCCTTTCTCCTTGGTGGTCAGTTCAGAATGAATGTAATTCTATAACTGGCATCAGGTGATGCAGCATGTGACTATTTAAAGGGAAGGAGAGTAGTCAGAAAACGGCTACACCTACAAAGAACTACAAGCAAGGAAAGAGTCCTTAAACCATTGCTGCACCAAAACAAAGCAAATATGTTTAAAAGACCAAGTGTGAAGTGTGATGCTAGTCACTACTTACAGAAAGGACAAACGGTAGTCAGGAAATACGGGGTCTGGTAACAGGAGGACACGTATGGACACAGGGAGTACACAGACGTGATCAGGTAACGGTCTGAGGTCAAAAGACAGGAGGTCCCAACAGAAACAGGGAGCGAGCAGAGAGGAGTCAAACAACAGTCCGAGGTCAGGAAACCAAGATCAGAACACAGGCAGGAACTCAGGTCAACAGCACGACTGCAGAACCATAATGTATGACTGACAATATTCTTTGAGAGTATGCTCAGTAAAGAAGTAGAGCAATTACCCAGAAGATGGAACACCTGAGCAATCAGCACCTCCCAGAACCTGCATGGAAGCCTGCGCTGTCAATCAACCTGTCAGCCAGAAGTCCAGGAAAACACAGCAGAGCATCTCCTAGTGTGCAAGATGCTCTGCACAGAGGAATCGTGACACCAAGGTCCCACAAAGCAATGTGAGACTTAGATACCAAACCTGGATGGGAGACCCTTGTGACAGGTGAGTAAATTACTTTGCGTAGGGTGCTGTTATTTAGTGCCAGAATTTGAGCATGGTACTGTGGTATTTACTAATGCATAATATGGCACTGCTACAAGGACACTGTACAGTATTTTATTGCTGCAGTTTATGATGTTGATGTCTATAAATGTATGTTGTTGTATTTGTGCACTAAATGACGGCGTAATACATAGGGGGTGCCAGAAGTAGATACTTTCCGAACACTAACCATTATAAGACCAAACCAGGCATCCATCCTCCCGGTTTGCCCCCAAATGTTTTCCTTCTTTACAATGCTCAGGTCCTATTAAATATTTAGATAAAAAATGTCATATCTTCATACTAAAAAGCTGCACTTTACCGCTAATTCCTGATTATCCAGTACTTCTAGTTCAGTGTTTGATGATAGATACAGTCTAGGAATAAACCCTGACCTCAGTTTACCCTTCCATGTTATGTTGGACTTTGGTTCATTGCATCTATTGACAGTATACTCGAGCAACAAGAATACGTGAATCCACCTTCAAAGCACTGATAAGCGCGGTATTCCTGTTGTTAGAAAGCTCAAAATCAAAGAACCCACAGAGGTTAAAGTATTTCATGGACATTTATATTTGTCAGCCCTTTTTTCTGCACATAATGAGTATTTTTCAGAAAATGCATTAAGACTGTTCCATGAAGCTAAACTTTAAATATTGGAGTTTGTTGGATGTTTTGTAAAGTTCACATTCTGTACATCCTGATACATTTTATCTAGTAAGTGCTACTAGACTACATTACCTTTGTACTTTAGCCACCAAATCACATTCAGCTTTGTATATTTGGGTTTATTCACAGATTCAGGGTATGTGCACCCGACGTCTAAATCGAATGAACATGTGTATTCCAATGCAAAAACAATTTGCTGTGCGTTTGTAGTCTTTTTGTCTTCTTTATGTTCCTAAAGTCACAAGGCGATTAATTGAAGGGATCGATTATGCTTGGAAGCGGCTCACTAACTTTGTAAAGTACAGGTAAAAAAAAAGCACTGTCGCAAAAAAATGACCAAATAAAATTGATGCACCATGTGTGTCCACCACCCCACTGCCGGTGTTCCGCCCCGGCTGGGGGGTGCGACACTTACTTGAATCTTCAAGGGCACATCCACCACTCCACTGCCAGTGTATCGCCCCAACTGGGGGGTGCGACACTTACTTGAATCTTTGACTATTGATCTGCCCGTAACATATGAAGGGGGAGCCAGGTGAGGGCTCTACTCCCCTTCATTAGCTGGAACTTGTGCATGTGTACCGCCCCGGCTGGGGGGTGCGACACTTACTTAAATCTTCAAGGACACATCCACCACTCCACTGCCGGTGTATCGCCCCGAGTGGGGGGTGCGACACTTACTTGAATCTTCAAGGGCACATCCACCACTCCACTGCCGGTGTTCCGCCCCGGCTGGGGGGTGCGACACTTACTTGAATCTTCAAGGACACATCCACCACTCCACTGCCGGTGTATCGCCCCGACTGGGGGGTGTGACACTTACTTGAATCTTCAAGGGCACGTCCACCACCCCACTGCCGGTGTTCCGCCCCGGCTGGGGGGTGCGACACTTACTTGAATCTTCAAGGGCACATCCACCACTCCACTGCCAGTGTATCGCCCCGACTGGGGGGTGCGACACTTACTTGAATCTTCAAGGGCACGTCCACCACAACACTGCTGGTGTTCTGCCCCGGCTGGGGTGTGTGAAACTTACTTAGATCTTCAGGGGCACATCCACTACCCCACTGCCGGTCAAGTAGCTGAATAACACATTACTTAGGCAGATTGTTTGCAACACAACACCAAACTATTTTACTTGCAGTCTTAATGACAGACAACTCCTGGACAGACAGGGCCACGCTCCTTCTCCGTTCCTGTTCTGCTGCCACTGTTCTGGTGGGTAACTTTATGTCTAGACCTCGCCCTGGGTATTAACCCTCCAAAAGCCAAGTCTAACTTCTGCTTTTTCCCATTTCTTACCTTTGCGGCTTCCCGTATCCTTTACTGCCTCAGGTGGTGTGTCCTGTGCCCACCGGAGTCCTCTCCTGCGACTTTTGCTTCGATCACCAGGCGCCGCCGTATTTTCTCTGTGGGCGATGCTGGTGATAGGGGAGGAGTCGGCGTTAGTGGCTCTGGTGGGAGCAGGCCCACCCATCCACTAGGCTGGGTTTCCCTGGGGCCTGCAGTACCACTGGCTGACTGTGGTGGCGTGTGTCTGAAGTTACCATCTTTCAGCTCCAACCAATGGGAAAACACCACACCCTTCTTATTCCCCCTCCTGTCTGTTGGTCCCGGCCAGATATAGTTTTGCAGTACTTTTGTCTCTGGTCCTGCCCTGCTCTGAATACTGATTCCTATGTTTTGACTCCTGTCTGCTCTCTAACTACTCTCCTGCCTGCCGTTTTTGTACCTCGCTGCCATCTCTAGTTTTCACCTTAGCCTAATTTCCTGACTATGCTCTTGTTTGCCGATTTTGTCCCTTTTCTGTATCTTCTGATTTGACCCTGCCTGATGACTACTCTTCTTTGGATTGCAGCCTTCCACAGGTAGCGATATCCGGGGCCCTGTAGTAATTCCAAATCTGTGTATAAAGGGTTTCGGGGTTCTTGGGATCCTGATTAATGAGTGGCTTGCATCCAGCCTGTCCATGACAGCCTTCCTTAGACTGTGCTTCCCGGCAGTCGTCACATGGTGTCTACGTTACCCAACTCCAGATGAGTCTTAAGCTCAGTCAGGACATATTGGAGGAAACCTCACGGTTCCCAGGTGGACCCTGGCGCAGAGCACGTTTACCCTAGGAACCCTTCTGAAGAACTGGCGTCCTTCCTGGCCTGTCTGGCTACCAACTCTCTGTCTCTCCACCCTCTTTGCTTTAAGTCTCCTAGATTACCAATGTATCTATCTCTTGGCCACCTGCACATAACACTCTTATTGTTACTTCACAAACTCTACCTATATCTTGCACCTCCTCCTGCACACTTGGTCCCTACGTTACACTAAATCTTATCCTAGAACATTCTATATTGTTATTACTATGGCTGGTTCCTAGTTATAACTCAGTCTATACTATATCCTACTTAGCACTCTTGTATATTAATACCTGTTACTCCTATATAAGCCAACATGACTCCCCAAACTGTGCCTCCCGCCTGACACAGCTATGCATTTCTCACACATGACAAACTACACATTACACACTAGAATATAGGAAAATACACCATGCAATAAAACACTTAAAGGCATATACTCATCTTTTTAAGCTTCAGCGCTTGGTGGCAATGAGCGCTATACACAGTCAGCTTCTTTCATGTCGGGGGCAACACATCCCCCAATAGCAGCGCCGCTCAGCATATATATATATATATATATATATATTATATCTTTACATAAAACACATTTCCCACTCAGTAGGAGTGGGGTCACTCGACCACCTCCTACACATAGGTAGAGAAGAGGGTTGGTTTAGTTGTTGAAATGAACCCATCGGCCAGCCTCCTTCACGAACAGCACTGAAGACAGGATATTCTGCCCTTTGTCGAACACAAGGGAGAAGTATCTTGCAATGATGGAGTACCATGCTTATATCTACACATTGGGGCACCTTTGATAACAAAGCTATATTAGTAAGTTGTATGACTTTATAGACATGAATGTGCAAACAATGACACAATGGCCGGACGTCATACTTGCGATTGACTCATGCGTAACTCACGCGAGTCTGGCATCGAATCACCCGGCTCAGCCTGCCACTCTCCGGACAGGTGCGGGTCAGCTGCATAGACGTACATGCAGTTGACTGGCTCCTGTCCGGAGAGTAGCAGTCTGTGGCGGGTGATGCGATGCCAGACTCGCGTGAGTTACGCATGAGTCACTCACAAATGTGACTCCAGCCAAAGTGTGATCCTTGAGATTTCTCTTTGGACAGTGCCTTTAAATCTGGAATATATGAGCATTTCAGGCTCATTGTTACTCTATTTTTTCATAATGGCACCAATACTAATACAAATAATGAATTTGCTTTATGAGGATGAGTAAAGTATACCTTCAAGTTGAGTTTTCAAAGTCTCTATTTCTCTCCTTGTTATTGAATTATACAGTATCTCCCCAAAGACTAGCCAATAAGTTGCCGGCTGGTTGACCTTTGTGCTGCACGGTTGTAGATCAGCATCATGTTTTCCCTTGGTTTATCGATACTAAGCTCTCATTGGAATTAATCTTTGATGCTTGTTGTACAATCTTCAATCCCTCTTCTCTCATTCAATCCATTGATGTAGGTTGTAGCCTGGGCACATCGAGACAGAGATTTTCAGGGAATTTTCCACACTTTGTAGCTGCCATGTGTGCGGAACTCACAAGTTATAGGAGGTGGATTTAGTCGAGTTTTATGAACTAAATGCACAACTGGGAATTCAAGCACAAAGCTCTACTTTTCAATCTACAGTTTACCTGCCAGCGTTTGCAAAGCATGCGGGACGTATAAAGGCCTGTGTAACATGAAATGAATGGAGCCCTGGAGGCCTGTTATCCCTCAATTTTAAAAGAAAGAAATACAATTTCTAGCTGTAAGGGCCGTTAACAAAAGAAAAATGCTCCACTCGGTTGGACCTTCTGCTCCTGAGGAGCTCAGGCAGGTTTCACTTCTACTTAAGAAGAAGACGCAGAGTTTGTTAAATAAATACAAATATAAAAGTAATGAAAAAAAACTCTGAATAAGAACAAGGCTTGCTTCTGGAGAGAAAACTGGTGATCCCTCTAAGTTCAAAGATGCATATATGCTGTAGGCATCCTATAAAGAGTATTCTGAAAACAAATCCATACAAAGGGATTACGAAGGGATCTAGATTCATTCCAACTTATACTTGTACCTTGTCTAAATCATGACTTCGGAAAGTCTGACTGACGGCCTTACCTTGCCGTACTAACCCTAGCCCGAAAAACCACCTTTTCAAATTTCTTAACCTAAAATAAGACAAAAAGACTGTGTGACATTGGATGTAAAAGGTCACATCAGCCCCGTTTATTAACAGCAAACAATCATTAACATATCATCCATAAACATAGTAACAACTTCATAAAACATAACCACCAGCAAAGGAGGGGGGGTAAAGAGTCCCGTTGTACATGATTGCAACCCCAGCTCAATCACGTGCCCTCAGCTGCACCTCACCGTCTCGAGGACACCCAGCCCAGCAGGGACCCACATTAACATGTCCCGCTTTGACCCGGCGCAACAGGGACCCACCTTAACCAAGTATACCATTGCACCACCAGGGGTAACTCGTTCCTGCACTGGGTTCCCCTCACCCGGCTCTTTGTGCAATCCACCAACTTCAAATATCCCCCTCCTTTCCACTGACTGCTGCGACAAATTCAATCCTCTTCGCTTTAAACCCTTGATATCCCTCAGGCCTAGCATCCCTCTTTAGTCATGTTACCCTCCCTTGAGCCCCTTCGGGGCAGGCAGTCTGGGCTGTCTTCATCTTCATGAACTATAACTCAAACAGTCTTCCCAACTCTCATGAATCGTCTTGAGAAATCCCTCAAACTCCTCGAAGAGTTGACAAGTCTCTGAGGTGTTGCAGAAATATCCAAGGAAGCAGCTTCTGGAAGATTACTTGTAAATGTCAAGATGCTCCAACAATAGACAAGGCAACGACTTTCAGATGAGCATTTAGGGGGAAGAAAACTGGTCATGGAGGAGTGTGAATGTATTTTGGAGGCATCGTGGACATAAAAAGGTGGTATGATTTTGATAAATCTCCTGTACAGGCATTACCTAAAGTTGGAAAATATGGGTTTGGCCAAGAGTGCATTTGATTTTAGTAAAGGTCTCCATTTACATGAAATCAAAGTCTGTCGAACCGGCCAATTTTGATGGAACTGCTCAACTATCTAAAGTGTATAGAGGACTGTGGACTCTTCCGGACAGATGATGTAAGTGAAAGAGAGATCATACCAATGGAATTTCAGCAGTCAATCGTTTTGTTTTTATAGAAGATAAACCACCGAAATAAGCTTTCTTCTCTCTCCTAATTGAGAAAACATGAATGATTATGTGTATCGAAGAGTCGGAAGAGATAACTGTCTGCCGAATGAACGTTGAGGTGCCACACAGAGATTTGAACAAACTTCGCTGACTGTCATGGTGGCGTCGGTCTCTGTTTACTTTGCAGATTCTGACACTTCATCTGATGGTTTCTCTTTTGTCTGGAATCAATAAAGGCAGACTAGGGCATCTACCCGCTATGTGCTGATTTATAGGCAGGCTAACAAGAGTTAATCTTGGCTAGTCTGCTTGTTAGGTTCTCTTGACCACATGTGGTGGGGAAGCCAATTACATCTGCTCCTATTTTTGCTGGATGAAATCTTCTACCCATGCCAGCCATAGTTTCTGTATTGGTCTGTGAGGTGTGGTGTCCCTGATTCCCTGGTGAAAATTGTGCTATTAGCTTGTTGCGGTTGTGGTGTTTACCCCTGTTGTTTTGTAGCTTCATTCAGCTCTTGTGTTTACCTTTGTGTGTGTTTGCTGTGTGACAGACTTTTGGTTTTCCTTGTCTGTCTATATCTGTGACTTTCATTACACTCCTGCCCCGTCTCTCCCTGGAGGAGGGTGAGGGGGAATCAGATCAGGACTGGTCAGGAACTGGGCCAGGAAAGAGACTCAGGCCTCTTCACCATCAAGAGTATCCCTGAGAATAGGGATAGCATAGGGCCCACTAAATTAAGGGACAGCTTAAGCACCCCAGTTCCCCGCTATTCCAGAGTCATTGTGGTATCAGGTGACAGTTATCTCTTGTGTAATTATATAGCCAATATCTCCCCTGAGAACAAAATGATTGGATATGGCAATATACCAGATCTTTCTTTCCTCCAATCAATAGTGAATCGGGAGTCCCCGATGCAAATAGAATAATTGACAAGTCCCACCAAAATCATCAGGTTCTGCTGACTTTGCACTAATGTGTATGGGCACATTAAGAGCTAAATGGCTCTGGAAGTATTTATATAGACAAGCATGAAGACATTTTATAAGTAAGACATATTTTTCAGATATAACCATCTCCTAGCAATTCATGTCACTAGTGAACTTTGATGGTCCTATGCTTCCTGAGAGTTAAAAAAAAATGTTTCATGCTTAATATGTCACTGTCTATCATCTATCTTTACATGGTATATCAAGAGTGTGATGGTACAGTCTAAGGGGTACTTTGCACGTTGCGTCATCAATAGCATCGGCTAGCGATGCCGAGCTCGATAGTACCCGCCCCCGTCGCACATGCGATATCTTGTGATAGCTGCCATAGCGAACATTATCGCTACGGCAGCTTCACATGCACTTACCTGCCCTGCCATGTCGCACTGGCCGGCGACCCGCCTCCTTCCTAAGGGGGAGGGACGTTCGGCATCACAGCGACATCACACGGCAGGCGGCCAATAGAAGCGGAGGGGCGGAGATGAGCGGGACGTAAACATCCCGCCCACCTCTTTCCTTCCGCATAGCCGGTGGAGGCAGGTAAGGAGATGTTCCTCACGCCTGCGGCTTCATACACAGCGATGTGTGCTGCCGCAGGAACGAGGAACAACATCGTATCTCCTATTGGTGTGACATTATGAAAATGATGGACGCTACACAGATCATCGATTTTTGACGCTTTTGCGATCGTTTATCGGCGCATCTAGGCTTTACACGTTGCGATGTCGTTACCGGCGCCGGATGTGCGCCACTTTCGGTTTGACCCCGACGATATCGCAGTAGCGATGTCGCAGCATGCAAAGTACCCCTTAGGCTTCATGCAGCAGTCACAATATGGCTCAGGTTCTGTAGAGTTATACACATACTGTATATATGGAGAGTTATGAAAACTGAAGAGGCTTTTTTTTTGTTTTTGTATGAATCGGACAGGAAAAAATGATGACTTGTTGCATTGCATGAACTATATATGTATAGAGCTTTTCTAACGTGGTCAAAGAGCAATTACACAAGGCATTAAAGGGAACCTGACAGGTGCAATATACACCAAGAGCCACGAGCAGTCCTGGGTGCATATTTCTAATCCCTGCCAAACTGTCCCTGTATCTAGTAGCATACATAAAGAGATCTTTAGTATATCTAGAGATCCCTTGTGATATGCTTATGAGTGCAGGGACTAGTTACAAGGGCGTTATTTCACCCAACTAGTCCGCCCTCTTAGCATGTAAGCACACCCACAGGGGCGTACTAACATGCTATTCAATGCCCATTGCCCATCGTCATCAGTGGTGACATGTGTACATGTGTCCGTGTCACTGCCTCTCAGACGCTGGGTTTAGGGTCAGTGCGCATGATCAGAAGTGCCGACACTTCCGGTCATGCGCACTATGAAGCTGTATGTATGCATCTCGGCTTCAGAGAGGTCTAGTGTGCATGACCGGAAATGCCAAGACTTCTGATCATGCACACTGACCCTAAACCCAGCGTCTGAAGTGGTGACAACAGACACAGGTACGCACTTCACCATGATGATACTGAGCAATGGGCATTGAATAGCATGTTAGTACATCCCTGTGGGCATGCTTACATGCTAAGAGGGCGGACTAGTCAGGGGAAATCACGCCCTTGCGACTAGTCCCTGCACTCATTAGCATATCATAAAGGATCTTTAGAATTTTTTTTTTTCGAAAGATCTCTTTATATATGCTACTAAATGGAGAGACAGGTAGGCAGGGATTAGAAATATGCACCCAGAACTGCTTGTGGTTCTGGGTGCATATTACACCTGAGAAGTTTCCTATAAGAAAATGAAAGCTGCTTAAAGTTCCCCTTGATCTTTCCTCAAGAAAATTAAAAAAAACCATGATTGTTGCGTCATAGGTATGAAACTTATCAATGGGAATTTTCAGCCAAGTTAACCAATTTTCCAAGATGGAGCAGCACACATTTGTAAATCAGTTGCGTCAACAATTTAGAAGCTGCAGGGAGGTGACTATAGGGGCATCCTCCTGTGACGTCCCGTGAAAAGAAATGTCGCAGAAAGTAAAGTATAAAAACATCTGAATAAGGCCCAAAGAGGATACAAAAATTAGATAAAAATTTGATTTAGGGAATTAAAAGACTGCCAATACACGGAAACTGTCTTCAGCGCCGATTCTAACAACGGAGATCGACTTTTAATAGGTTGCAATAGACGTTTCTTACCGGTTGACTATAAAAAGAATCTTAATCGGTGTTTAATGCTATAGGTGATAAGCAGAGTAAAATATTAGCAGAGGTAGCAGTCGAAATGAGTTCACAAAGTTCAGTATTTGAGGAATTAGTCCAAGAATTTGACCTCTCACTTTATTTTGCTCAATGTTTCTCAGAAATACATAATTTAGAAATAAGTGGCTCCTCTTACCTACATATACATATGACCAGGTAATAGACTTACAGACGTTTTGCGGGATCACAATATTAAAGGGAACCTGCCAGGTGCGTTGTGCACCCATAGCCACGAGCAGTTCTGGGTACATATCTAGAATCCCTGCTTAATCGTCCCTGTATCTAGTAGCATAGATAAAAAGATCTTTAATAAAAGTAGTTCTAAAGATCCTTTATGATATGCTAATGAGCGAGGGGACTTGACCCAAAGCTTCCGGTCATGCACACTAAACTGATGCCGGGTGTAAGCTTCCCGACTTCAGTGAGGTACAGTGCGCATGACTGGAAGTGCTGAGGACTCCGGATCATGCGCAGCACGCATCCAACCTCCGCCTGACGCCATGAATAGTGACGTATGTGCGCATCGCTGCGCATTCATTAGCATGTTAGTATGCCCACAGGGGCATGCTACCATGTTATGTGGGCCGACTAGCTAAGGGAATAAACACCCTCGGGACTAGTCCCCGACCTCATTAGTATATAATATACGATCTTTAGAAATACTTTTCCTAAAGATCTCTTTATCTATGCTAGTGTATATGTGACGCCCTGGACCCCCAGGGGTCACAGTACACTAACACCACACACACACACCCTCCCCTGGGTAGGTGACACCAGTCAAACAGAAACCCTTATTGCCACCCTCCAGGATTTGATGTCCACACCAGGTGGGACGGAGCCAGGCGGTTGGCCCCGCCCACCGAGGAGTTCACAGGCCTGGAGGCGGGAAAAGACAGTAGTTGAGTTTGGTGGTAGACAGTGAAAGTGAGAGGAGTGAAACTGTTTGTGTCTGAGTTGGAGCCCAGGCACATTCAACAAGGTCGGCAGACGGTGGTGGCCGTCTGCAGGAGTCGGTGTAGGTCAGCGGAACCGTAGGACCGGGGTCGGGCGGTGGCCCGCCGGTACCGAACCGGGGAGCAGATCGAAGCCAAGCACCAAGGCATGGTACTCAGACCCGGACCAGGCTCGGAGCCGCCGTAACAGTCAAATTTTCTGATTGCGGTCTGGACCTCAGGGGTTCATTCCCACCTAAGTCCCCTCAGAAGGCAACAGCCCAACCCGTTTGGATAAGTGCCACCGCCAAGGGCCAGAGATCCAAGGGCCAGCGCCTGCGGGCAAAACGGGCTCTCCCGACACATACACGCTGGGGAGCGGACTACCTGTGGGAAGCCATAGGAGTCAAATACACTTACACAGGTGCAGGAAAACGATAGCCGCCATCAACCCGTCCGGGGAGAGTGAGAACACCACAGCCGGCTGTGGGCCCCGTCCATCCAGACGTTTGGTTTACCAGAGACTTTGTCCTTCTGTGTCTGAGTGAGTACAACAGTGCCATCCGGCACCGCGCTGCACCGCAATGTTGCACCCGCGCCCACGATGCCTCCCCGCATCGGCACCTGCACCTATACCACCTCCCTACTCCCCAACCGGGGCCCCGGGACCAACAGCCCCTACCCACAGAGGGGTCAACACCTCAGCTGCTCTCCGCCATCGCTCCCGGGATCCCCCGTCACCAGCAGCGGTGGTGCCCACCATCACCACAACCCGTGGGTGGCGTCATGACCGACATCCCCAAACGTCCCACCACTAACCTCCCCTTTTCACTCGTGGGCGAGGAGGCGCTGCTCGAGCCCCGGGTCCGGCTCTGTGCTCGGGCCACCGAGGAGCATCAGCACCGGACCCGAGCGCCAGCGATCCCAGACGAGCGGCGTTCCCCACCCCTCCGCCCGCGACATATACAGGGACGGTTAGGCAGGGATTAGTAATATACACCCAGAACTGCTCGTGGTTTCCTGGTGTAACAGGTTCACTTTAATAGCCTATCTTAAGTGCCTCATACATATTAGAATATCGTAAGCCAAATTCACTGGTACTGGCAGGCTAGCTGACAATCTAAAGTGTATGGGGACCACCGATTCTCCCCCAACAGATAATGAGGAGAAATACAGATACAGAATGTCCGATTTTGTACTATTGATCCTTTTGTTCTTGGCGACATAAGCCACTGCCAGAACAGTCAAGAAAGATAACTGCCAGTTGAACGATCAGCCGAACCATCCTTTGCCCAACATCTATCTAATGTATACAGGGCCCCTTAGGCTAGGTACTGTCTAGCCCATACTAAGTTAACAGTGTTCAGGTAGCCCAGCAACAAGAACACTGACGAGGCTATAGCACTCCAATCACTCCAATAGGTGGCACAGCCTCTTTAAACAATTTATCGGAAGGTGTGCCAAAAGTTGCACACTCACCAAACGGATATTAGGAAGAACAGAGTATATTTTTTTAGTTAATATTTGTCTCCATTAAAAAGGTGGTCCTCTACTCAGCATTAGTGACCACATTGATGTAAAGCTCATAGAGAAGGTTTTTCTCAAATACCTTGTGTAGTCAATTCTGACTCTGAGCAGAGCTATTGCGGCCGCTCATCCCCTTCACATGATCCCCAGGCTTCGTGACCTCTGAGATCCAGTAATGTAACGTCAACTTACAGATGACCTATCACTGAGGCGGGACCCAGTCTTCCTAACTGACTGGGCTGTGGGCGGAATTTCACAGCTCGCAACAGCCCAGCATCTCTCCTGCTTATGGAGCTCTGCAGAGAAGTAGAGAGCGCGCAAGATGATAGGCTGTGACGAGCGGTGAAACTCCGCCAACCGCTCAGTCACTCAGGGAGACTGTGGAGACACTGGTCCCTAGACCTCCTCCACTTGAAAAACACTGCAAACAAGAAAGCTGATTTATGGCTATCCTCCTTGGAGATACTTAGCATTTTGGATACCTCCAATATATCAATATCTTTAGTTGAAGAGAAGGGCTTTGGTTTTTCGAGTTCCACACTTGATGCAATCTTTGTACTATGTCCAAAAACTAATATATGAAACACTGTAAAAACAAAATGAATATGACATGACAAGGCTATCCCTTGTCGGTGTTAATATTTAGTGTGAGCATATGTCGCACCCAGGGATATGGGGTACTCGGTTCCAGGCAGTACAGGTTTTGGGGATGTCACGATGGTGGCCATTACCCGGTTCCGTGCCCTGAGCCCTTTTTGTAATGAGGATATTTACAGGGGAGAATAAGATAATGTTCGCTTGTGACGTCACTTGCAGTGTTGCAGCTAAGTGTAGGGAGCCGCCGTTGCTCTACTGGGGCTGGTGGTATTAGCAGCTAGAATGGTAGACCCTCTGCAAGTAGGGTTTTTCCCCAGAGGGTGTATGGTGCAATGGACGTCAGAAGAAGATAGTCCACACAGGTGTTCAGTGTAACTGGTTTACTTACTGCTGGTAGATCTTGACTGGTTGCCCGAGGCCGTCTGGTTTCGCCTCCAGGTCCCCTTCGTCCCAGTGCCAGTTTGGTTCTCTGGTACCTTCTTCCCCTGCACCTATCTCTGGTAAATGGGTCCCCGTGGTATGGAGCAACTGGGGATCCCCGTGCTGTGGATTGTCCACTTCTGTCTGCCTGATGATAGCGTGAACCCTGTGGAGTCCTGTCCCCGGCCCTCCCTTTGCTACTGAGTCTTCGGATTCATTAGGTTCAGCAAGGTCCTTGATGGTCCCCTTGCTGTGCAGGTGTTAACAGGTCGGCTTGGAGCTCTTTCCTGTCCTAGGGTCCTGTACCCCGTCGGTGCGTAGTTCCGGGAGTACTCCACCGTACTCCACCAGCAACCACTTCTCCTAGGTACCTGGTCACCGTTAACCCGCGTCAGACCGTCACTTCACGTCCACCTCCACACTCCACTCTACTCTTCTACTACTGTCCTCCTGTCTGCACTTTCCTCAGTCCACCCCTCCCACCTGGTCAACTAGTGGACTAGATTGGCTCCACCTCTAGGTGGTCATCCATTGGTCCCACTCTAGCTGGGTACCATTGTATGTGGGATTGTTGGGGAAAACTGGGATTACCTGGAGTTTTGTTGGTACCGTCACTAGGGTTCTGGGTCCCTAAGGGTGTAGGCCCTACATCCTTGTGGGGATACAGAACCTTGTAGCACCCTGATGGTTTCAGGGGCGCTACACATACCCTTAAACAGTATCTGCCCTCCAAGGGCTAGAATTGTAGAATATGAAGACTCTATGGAGAATCCATGACCATCTGAATACAAGTTATTAAAGAAGGTAGACTCACCCCTGATATCCAGAGACGCATCATACATATCCATATACTTATACAGAAAATAGCCCAACTATAGTAGAGTCATAGTCTTTCCTCCCGTAACAGGGTGAAGCTTAGCGCTAACCAGTCTTTTGACAACTGAGCTGTTATTAATATGTTTTACATGTCTCCCCCTATGATTTTGCATTGATTTTTGCATTGTAGGTTTCTATGTGCCATTTTATTGTATTGCCAGGAAAACAAGAGCTGACATATCAATGGTGCAGCCAGTGCAACCGCACAGGGGCCCAAGAAGTAGGGGGCCCATTTCTACCTCCAAAGCAGGTGGAATAGTGCGTTATGATGAGCTCTTGGGCTACAGAGGGCTCATAAATGTTCATGCACAAGGACCATTTTCTGTCTGTGTCCGCCAGTGCTGGGAAGGGAGTGCTAGTGTCATGCAAAGGTTGTTTAGAGACTGTTTTCCCTCTATCCAGTGTTGGTTGCAGAGGGCCTGAATTGTGAACTGACAGTGTTGTTGCAAGTCTAGTGAAAGACCAGAGACTAAATATTTTTGGAAGAGTTCAGTTGTGAAGCAAAAAAATACAAGTGGATCGCTATTAGATGATAAAAAATAAGACAGCATTAAACACTGGCGGATACAGACAGAAAATGGCCCGTGTGCAAGAAGAATATAAGGGCCCTTTGCAGCCCAAGAGCTGATAAAAATGAAAAATTGCACCTGCCTGGTGGAAATGGGCCCACTTACCTCTTGGGCCCCTATGCAAGAAGAATATATATATCTTTTTCAGCCCAAGAGATCATGAAAATGAAAAATTGCACCTGCTTTGGAGGTGGAAATGGGTCCTTTTACCTCTTGGGCCCCTTTGCAAGAACAATATATGGGCCCTTTGCAGTATAAGAGCTTCTAAAAATGAAAAATTGCACCTGCCTGGTGGAAATGGGTCCACTTACCTCTTAATCGTCTGTGTAAGAAGAATATATATGCCTTTTGTAGCCCAATAGATCATAAAAAGGAAAAATTGCACCTGCTTTGAAGGTGAAAATGGGTCCTTTTACCTCTTGGGCCCCTGTGCATGAAGAATATATGGGCCCTTTGCAGCCTAAGAGCTTGTGCAAATGCAAAATTGCACCTACTTGGTGGAAATGGGCCCCCTAACCTCTTGGGCCCCTGTGCAAGAAGAATATATGGGTCTTTTGCAGCCCAATAGCTCATACAAAGGCAAAATTGCACCTGCTTTGCATGTGGAAATGGGTCCTTTTACCTCTTGGGACCATATGCAAGAAGAATATATGGGCCTTTTGCAGCCCAAGAACTCATAAAAATGAAAAATTGCACCTGCCTGGTCTAAATGGGCCCACTTGCCTCTTGGGCCCCTGTGCAGAAAGAATATATGGGCTCTTTGCAGCCCAAGAGCTCATAAAAATGTAAAATTGCACCTGCCCAGTGGAAATGAGTCCGCTTACCTCTTGCGCCCCTGTGCAAGAAAAATATATAGGCTTTTTGCAGCCCAATAGCTCATAAAAAGGCAAAATCGCACGTGCTTTGGAGGTGAAAATAGGTCCTTTTACCTCTTGAGCCCCTGTGCAATAAGAATATATGGACTCTTTGCAACACAAGAGCTCATAAAAATGTAAAATAGCACCTGCCTGGTGGAAATAGGCCCTTTTACCTCTTGGGCTCCTGTGCCGACGCATAGGATGAACCAATGGTGTGTCCACCCATGATGTTGAACTGTTCCTGTAATTTGCTTTCTTGTCGAGAAGCCAGTGTATGCTACAGATGGTGCAATGACGTCTAGTCCGCTCTTAACACTCCTACCATATGCAAAGACATACTAGGAGAGTTATTGGCCTCTTCTCAAAGAATAAAGTTGAGCGGACATATCACTGATGTTGTACGCGAATGCGCCAGCTATCCAAACTCTAGTGTTACCAGGATTTAGGGGCAGGTGATTCATGTGGGAAGCATGAGAGATGAAACAGATGTGAAGGCCTCATATTCCTGCTCTTGTTTTTAGCAACTGTCTTTTTGGATGTAAAAAGCACATTCTTTACAGGCAATGTACCACCTAGATGAGTGTTCAGGAGACGGAGCCCATTGCTCACTCAGCCAAAGTACAGGAGACTTGGCAGCTAATGAGCCGGGGCCCTGCTTGCTATTGTTACAGCAGTCAGAGGGGATTAACTGAGTTTATGTTTGGGAGAACAGGAGTGAACTGGTCTATCGTAGAGCAATCTTTGGAGAGTTGCCCTACCATGTGCAAGGCCTGCGAGTCGATGACTCAGTTTCCCCAAAACTCTCAAACATTCAGAGCAGGTAGGCCTGTAACATTTGGCAAGCACCAGGGTTAATCTGCCCAGTGCTGACATTGTTCTGTCCTCTCAGCAGTTCAGGTGCTGCTGCGCTGAACCTGAATGTGGGAGGTCATGTGGAGGAAAGCTAGAATGAGACCTTGTAAACCATGCGTGATGGCTCCCTGACGAGAGCTGGATGCAGAGGGATAATACCAAAGGCGCTAAATAAAGGAGAAGGGAGGATCTATCAATCAAGCTCATTGAATGGATGGTTAGCAATGTAACCAGGAGGCCCACACTATTATACTAAAGCATTAACCACTTCTCTGCCTTTATTAAATCTCTGACTTATGCGATGAGGGGCCCTACATTCGGTAGGGGATATAGGTCATTGTGAAAGTTTGAGTTAGTTTGTAAATTCATTGCATTGTGATATATTTTGATTAATTTAATAACTACCATTTTACTTGACAGTTTATCCCCTCACTTTTTAACTTTTTTTTTTAATTCAGTATGCACTGCTTTTATTTTTCGACATGTCCTATATTTCTTATATGAGCAAAACTAAATAAAGTGATGGCGGGGTAGATGACACACTTTCTTTCAGGTTCCTTAGGCTTATACCAACTCTATCATCCTGGACTTAAACCATGTTTTCCCAAAAATAAGACAGAGTCTTATATTATTTCTTGCTCCGACAGATGGGGATGTCTTATATGAGGGGCGGCTGATAAGTCTTTGGCTTTACCCAGAAAGAAACGAGATAGAACTTTCCATTTATTCCAAAAACTCTCCACTGATGACAACACACTTCTTACATCGGTATTACAAGTTCTGTAAGCCTAGCAAAAAGAAGGATTTCGGTTGTGCCTCAAACCAGGCATCCGTAGCAGCCATGGCATCAGAAATGGTGTGAGATTTGGCACAATTGAGGTCTTTCTTCAGGTTTGGAAGCAGATGATAGTCGGAGGCAGCCAGATCTGGTGAATAAGGTGGGTGGTCAACCAGATGGAAGTCCAGCTCTGTCACTTTTGCTGTGGTCACTTGTACAGTGTGAGCGGAGGCATTGTCTTACAGGAACAAGATTCCTTTGGACAGCTTGCCGCACCTTTTGGCCTTCAGAGCTGCCTTCAATTGGTCCAAAAGTTCAATGTAATACCTTTCATTGCTGGTGGAACCCTTTTGAAGGTAGTCCACTAGCAGCACACCTCATTTTCCCAGAACACAGATGGCATCACCTTAGTGGCTGATTTTTACACCCTGAATTTCTTTGGACGAGGAGAACCACTGTGCCTCCACTCTTTTGACTTCTCCTTGTTTTCAGGGTCATACAAATAAATCCAGGTCTCATCCATAGTGATCAGTCGATCCAGGAAGTTCTTATCAGTCTGGAAATGCTGACAAATGGACCAGGAAGTTTTCACTTGCATGCTTCTCTGACCTGTTGTCAAACATTTTGGGACTCACTTTGCAGATCGCTTCCTCATGTCCAAATGTTCATGGATAATGATACAAACACGTTCACGGGAAATCACCATGATGTCTGCTTTTGCTTTAGCTGAAATTCGTGGATTCTCCAGTATGAGGTTGTGCACAGCATCGACGATCTCCGGAACAGCAACCACTTTCGGTCATCCAGGACGTTCCTCATCATTGGTGCTGAAGTGGCCGTTTTAAATTTGGAAACCCAGTCCTTACCTGTGGAAAATGAAGGGCATTGATCCCCCAATGTCTGCGACATATAACTATGAATATCCTTCTCGGACTTTCCTTGCAGAAACAAGAATTTTATCTCTCCTCTGCTCTCAGTTGCAGTGAATATCGCATTAGACTCCGTCGTTTTTCCCGTGTGCGTAGAACACGTTTGCCATAAGCAGCAAACACAAATTGTTGAAAACATATATTAGACACATAAGGCTTACATGTGATGTAACATTCATTACCATAGAAACAAAAAAGATCACAAAGCCAAAGACTTATCAGCAGCCCCTCGTATTTCCCATGAACAACAATCCACATTTATTCTGGAACAAAAAGTCAACATTCATTCAAATATAATCCTATCTTCACTTTCTGGAACATCAACAGTTTCTGTTACTCCTATTACTGGGTCAGATGCCCATTTTCTTATCTGATCTGTTATTCTTATTATGCAGATCCAGTCCAATAGTGGTGGGTACATACCATATTTACAATGGTTTAAATTACCTGCTTACATTTCTTATTCTCTATGTACTGCTAAGTTTAACCCCAAAAGAAGGCAGATACCCCCTAAAAGAATCGCACTTACCAGACCCCAAACAATTAGAGTTGTCAAGTGAATGGGCTCTCACATACAAATCTGTCGGCCCCCTCTGTGTTCTACAGCGGTTGACTCCACATGGTGACTGAAAGCCGTATCACACACGAGGAGTGATGCTGGTACCCGATCTGTTTGTGAGAGCTGCAGTGCAATGCAGCTAGAACAGCGAGGAACCTGATAGTGATACAGATCTCTGTGTGAGAGCTCATCCTCCATCGGCAGTTGCTACATGTAATTGTTTGGAGTCTGGTCAGAGTGTTTCTTTTTGGGAGGGGGTGCCTGCTTTTTTTTTAGGGTGTCTGCTTTCTTTGCTAAAGAGTCCTGCTGTAATCTTTATCTTTTGTACCTGCTTGGACACTTCATTATAAAACCACAACTAGGGCTCATTTTTGGAGTTGGGCTTATATTTTAAGCATATTCAAAAAAAGCCCCAAAAATCCTACTAGGGCTTATTTTTGGAGTACATCTTATTTTTAGGGAAACAGGGTATTTGTTATTTTAATTTTTGGTTTATATAAATCAATAACACAAAAATAAGAAACTTTGTGACATTTCTTGATACAGAATTCTGCTTCTTTCTCCTCTTGGACTGATCCTTTATTCTCAACATTGTCATTTCATGGGTAAAATCTGTCTTCAGTGAATACAGATTTTCCCATTACCGAGATCGAAGATGACAGTTAGTGCCCATAAAGTTCTATGGAGAACTGTAACTGTGATTTCAACGAGAACTTGCTGCACAATGTTCATGTCTGCCTCTAAATGTTTTTTTTAAGACTTTACCAATGAATTAAAAGTGAAAAATCCAGGAGGAAAAAGGAGCAGATTCCTTTGATAAGATACATTATAAAGTTGCTTATTTTCATGTGTACTATTGATTTATTAAAGCGAATACAGCCGCACACTAAAATACTATACTAGGTAAATATTGAATATAAAAAATTTGGAACTACTACTACTACTTGGTATACAATTTGGCCAAGTTGTAACAAGCCCAACAGCCAGCGACAAGGTGTACCTCATTGTTGGGACCCCATCCTTGAATGCTTCTACCTGGGATGAAAAGCTACAATTTACTATTGATTTATGAAATAAAGATTAAAACATTGGTTACTCTTTGGGTTGCCAAAAGGGGTTCTTTTAGGTAGACAACTCAAGCCATTATGAAAATGAATTTAATGGTTGCTCGTTTGCATACCTTCTAATACAATGGAGAGCTGCTAGATACATATTAGCTACCTCCAGCTAAATCAGGTGTTTGTTGGTAGTGCCAAAAACAGGTACTCGGACAACTGCTCCATTGAAAAGCTTTCGAAAGGGGGTTGTCTCTGATGGGATGACCCTTATTTAACAGTGTAGAGGCAGTTCCTGAGTGATGTCATTGACTGGCCCTCACATTCACTAGACCTAAATCCAATCCAATTTCGAAACTCTGAGACATTTTTTATCAGTGCATCCATTTTTTTTAGCAAGGGCATCATGGGGGGGGGGAAACCAGAGTAAAGTCCTGCACAGGGGGCCTAGGCCATCAATGTCTGCACCTTTGTATACAATTAAAAGTTTCTGAGATTCATTCTATGGCGCCGGTGAGAATTAAAGAAATATACAGACATATGATTTCCAAAGCTCTCCAAAATTTTAATGAGCACCATCTCTTTTATACTCCTCAGAAATATAGACGTACCATGTATAAACGTAGGCATTTCTTACATGATAGCAAATAGGAGAATACATAACTGCATAGTAAATGCAGACACTCCCAACATCCACCCAGCTTAGATAAACCCCACCAGGCAGTTCTTGTTCAAAGAGTGGACTCTCACCCCCTACAAACAGGTTTGAAGATTTTTAACTCCTTCCTTACTTTAACACTAAACGTAGGTATTTAACCAGAAGTATTTATCACCTACCCACTGGGATCCCACGAATTGCGAGAATGGTTGACCCCAGAACCTTCCCCATCCATAAGTTTGAATGATGTAGGAGTAGAGTTGAGCGGATTATCCGGTTCCGGATCCGTCGCGGGTTGTCACAGAAGTCCGGATCCGATCCGGAATCCGGCCCAATGTAAGTCAATGGGGAGGAGAGAGAGAGAGAGAAAGAGAGAGAGAGGAGAGAGAGAGAGAGAGAGAGAGAGAGAGTGAGAGAGAAAAAAAAAATCCCGAACCTGGATCATGCAGCCGGATTCCCCAGGTCCAGGTCGGACCCGGCTCGGACGCTGAAACCGTGCGGATCCGGACTTTTAAAGTTAGGGTCCGCTTAACACTATGTAGGAGTCCTGCTGCTCTATTCAAAATCAATCATCTATATCCACTGGAGATATACTTCAGATTTAACCCTTTGTAACTGAAATCTGATTTTAAAATCTTCATCATAATTTGATAGGCTGCTGCCATCAAAACCGCAGGAACACTCAATTTACAGATTGATTGTCTCGGCAACATGTGGATGAGTTTATTAAATCTCATCCACAATTCTGCAATAGGCAGTAGATTTTCTATTTAAAAATTAAAATAATATTTCTCATTCTGAAAAAAAACAAAAGAAATGCTAATTTTTCCTGAAAAAAAGAAATTAAATTTTTTTATTGAAAGAAATAATCATAATAATGTATTGTTGATCAAAATTAGTTAGCAAAGGGTTAATTTATCCAAGATATTTAACCAGGTTGGTATAAAAATGGGCATCTGTAAACCTTCATACTAGCACAAGGAACGGAACAAAAGTGTCACTTTGCATCAAATTCATGGACAGATGGTGGCTTGTCTAGCAGCTTTTGTTACGATAAATTGGAAATGTAGACTTCTGAAATAACATGTAGATGAATTAAAGTTTTGAACAGTTATTCTAGACTGTGTTAAGTTAGATATGCAAATAGTGAGTAGGGGACATCATTTTCCACAATGGACATTTCAAATAACAGGATCTGTCAGTTATTCTTAAGGGTGCTTTACACGCTGCGACATCGCTAGCAATTGCTAGCGATGTTGCGCGCGATAGCACCCGCCCCCTTCGTGTGTGCGATATTGTGTGATCGCTGCCGTAGCGAACATTATCGCTACGGCAGCGGCACACGCACATACCTGCTCACCGACGTCGCTGTGGCCGGCCAACCGCCTCCTTTCTAAGGGGGCGGTTCGTTCAGCATTACAGCGGCGTCACAGCAGTGTCACTGAACCGCCGCTCAATAAAAAAAGGAGGGGAGGAGATGAGCGGCCGGAAGATGCCGCCCACCTCCTTCCTTCCTCCTTTTCCGGTGGACGGAGGTAAGGTGATGGTTGTCGCTCCTGCGGTGTCACACACAGCGATGTGTGGTGCCGCAGAAGCGACGAACCACATCGCTACTGTGCAGAAAACGATATTTGGTGTTTGAACGAGCTCTCCATGACCACCGATTTTTCCCTCTTTTGCGATCATTTACGGTCGCTCAGAGGTGTCACGCGCTGCGATCTCGCTAACGAGGCAATGTGCGTCATTACCACCGTGACCCCGACGATATCTCGTTAGCGATGTCGCAGCGTGTAAAGCACCCTTTACTTCTCTGTTGTAGTAATTGATTCTGTTCTCCATTCTCCATTGATTCCCTCAGCAAGTTTCTGCAATGTAACCTGAAGACAGCATGCTGCAATAGTTAAAACAGAAACTTCAGCCCTGCCTCTGTTATCTCACAGTCTTTTTTTGTTTACCTTTAATGTTAGCTTAAGCCTCTTATCATTATTATTAGTGGGTCTCAGCAGCTCTAGTCCAACTCCTCCCCCTTCTGTGGTTAGCTGCTTCTGTCTATGGAAATGTACACTGAAAACCTGGTGTGGGCGGGGTCAGCTCCCAGAGCTCTACTACATACAAAATCTAAAATCCTTCATTATGTCAGAACGGCTGCACACAGAAATATAAGTGATACATTGTTGAACTCAGGGCCTCTTTGCCTACATCATGCTACTCTCAGATGAGGTAGCAAAAACCTGCTGACAGATTCCCTTTAAGAAACAATTCTGGAGCACATTTTCTTACAACACTGTAATGTGCTGTACTGCTGTTCCTGTGTTGTTCCTCCTGGAAATGCATATCAATGACAAACTTGTCATTATCCCTTCTATCCTCAATAGGTTGTGCCGTTACTAAATTAAACACTATCCAATCAATGTACAGTATTGGGAGAAAAAAAAATTATTGCGACATCTATACATTACACCTACAGGAGTTTTTGCCCATCCAAAACAGCATTTCTGAGGTCAAACACTGACGATGGATGAGAGAGTCAGGTGTCAATCTCTATTCTAGTTCGAACTAAAAGGGTTGGATAGGTCTCTGAGATCATATTCTTCCATATCAAACTCAGCTGCCCTTATGGAGCTTGCTTTGTGCACTGGACACAATGTGCATCATGTATTGTATGCCCAAGCACTAAATAGGTTATCCACTACATTGATGGCCTATCCTTAGGATAGGTCATGAATGTCTGATCAGCTGGGGTCCAACATACGGCACCCCCGCCGATCAGCTGCCCTCGATCCCAGCAGTGGCAGCAGGTGGACAGAAATGCTCAGTTCTGGAGCTGCCCTGTCTTCTGATAGCGGCCGTGGCCAGGTACTGCACAACCACCTCCCATCCAAAGCAATAGGAAGCAGCTATGCAGTACTTGTGTCACAATAGGTACGGAGAAGTACCAAGCAAAAGGGAAGAGAAACCCTAACTCTAGAGAAGAGGGAAATGGTGACCCCCTGACTCAACCTACCGCTGGCCCCATGCTTCCCTCACCACCCTAGATAGGTTGCGTACCTATGCGCTGAGCAGGGTACCTGAACCTCACTAACTCTGAGCTGGGCCCTATGTAGGGAGCGGATAGGATAAGAGCTTAGTCAACCAATCTAAGTGCTAAAGAACACATAAGAAATACCACACAGGGAAAAGTATACGAATAACTTATCTCCAGATGATTCAGAGAGGAAGTGCAACAACAACAAAGTTTCTCCAGATGAATACAAGCTGACTGCTTGCACTCAAGACCTGTAAAGGTTTTTTAAACCTATCATCATCAAAGGGGGAATGAGAGTATTTAAAGACACAAAGGGAAGTGCTGATGATTAATAGCTGAAAGGTGAAGATATCCACAGGGTCCTAAAGAGAAAGGGAAAAAGGATTATTATTATTATTATTATTATTATTAATAACGCTTCCTCCACCAAACTTTACAACTGGCAAAACGCAGTCAGGCAGGTAACCTTCTCTTGGTATTCGCTAAATACAAACTTTTCTATCGGATGCAGGATAGATTTAATTGTGATCCATCACTGCACAGAACACATTTCCTCCAGAGTCCATTGGTGACGGCTTTACATCACTCCATAGGTTGCTCGACATTGTGCTTGGTTTTGTACGGCTGCTGCAGCTGCCCAGCCATGACTCTTCCGGCGGGGCTCAGTATTTGTGCCGTACACCGCTTCATCCGATGCTTGGCATTGTGCTTGGTGATGTACAGCTGCTGCAGTTTCACAGCCATGAAGCTCCCAGTGGGGCTCAGTGTTTGTGCTTTACACCGCTCCACCCGACGCTCAACATTGTGCTTGGTGATGTATGGCTGCTGCTGCTCGGCCATGAAGGTCTTGGCGGGGCGCAGTGTTTGTGCTTTACACTGCTCCATCCGATGCCTAACATTGTGCTTGGTGATGTACGGCTACTCAGCTGCTCAGTCATGAAGTACCCGGTAGGCACAGTGCTTGTGCTGATGTTACCAGAGGAGGTCTGGACTCTGCAGTTATGGAGTCAGCAGAGCACTGGTGACTTTTATGCCTTCTGCTCCTCATCACTTGGTGACCTCGATCTATAATGTTACGTGGTCTCCACTTCGTGGTTGAGTTGCTGTAATTCATAAACACCTCCATTTTTCAATAACACCACTCACAGTTGAACTGTAAAACACTATAGCAATATAGTTAAATATATCATTTATTTATACTTTCTTATGACCATATGCCAAGTACTTTGGAACATGTCAACGCTGATATGTGAATTCTAAAGTTTCAGTACAGACTCAGAATTACCATATGGCTGTCAAATAAAACAGGTCACTTTTGCTATAATATTATGCATTTATCATACGCACCCTATTTTGAGGTTGGGGTAAATTTGACATTAGAAGAGCAAGTAGCAGATTTATATACAGATGGTGGTAGAAGATTGTGCAAGGAAGGATTTTACAGCGTTATCTATAGGTACAATGCTTGATGGTAGCTCCATAGTTCATACTTTGAATGCGACATTTTTCGCAAATATGCACCAAAACCCACAAAGGTCACATTAGACTATGTTACTCTTAGGATATAGGCCGCTATGTCAGAACACAAATCCTAAGTGAAATAGATACTTTTTGTCATAAGTAGGGTTTTTAGAGTAGAGCCCTAAAAATATATTTGGCACTTATGCCAGGAACGTTTCATGGCTCGTATGCAAACGCACCTGTATCTTTTGGGACTGTGTTGAAGAAAAGTATAGCATAATGTAGACAATAAGAGGCTATAAATTTTGGGTGGAAAATATCCCCTAACTAGAGTTGGTATAAATTGATTCACGGTAGTACGTTAGTAATCTGCGACTGCTGGACGGGAGCCCTGAACCATGTGATGGCACCGGCTGCGGCTCTTCTTTTGATTAGTTGGTCTGGCACGACGTGATCATTGCAGGGTGTCGCACGTGTGATGCCATACTAGTTAATCAAAAGAAGAGCAGCGGATGTTGTCAATTAGAGGCGGTTCTCGGGGGTGACCAGATTGATGGATTGGTTCTTGCAAATCGATTCACAGCAACCCTAACCCTAAGGCCCCCTTTACAGGTCTGTGATAAAACCGCACGTTTTTCACGGTCCGCGGTGTGGGCGTGTTCTGTGTGCATGTTCAGCGTGTGCTGTCAATGTGCTATCACAGATAGAACATGGACAGCAGGAAAGTCTATACTCACCTGTCCCCGGCGCTGCTTTCTTCAGAGCTGCTGCTGCTTCTGGGTCCACGGTGCAGTGAATATGCATGAGCATAATGAGCGGACCCGGAAGCAAGTCACAGCAGTACCAAAGACAGCAGGGCTGGAGACAGGTGAGTATAGAAAATGATTTTATTTCAAAGACACGTGTTTTCACCGTTACGTGTCACACTGATGTCACACGGATCAAGTCAGTGTGCGGTCCGTGTGACACCTGTGCTGCCGGAGAAAAATGAACATGTTGCCGTGTGCAGCACATGGACACGCGTGTGCTCCACAAGGACACGCATCCGTAAAAAACAGGGATGTGTGTGCAGACTCATTGATTTTAATGGGTCTGCGTATGAGAAGGTCACCATACGTACCGGAATCAGAGACGTGTGAAGGGGGCCAAAGCATGAATTTTGGTTGACCATTCTGGGGAGTTCACATATAGAATATGTGTTAAAACTGGTGATGAGGTAGCATTTCCAGCGGGAAAGAGGGAAGAGGTTTTTTTTGGGGGGGAAGGGGCGACTGTGTCTTAAAATGTTGTTTTATCCCCCGGAAGAGCCATTCAGAGACTGTGACTGGCTCACCCTGGGGTGCCTGCGCACATCATGCAGTGAGGCGAGCCTTTGCATTGTGGTCGTTGTTTCACTAGCGTGATACTCGGCCGAGCTCCACAAGTACCCGAGCACCCCGATTCTCGATCGAGTAACAAGCAGTGGCGAGCACGCTCACTCATCACTTGTTGAAACCTTTTGTGTCATGCTATTTTTTTCTATACACATATTGTGGCTCAGCGATGTTATACTGACACATATTCTGTTTGCTAAAATAATTAATTTCCTTGTGTACTGAATGGAAGACATTTATGAACCATCTTTATAGCCCATAGCAACCAATCACAGAGCACCTTTCATGGCTTATTCTGCTTTTGAAAAATGAAAGCTGTGTTGTGATTGGTTGCTATGAGCAACAAAGGCAAGATTTTCTTTTTAGACAGTTTTAGCAGTAGTCGTATTACTAGTAGTAATAGTACAAGATAGAGATAATGGGCAGATTTGTCAAATCTGTCTAAAAGAAAGAACTCTTTGCTACTCATAGCAACCAATCACAACACAGCTTTCATTTCACCAGAGCTGTTAAAAAAATGAAAGCTGAGCTCTGATTGGTTGCCATGGGCAATAAAGGTTTGTTTTCTTTGAGATAGTTTTGATAAACGAGGTCCATAGTGAAAGGTGTCATGTGACTAGCCTCAAGCAATGGTGTGAGGGACAAAGTCTGAGGGACGGAGTCTGACATGTAATCCAGACATGTATAATATAGGTGTATTGATTCATATAAATATGTGAGGCCCCTGTATATATACAGCTCAGTGTCAGGGTGCTGGCAATCTTCTTATAGGCTCGGCCATCTATATGTAGAACAACAATTCTTTTTTTTTCAGACCCTCAGAGAATTCTTTGCCATGAGGAGCCATGTTTGTTTTTGTTCCCATTTTTCATGAGCTGAGCGCGAAGATCTTTCTATGTACACAAAAGGCAATTTTCTCTCAGATATTGTTCACAAATTTGTCTAAATCTGTGTTAGTGAGCACTTCTCCTGTGCTAAGATAATCCATTCACCTCACAGGTGTGACATATCAAGACGCTGATTATGCCGCCCCCGTGCCAGCAGCCGAGCTGTTCGGATCCGCGGTGGCTCAAGGGTCTCCGGACCCGGGGATCATACGGTCACTCAAATGAAAGGGAAGTATTTACAGGAGATTGTATTAGAGTTTGTGACGCCACCCGTGGTATGTGGTAAATAGGAGTATCACCACTGCAGTTGGGAGTATCTGGGGCTGATGGAATGGGGCAGCCAGGTGTTATGACCCTCCACGGATAGGGGGGTACCCCGGGGCTCGGTGATGGTGAGGGGGGAGTGCCGTTGGATGCAAAAGGGGCCACTTGCGTACTCACTCAGTCCATTAAGCTGACACCGACAACTGGATAAACCAAAGTTCTGGACACTGCTGCCGCTGAGGGGAGTTTAGTTTGGGTCCCGTCCCCAATGGTGCTGCCTGGATATCCATGACCTGCCTCCTGGCACTCAGTTTACCTCTCTGTTGGTCCCGGTAGTATGAAACCTGCCGGGTCCCGATCCCCACAGTGGCTAAGTGTGGGAGCTTGCTCTCAGGGTTCACGCTCGGGATTTTCTGAACCGTTTTGAGTGGAACGTCCTATCCCCCTCGTTGCGCTAGTACCCTGATTTTGGAGCGGGTGGAGAGTGAATCTTGAAGCTACTCCCTGACCTAGGGTCCATGTACCCCGTCGTGCCTTGGTCCCAGCCCGGTGATGGTGCAAGGCTGCCGGCTGTCCTCCTCGACAGTTCCGTGCCCCTTGCTACGATCCCCTGCGACCGGGGGTCCAGCTCCTCTAGACCCAGACCACCATCTGCCACCTAGATAGCTTCCAAGGAGCCATGCTCCTGACCTCCTCTCACTTTCACTTCCCAAGCTCAACTCTCTCCTTCTGACACTCCTGACCTCCCCTTGCCAACCTCCCAGGTGGGCAACTCTATTCCACTCAAGCCGTCCACTGGTGTGTTTGATGGGTGTGGTGCAGGGTGTATCTAGGATTTGATTAGCTGATGTAGGCAACACCATGTAGTTAGGGAGGGACCCAAAACCAAGAAGGAGGTGGATACTGCACGGGAGGGCAGATTGTGCCAGGGGTGTCACTCTGATTAGACAGCATGATTATTGCACAGGTTTGCCTTAGGCTGGCCACAATAAAGGGACACTCTAAAATGTGCAGTTTTATCACACAGCATAATGCCACAGATGTCACAAGTTTTGAGGGAGCCTGTATTTGGCATGCTGAGTGCAGGAATGTCCACAAGAGCTGGTGCCCATGAACTGAATGTTCATTTCTCTACTATAAGGCACTTCAGAGAATTTGGCATCACACGCATAACCACACCAGCCCAAGACATCAAGATCCAGCATCTTCACCTCCAAAATAAATCGTCTGAGACCGGACACCCGGACAAGTGCTGGAACGATTGGTGCATAACCAAAGAATTTCTGCACAAACAGCCAGAAACAGTCTCAGGGAAGCTCATCTGCTGCTCATCATCCTCATCGGGGTCTCCTCCCTCCTGACCTGAGTGGCAAATGCTTACATTTGATGGTGTCTGGCACGTTGGAGAGGGGTTCTCTTCATGGATGAATCCCAGTCTTCACTGTACAGGGCAGATGGCAGACTGCGTGTATGGCGTTGTGTGGGTGAGCCGTTTTCTGATGTAAATGTTGTGAATGGAGTGGCACATGGTAGTGGTGGGGTCATAGTATGGGCAGGTGTATGTTATGGACAATGAATACAGGTGCATTTTAGATGCCATTTTGAATGCACAGAGATACCATGACGAGATCCTGAGACCCATTGTTGTGCAATTCATCCATGACCATCATCTCATTGCAGCATCATAATGCACGGCCCAATGTTGGAAGGATCTATACACAATTCCTAGACACTGAAAACATGTAAGGTCTTGTATGGCAGCATATTCACTGGACATGTCACCCTTTGAGCATGTTTGGGATGCTCTGGATCGGCGTATATAGCAGTGTGATCAAATTCCTGCTAATATCCAACAACTTCACAGCCATTGAAGAGGAGTGGACCAACAGTCCACAAGCCCCAATCACCAACCTGATCAACTCTATGTGAAGGAGATATGTTGCACTGTGTGAGGCAAACGGTGGTCACACCAGATATGGACTAGTTTTCTGACCCTCCCGGACCCCTGCAATAGTGTAAAACTGCACATTTTAGAGTGGCCTTTTATTGTGGCCAGCCTAAGGCACAACTGTACAATAATCATACTGTGTATTCAACATCTTGATATGCAACACCTGTGAGGTGAATGGATTATTTCAGCAAAGGAGAAGCGCTCATTAACACAGACGTAGAAAAATTTGGAAATCCAGTAGACCAGATCCTTCTCGTCCCTGACATCATCTGTTGGAAAAAAGTTGGGAAGCCTCCATACACATCATTGCCTAATCCCACCAATATCGGCCTGTTTGGCCAACTTTAGTTTAATATGTATGAGGGTCTTTATGTGCAGTGACATTTACTTCCAAATCAGAATTTGTATGATGCCTATGATGTCCCGTCTTCACATTGGGACAGTGCACAATAGTCCGGTCTTATACACCTGTTCTATTTATGAGGACATGTGCATGATACCTGCCAATCGTGAGCATCACTCAACTCCAGATAAGGAAGTAAGCGGCACTGGACAACCCTGCTGTAATGCTACCACCAGGGGGTGCAGGTACACTCGAGAGATGTAGAGCTCCTAGGTGTAATGCGGCATCTGCCCAATAGATGTCACCAGTATCTAGACAGGGAGGTAGCAGAATGGACGTACACGCCGAGAGTCAGAGCCGGGCGGTCATGTCAGTGCAAAGGAGGAAGAGGAGCCAAAGTCATGTGGAAGCCTAAGGTCAGTAGCCGGGGAAGCCGAAGGGGAACATCATTACAAAAGGGTGGAAGCAGGACTGAGGAAACAAGACAAGCGGAGGGTCAGGAACTATTACTGGTGAAGTTCCAGTGGAAACAGCGCAAAGATAAACCAAGATGATTACCGAAACGAAGCACCTAACAAGCCCAACCCACCGGCAAGGACCCGGGGAATACAAACAACCGAGCAATAGACAAAACCCAATGGCTCTGAAATGAGCAGAGCCAAAGGTGAATCATGACACCTGAAAAGAAAACTATACATGTTATATCTCCAACACGAGTCTAGTGTTCACCTGAAGACGTCCTAGAGTTAAGAAGAATCGGACATTTTGGATTTGTTTTTTCCGGAGATGAGCGGAGTGCACTTTCATGGTGTAGTCTGGTTGCCATCAGACAGGGAAGCTATAGTGAATTTTATATCCCTCTATAATGTGCTAAGATGACGGATTATTTTCCAGATGGTAAAATTACACTTTTCAGGAGTTCAGAATGTCTTGGGTTGAATTAATAAAGAATTATTTTTCCATAACAAGACACCCACAATAAATCAGATTTTTCTCTTTAACCTGTTCATTGTAAAGCCGAGGCCCGACTTACATGTAATATATTACAGATTCCACAGGCAGCTGAGGATTTAGTAAAAAAAAATGTATCTGGTAACAAGCAGTGTAACATCTCAGGTATTCGGAACTGACTCTTCGGTGACTTTATTAAGGATGTGTTGCTATGGGAATGCTCAGAAAAACACTTGTATTTTTTTTTTTTTTTTGCATGTTCTTTATGTAAACCTTAGATTCATCCTCATGATATGACATATTAGAAGGCTGGCCCTATTAACCTATGATTTCAGGAGGTCTCTACTGCATCACTTGAAAGAAGAACATCAACATTGACAGCAAAGTAAGCAATGTCGGAGAAAAGATGCTCCAGCTGGTTCATTTCTTAAAGATATACACATTTGTGCAAAATGGAGTTACCTGTGGTGTACCGGCTTTCATAAAAAAATGTACTTGCTATCCAGTAGATAGAGGATAAATGTATGATCCCATAAACCAGAATCTTGTGTCCCCTATTTAAAGGGAACCAACCACAAGGATTTTCCTATATAAAGCCAGTGCTAAACTGGCGCTATCATGCTGACTCTATACATACCTTTAGTTGTGAGATCGGATGTATAGTTTCTGAAATACAGCAAGTAAAGTTTGTGAAATGCACTGTTATTTGATTGATAGGTGCTGCAGAATATCTAATAGGTGGGTTGGGTTTTGCTAGTTATTCCCACCCATGTCTGCTGCCTCTCCTTCCTCCCCCTGTCCTTCCTCTCCCCTGTAATAACAGAGACAGAGGGAGGAAGAACAGGCAGCAGACAGGGGCGAGAATAACTAGCAATACCCGACCCCATATATTAGATATTCTGTTGCACCTCTCATCAAATAACAGTGCATTTCACAAACTTTACTTGCCTGTATATCAGAAAGTATACATCTGATCTCACAACTAAAGGCAAGTATAGAATCAGCATGATAGCATCAGTATAGCACTGGCTTTAGTGTATATATGAAAATCCTGGTGGTTGGTCCTCTTTAATCTTAAGAGATTTTACCTACATTTTCTAATTATAAACTGAGTGTTTATGGGAAAAAAGTATAGTCCACTTTTCGAACATTGGGCGCTAATCTCAGCAGTGTCAGACATTGGGTATACTACTTCTCTGGTTGGAGCAAGGGGAGACACTTGCAATATGCTAACAAGTAGCACCATGACTGCTCTGCTCATTGGCTGTCCTAGGAGCAGGGACGTATTTGGTATTCATGCTGCCCTAGGCACTTTAAGTTGTAACGCGCCCTACTGGTCAGGCTGCTTTCACATTTGCGTTGTTTTGCATCCGTCACAATCAGTTGTGTGACTTATGCAACGGATGCGTAGCAGATAGTGGCACAACTGATGTGACTGATGCTGCAAAACAACGATGCGTTGTTTTCTTTTTTGTTTTGTTTTTTTTTACTGTTTTACCAGCGGCTGGCTATTGTGAACGATCAGCTGATCACCCGGCAGCCGGCCGCTGGGCGATCACCTGATCGTTTACAGTAGCCGAGCGATCAGATGATCGTTCTCAAAAGCCAGCTGATTGCTCTCAAAATCCAGCCGCCGGGCGATCAGCTGATCACTCGGCCGCCGAGAGAGAGAGAAGCATAGATTTCAATTATTAAACACAAGAGCTGAGCATGCGCAGTAGAAAGAAAAAAAAAAGGATTCCGACGCTCTAAAAACGCTACATGCTGCGTTCCTATGTTTGTACATAACTACATCACAAGAACAACCATCAGTACATGAATACATCACCAGAACCACAGTCAGTACATGCCTACAACACCAGAACAATCATCAGTACAGAAATATAGCCCCAGAACCACTGTCAGTACATGACTGCATCACAAGAACAATTGTCAGTACAGAAATACAGCCTGAGAACAACCGTCAATACATGACACATCACCAACGTTATACAACGATCACTTTCAATGTCAGGTTAGCCCCTATCATATGAACTTGTATACCTTAACAATGGTAAGGAGATGATTGAAATTGTTGTTACCAACTATTATCAAACTAGGTACCACAGTACTGATTAGTTGCTAGTAGCCGCACTAGTAAACATTTAAAGAGTAACTTAAAGGTTTGGTCCAAAGGCAAAGTAATTTTCATTCTAAATCCCTATCTATTTAGTGCCAAAATATAATTTTTTTTAATATACTTGCATTAATAATTTCCTATCCTGTCCCTTGATGATGCTTCATTTCAGGGAGGGCAGAGGCTGTGGCAGTGACTGCAGCCTCTGCCCCATGATAACGCTTCTTTCGAGTATCCCAGCATGCACCATGCTCTAGGATTCTCAAAAGAAGGGTCATCAAAAAGGTCCGTTAATTCTTAGACTGGTGCAGTAATGTGTCCTGAGACCCCCATAGGTAAAGTGCACGGCTCAGGAGACAGGACAATGACTTTCTACTGAATCCGCGCTGCTCTGTCTGCTCTCCTGCACTTTCCTAATAGGTTTTTGGAGCAATTGTGGGGGACTCGGGACCGGGTTCCCCTCAGATCTGCTTAAAATTAATTACCCTAAAACATAAATTAATTTCTAAAACATTAAGTCTCTCTATGGTGCGTTTACACTGCTGCGGATTATCGGTCTACCTCAACAAGCCGTCAATCACCTGATGCAGGAGCAAAATATTTGTTTGTATAGTGACATTTTTAAAAGGAAATCTGTCACCCACAAAATGCCGATCACCCGGCACAAATATTCATAATAGGGAACGTCACACATAGAAAATCATACTGGGTGTATACAGCCCATACAGAAATCACACCAGGTGTATACAGCCCATACAGAAATCATAGCAGGTGTATACAGCTCATACAAAAATCATACCAGGTGTATACAGCCCATACAGAAATCATACCAGGTGTATACAGCCCATACAGAAATCATACCGGGTGCATACAGCCCATACAGAAATCATACCGGGTGTATACAGCCCATACAGAAATCATACCAGGTGTATACAGCCCATACAGAAATCATACCAGGTGTATACAGCCCATACAGAAATCATACCGGGTGTATACAGCCCATACAGAAATCATACCAGGTGTATGCAGCCCATACAGAAACCATACCGGGTGTATGCATCCCATACAGAAACCATACCGGGTGTATGCAGTCCATACAGAAACCATACCGGGTGTATGCATCCCATACAGAAACCATACCGGGTGTATGCAGTCCATACAGAAACCATACCGGGTGTATGCAGCCCATACAGAGATCACACCAAGTGTATACAGCTCATACAGAAATCATACCAGGTGTGTACAGTTCATACAGAAATCATACCGGGTGTATGCAGCCCATACAGAAACCATACCGGGTGTATGTAGCCCATACAGAGATCACACCAAGTGTACACAGCTCATACAGAAATCATACCAGGGGTGTACAGCTCATACAGAAATCATACCAGCTGTATACAGCTTATACAGAAATCACACCAGGTGTACACAGCCCATACAAAAATCACACCAGGTGTATACAGCCCATACAGAAATCACACCAGCTGTATACAGCTTATACAGAAATCACACCAGCTGTATACAGCCCATACAGAAATCATACCAGGTGTACACAGCCCATACAAAAATCACACCAGGTGTATACAGGTCATACAGAAATCACACCAGGTGTATACAGCCCATACAGAAATGATACCAGGTGTACACAGCTCAACTTAACATTTGATAAAAGATTCATTTTTGTTTATGGCATAGGCCACTCCAAAAGTGCATAATGCCCCCTCACTGCAAAAAAAAATAAAAAATAGAAGATTTTTTTATTGTTAGGTTACACTGTTTCTACCTGGCATGATTTTTATATGGGCTGTGTTCCCTCAAAAATGTTTGTACAGTTTAATTGGCATTTGGGGGGAGGGAGGGGGTGACAGACGCCTTTAAATATCTTTCTTGGCCGCACATTGTCCTGTGAACACACGCTGCCAAGAGCAATGCTATTCTATGTGCACAGGACGATCATGGTAAAGATCGTACTGTGCACATGAAAGTGCGGTCACAGGCTCAGCAGCTATAAAACCACTGACCATCTGCTGGATATAGATCAGCGATCACTTAAAACCTGCATTAGCCAATGTGTTTAGCCATCACCTGCATTTATCCAGCTTCAGACTTCAGTACCTCACAGGTCCTGGCGCCATGATGACTTCACATCCACAGCTCGTCTCTGCAGACCTCCATTTTCTCTGCTCTTCTGCAGCTCATCACGACACAGTGCCCTTAAAAATAACATGTCATTATAAAAATAATCAACCATGCTGTTCCCTAAATAAGCCCCCAAAATCCCCCACACTGTCTATATGGTGCATGGCTTCCTCACTGCTCCCTGTATATACCACACCGTCTCCCCTCATGAGTTAGACCCACTACACCCTCCCCACTTAAGAACTACGATCTCCAAACTGTCTGCACCACATGCTGCCCCCTATTCAAACTGTCTCCCACACATTAGACTTCTACATACTGAGCCATGTTGCCCTTTCTCCATACTGAGACCACCCAACGCTGCCCCCTTTTCCATACTGAGCCCACCCCACGTTGCCCCCTTTTCCATACTGAACCCACCCCACACTGCCCCCTTTTCCATACTGAGCCCACCCCGCAGGCTGCCCCCTGCCCCATACAGATCACACCCCATGCTGTGAGCCCACACAGAGCCAACTACATGCACCCCCTTTATCATACAGAGTGCTCCCTATGCTACTGCCTCATAGAGATCCCCCTCCATGCACCCCCTTTTCCCATACAGAGCGCTCCCTATGCTGCTGACACTGTCACATAGAGATCCCCTCCATGCACCCCCTTTTCCTATAGAGAGCGCTCCTTATTCTGCTGCCCCTGCCCCATAGAGATCCCCCTTCATGCACCCCCTTTCCTATACAGCGCACTCCCTATGGCTGCTGCCCCTGTCCCATAGAGATCCCACTGCATACACCCCCATTCCTATACAGCGCAACCACTATGGCTGCTGCCCCCTGCCCCAGAGATCCCCCTCCATGCACCCCCTTTCCTATACAGCGCGCCCCCTATGGCTGCTGTCCCTGTCTCATAGAGATCCCCCTCCATGCACCCTCTTTCCTATACAGCGCGCACCCTACGGCTGCTGCCCATGCCCCATAGAGATCCCCCTCCATGCACCCCCTTTCCTATACAGCGCGCCTCCTATGGCTGCTGGCCCCTGCTCCTTAGAGATCCCCCTCCATGCACCCCCTTTCCTATACAGCGCGCCCCCTATGGCTGCTGGCCCCTGCTCCTTAGAGATCCCCCTCCATGCACCACCTTTCCTATACAGCACGCCCCCTATGGCTGCTGCCTCCTGCCCCATAGAGATCCCGCTCGATGCACCCCCTTTCCTATATAGAACGCTCCCTATGGCTGCTGTCCCTGTCTCATAGAGATCCCCCTCCATGCACCCTCTTTCCTATACAGCGCGCTCCCTATGGCTGCTGCCCCCTGCCCATAGAGATCCTCCTCCATGCACCCCCTTTCCTATACAGCGCGCCCCCTATGGCTGCTGCCTATGCCCCATAGAGATCCCCCTCCATGCACCCCCTTTCCTATATAGAACGCTCCCTATGGCTGCTGTCCCTGTCTCATAGAGATCCCCCTCCATGCACCCCCTTTCCTATATAGAGCGCTCCCTATGGCTGCTGCCCCTGCCCCATAGAGATCCACCTTCATGCACCCCCTTTCCTATATAGAGCGCTCCCTATGGCTGCTGCCCCTGCCCCATAGAGATCCGCCTCCATGCACCCCCTTTCCTATACAGCGCGCCCTCTATGGCTGCTGCCCCCTGCCCATAGAGATCCCCCTCCATGCACCCCCTTTCCTATACAGGGCGCCCCTATGGCTGCTGCCCCCTGCCCATAGAGATCCCCCTCCATACACCCCCTTTCCTACACAGCGCGCCCCCTATTGTTGCTGCCCCTGCCCCACACAGATTAAACCCTATGCACCTCCTTTCCCCATAGTGAGCGCCCCCTATGGCTGCCCCTGTCCCATGCAGATTACACGTCGCCGGTTACCGCCGCTAACTTCGGCTCTACAGCGCCTACCTCCCGGCTCCGGTGACTTCTCTCCTCCTCAGCGCGGCACTCAGTCTGCAGAGACGCCGGCAGCGGTGACTCATCGCGCTGCCCGTGACGTCATCAGTGCGCGCGCCAGGCCAGGGAGCTGATTGCAGCTCCTGACCCTGGAAGTGCTGGCTCGCAGGGAGCAGGTATGGAGGATGATTTGTATTAACGTGTAAGACGCTAATACAAATTAATCACTGGACCACCAACTAACCTCCAGTGCCTAATGGTAAATACGGCCCTGCCTAGGAGGGCATAGATGGTTTATCCAAGACATGGAAGGGGCTCCTCATCGAGAGGCTTAGCAGAGCAACAGCAGATAAAACAGTGCATGAAGTTTTAGAATCAGGATCTCTGCCCCTACTTTATGGTGCTATCAGAATGAGCTACATAAACCTGTAGACAGGTTCCCACTAATGGTCCCTCAGGCTTCCTAAAACTGTACTGCAATTTGCAAACGGTTGCTGTCCTTCAAGCACCACTCCAGTGGTTTTTATTTCACCGCTGGAGTGTTGCTTTAAATCTAACTCCCTTGACCCATATCTCATACTAAACCTCCGGCGGCTTCATCTTCTATCACTGCCTCTCTGGTCGGTCTCCTTTGACCTGCCGGCAGCACCAGTGTTTCATGAAACACACCTGAAGTCACAACTCAACTCAACTGAGAACCTTGTTCTGCCTCTCATAGACTTGTATTGAGCTCTTCTGACAAAACTTCTAATTTCCGGCCAGTGAGAAGCTATGGCACAACATGGTGTGGAAGAACTGGAGGAACGCTGAAAAAAGGTGAAGTCGCCAGAGATTGAGTATAAGACATGGTGCAGGGAATTTAGATTTAAAGCTCCACTCCAGCAGTGAAATTTTTTTTAAAAAAAAGCTGGTGTAGCGCTTCAAATTAATAAACAAACATATACCCAAGGCCCACTTCACGTCAGTGATTCTGGTACGTGATGTCAGTTTTCATACGTACCGGAGACATGGACATATGCAGACCAATTAAATCAATGGGTTTGCACACATATCAGTATTGCCTCATGGACGTGTGTGTATGTGCCGCACACACGTGTCCGTTTTTCTCTGGCAGCACTGATGTCACTAATGTGATCCATGAGAGGAGGAGGTGTGGAGAAAATAAAGCGCAATAGGGTCTTACCCTTATAGGCACAGGGCAATAGGCAGGGGAGCAAATATACTCACCAACTGTAGTTGTGACAGTCACAACTACTATAATCGCATAGACAAATAGATCCAGGCAGCGGCAACCCCAGGTGACTTGATAACAGAGAACAATTGTAGAAAAAAGGGTTTTCTATACCACGCCAATGATCACAAAATGGAGATCAGGATTGATGTGGCTTTATTGTAGCACAGGTCTACGCGTTTCAGGAGCTCTGCTCCCTTCCTCAGGACCATAGAAACAACATCAATTCTGATTTGATGTTGTTTCTATGGTCCTGAGGAAGGGAGCAGAGCTCCTGAAACGCGTAGACCTGTGCTACAATAAAGCCACATCAATCCTGATCTCCATTTTGTGATCATTGGCGCGGTATAGAAAACCCTTTTTTTCTACAATTGTTCTCTGTTACTAATGTGATCCATGTGACATGAACCGGAGAAAACACGTCTTTGAAATAAAATTATTTTCTATACTCACCTGTCTCCAGAGCTGCTGTTTCTTCCAGGCCCGCTCATTATGCTCATGAATATTCACTACACCGCAGACCCGGAAGCAGCAGTGCCGGAGACATCAAAGCTGGGGACAGGTGGCTAAAAAGTTTCTGCTCTACTTTTCCTATCACGGATAGCACACAGTGAACACTAGTGTGCCAAAATCATGGCACGCGGATAGGCCATACGCACCTTCAACATGGCAGTGCAAAACACAACCATTTTTCACAGACATGTGAAGGGGGCCCAACACAGTTAATTCCGCAGGTGGTGCATCAATGTCTTCTCAAAACTCTCGGCGAGTATTGTCCGTGGCGGACAACAGAATTACATACAGATGTGGCGTATAGACTTCACAATGGTCATTCAAAAGGTTTACCGGCTTTCTGTAAAGACGGGGCCTCACACATTGGCGGTTCAATATATATCAATCTACTTGAAGATACTTTCATTTAAACAGCGCCATGAATGCAAACTAATATATGTAATGTTCGAGACGTGTCACATGTCGGTTTCAAAAGGAACTCTACTCCTTAAAGGAATTCTTTATTCTTGTTTTGTTTGCCCCTTCCATAGCCCCCCAAACTAGCATTCATCATGAAATGTTGAACATAAGGCAATGTGCCATGCGGGGTTGCTCAACTGCCAGCGTCTATGAGTCCAAAGAAGTGGTGAGGCCTCCGAGTATCTTATGTGTACACACCAGGCTTATCCCGCTTTGTGTTCAAGGCATCGATAAAGAAGACGAATGCGGGGGGCACACTGAATGATGAGGTAAGATCCATGGAGATTAACCTCTATCATTTAATAGGTCAAGAAGGAATTCACGTTTCCCAGCTGTGTAACAGAGTGAGTGATTTTTTTTTTTCCGCCACACTTCTTTATTTCCATAAACGCTGGGTCTTCGTTACCCGTTCTTCAGCTGTTGTATAACCGCAACTGATCAAGGACAACAGGGTGACTAAAGAGTATGGTTTCAGCAAGCCGAAGTCCGACAAGACTTAGAAAACAAAAGCCTAACAAGAAAAGCTTAACAAAGGATGACCTTGCCTTTTCAACCGCTCTTCCCCTTAAATTAATACAAAACACGGGCGACTTTTTTTTTGTTTTTTTTCTGGACAAACATTTTATTTTCGGTAATGCGTCTATACACTGTACATTCAGTCACTGTGGTATATAAGCATAGCTATTTTCATACATAATCTCATAAAGTCCTTTATTTTACAATATTAACTGTGTGAGGGCAAAGAATCTGGAAAGAAAAAAAAAAAAAAAGAACCGATGGTACACAGCGAAATAGATAAATATGCTAAGCTTTTTTTTTTCATATTTTCTTTTTTTTAATCAGGCATTTATAAACAAGAAAGCATACAATAATTACATAAAAATAGTTCTAGAATAGTAAGTTTAATATTGTCATTAGCAGCAGCATAGGATAAACAAAAAAAAAAAAATACAAAAAATAAAATACCTTGAAATGATATTGGCTAACATATGCAGATGGTTGGGGGTTTTTTTCTTCATCAAATGAAAAAATGTGATTCATCTGATTTTTTATTATTTTTTTTTTTACTCCTGACAAATAAAACTCCCTCTAAAATGTGAAAAAAAATATTTTGTAATAAAAAAAAAACACTTTACAATGAAAATGTGTAATGGGAGGGAAATGGGGAAAAAAAAAAAAAAAGTTAAAAAAAAACCAAAAACTACATTTAAAAATTCCAAAGTGTCTTTTTTTTTCTAACAGATTCTTCATAGTTAAAAACACAACCAATTCAACCAGACAAATTAGCAGGTAATAAAAAGCATTAGAAGGGGAAAAAAAGAAGCAAAAAATAAAATAAAAGAATAAACACCATATACATGTATAATACAACAGTGTAAAAAGAAACCGATAAAACGATAAATATTTACAAATGGAGTTTCTTTGTACAATTGGCTAGTTTTGACTTTTAAAAGTAGAAGATTATGCTTAAGAGTAAATCCGCTCAATAGATATTAATGTTATTGCTGTTGGTTTATGTTTCCCTTTATATATATTTTTTCAGAACAGAAACATTTGCTAAACTGAACGCACATTTATCAAAATTAATGCTTTAGAAGCCGAGGGAGAGAGTCACAGCTTTTGCATGAACAGGCAAAGCAGTCACATCCAGAAAAATAAAAATAAAAAAAAACAAAACACTAAAAACGCAGCAAACTGTACATAAGAATTACACATCAAACCCCGGTGCCGATTAAAATCATTATCCCTCATATCTGAGATTCATTGCCAAACTGAAATGGTAGCACGCTTAGGAGTAAAGTTTTGTTGTTTTTTTTTTTGTTTTTTTTTTTTTGTTTTTACAGTATTATGTACCTGCTGGGTTGGTTAGTCAGATCAAAAAAAAAAATTTAGAAAATCACTTTGATCTGAAATGGAAACTCCCAGTTGTAGAGTACAGAACTTGAAAAAGCTATAAAGCAAGTGTAACATTGTAAACAACATACGCTTCCGAGGACCTAATAACTTACAATGTTGGTAGCAGCAAAAACGTTAGTAAGGCAAACGAGAGTATATGGTATTTTTTTTTATTATTTTTTTAAATATTAAAAATTTACTCTTTAAAAATGGCTTTACCTATTATATGTAGATCAGATCATGTAAAAGTCCTTTGCAAAGTCCCTTATAAATGAAGGCATTGCCTACGAATTGCAGATGTAAAACAGTGCCCCAAAAGAAAGAAAGAAAATAAAAAAAAAAAAGAGGCCGAACTATATGGATGTAAAAAAGTAACCTTGTTTCATGGTGATCTGGGGAAGATAGTGGGACTAAAACACTGATCAAGTGCTAGACCATAGAAGGGGAAATCGGGGACCATTGATGGCAGACAATAACGATGCCCTGCAGTACAACTAATCTCTAAGAACATGCAGTTTATTTCCAAATGTATATACTTGAGTCTTTTCAAGCGGTTTGCATGCCGCATGTAAAGCAGCAGGTTATGGCTTTTCATTTATTTATTTTTTTTTCTAAAAACTCTCCTTGAATAGTTCAATTTGTATATTTTTTTAGCTAGAATACCCCATCCAACAGACAAGGCATGTTCTACACATCTCTATTTGGGGGGGTTAAGGAGCCCTGATATTCATGGGGAAACCTTCTCGATTTTAAAGGCACAAGCATCCATTAGGAAGAAAGGCACAGTACAGAGTGACCTGTGTACATGGACAACTGGTGTCTAAAATTCAGAAATACAGTGGTTTTTAGAAACTATATGCAAGAATTCAAGGACAAAAAAATAAGAAATAAAGTGGGATCCCAAGAAATAAAAATGAAGTGGGAACCCCCCCCCCCCCCCCCAAAAGAGTGGGATCCCCCCAAAAAAGTGGGATCCCAAAAACATAAAAAAGGGGGTCCCAAAAAATAAAAAAGTGGGATCCCAAATTCCCATCTATGTTGGAGCTAGTGTCATTTATTCACTTCCACAATGTTTTGGCTCCTAAGATAGCACCATATCTACTTCGACCACGGATTTTATCAAGGGTGTGTGTGTGTATTTATTAAAATAAAAATGAAAAAAATACACATCCTCATTTTATAATTTTAATAAATACACATATATCCTAGAGAAAACCGATCGAAGTAGACCTAGGAGTTAAAAAGTTTATAGAAGTGAATAAATGACACTTGCTCCCAAATTTACATTCATAGATGACATTTTTTTCAGAAAACATAGAATTTAAAAAAAAACACATCTACAAGTTCTATTTTTTCTGTCCAAAAATGCCATCTAGGAATGTAGATTTGGAAGCAAGTGTCATTTATTCACTTCTATAAACATTTTGACTCCTAAGACAGCACCATATCTGCTTTGACCAAGGATATACATGTATTTTTTTTTTTTTTTAAGTTGTTTTCTGTCCTAAAATGCCATCTATGAAGTTAGATTTGGGAGCAAGGGTCATTTATTCACTCCTATAGAACTTTTTGACTCCTAGGGCTACTTCGACCACAGATTTATCTAGGATATTTGTGTATTTATTAAAATATAAAATGTGGATGTGTATTTTTTTGCTTTTTACGTGTATGTTTACTGTGGGTAAATGCAATCCAACAATGTATCCAACAGTTTGCCCTGTGTGTAATTTTGTCACTCCATATTTTTATTCCTTTTAAAAATCGAGACAAATACAAAAAATTCCCCCTAAAAATCAGTGCTAGTACAGATGACAAAGGGAAAAAAAACACACTTTTTAACTCAAAAATGTATAACCGTATTGAGTGTTTTGCAGCATTATCGCCTTTTTTAATGACTATAGAAAAGTCTACCTACATTTTTTTTAGTTTTTGCTGTTTTTGATATATAACATGCTTTGAGTATGGCTTTTCTTGCATTTTATTTCCATTAGTTTCTCAATAGGACTTGAAAAACACTTAAAAACGCATTACATAATATAAAAACAGCTACAAAAAATACGTAAACATGATTATTTTTAGATTGGCTAACAACTAAATTATTTTATGTCGTCTACGTATCGGATGTGTTCATTGTGTATTTGGATTAAAAAATTATAAAATACGTAAATTTATAATTATTTTTAGATTGAATAAGTGAAGAACTATATTTTTTGTCGTCCACGTATCGGATGTGTTCATTGTGTATTTTGGTTAAAAAATATAAAATACGTACACTTATGCTTAGGTTTTAGATTGGATAAGAACTACTTTTTATGTCGTCTACGCATCTGATGTGTTCATTGTGTATTTTGGTTAAAAAATTATAAAATACGTAAACTTATGCTTAGTTTTAGATTGGATATGTGAAGAACTAAATTATTTTCTGTCGTCCATGTAGCAGATATGTTCATTGTGTAGTGGTTAAAATAAAATAAAAGTAAATAAAAATATACAGGACACCTGATATTTTTGCATTGTACTATGTAACAACTTTTGAGAAAAAAAAACCCTCACATGAAATAGCTGCACAAGTTAATACATGCAAATGTAATGCAGGACCCTCCAGTACCAGCAGCATTAGGAAAGCTGCTCTGAGGACTGTACAATGAACCTTATTGTAAGGAGGTTACTTACTGGGGAAACATGACCTGTAGCGCAGTCTTTATGTAAATACATTCTATATGAATTGAGGAACCCACTAGCAGCAAGTGAGTGGCTCTCCCCGCAGGAGACATATTGAAAGCAGATTGAAAAATTTAAAAAAATTAAAAAAAAAAAATGACACTTGAGACAGCTTCATTGCATTGTGTGTGCAGAAACAAAAAAATATAAAAAAGTCAACAGCTCAAGACTGTTTTCGAAAGAGCAGTGACAGAGGAGCCATGTTAGTGTACTCTATAATTGCTCTGAACATGGACGTCTCGAAATATGATTAGAACACTGAGTATCAGGAGACATTGTGCTGCTTTCATCAAGGCAAATCGAGAAGCCACGTTTGGCAACCCTTTCAAAACACTTGGAATAACATGGCTGCCTCGAAACGTTTGTCTCGTCTCCTATATTTCCCATTTTAGAGTGTTGGTGAACCCCTTCTAGTTTCCGAAGAACCTTTTCGACAACACCGCAACACTAAAAAAAGAGGGATCATAAGATGAGATGTTGTCTTCGGAGTGGCACTGCCCCCTTGAGGTGGATCACTTGTCTACAAACAAGGAGCCCAAAAAAAATTCCCCCCATGATTATATACAAGTTATTTAAAAAATAAAATAAAAAGTATTTTGGTGGATTAAGACCAGACCTTTGCAGTCCCATAAGCAATGCATCAGTTACCAAAGTTGTTATTAGTTCTATGTATTTATTTATTTTTTTTATTCTGACATCTTTTCATTATAGAATATTTTTTTACACATCTTTTAAAAGAGCAGTTAGTAAACTTTACAATAGAGTATAAATATTTCCTGTACATACGTAGCATGAAAGCCCATTAAGGTACTTAGACATAACTGATAAGAATGAAGACAGAATGAGGCTTCATGGACACATAAAATGGAAATAAAAAAAAAAATAAAAAACAAAATACACTGAAGTAACAAAAAGAAAAAAAGAAATGAAGAAATGTTTCCGCTTCCGGACATAGAACTCATCTCCTTCTCACAAGGGATGGGTCGTTTCGAGGAAATGGTTATTCTTTAGCTCCTATGGCGCTATTAAATGGTTCCCCCACTCCCACCAGATGTAGATCCGCCATAGCGGAGGGAGTCATTGGTTGCCACCACCGATTAGAAGTAAAATGGCCAAGCATGCCAATCGTCGTTGGCCAGCAAACCCTTCCATGATCGAATGAAGCGGTAGACCAGCGTCTACTATGGCCAAGCATACCAATCATCGTTAGCCGGCAAACCCTTCGATGATCGAATGACGCGGTAGACCAAAGTCTACTATGACACAGCCTGGCCATCATCTCTAGATGTAATATTGGGTTTATTAGACTATTTCTTTCCATCACACCTATGATTAAAACCGGTTCACTTCTCCTAATACAATCACTTGCCAGTTACCACCAAAATTAAATACGAGGATGTTTGCCCCTCTCCACAATACAACTTTAACACCCCCACAAATACATCACGGAACCAGCAAAAATAGTTGGTCAAGTCAGTACCTAAACTGTTCAACGGATTTTTAGTATTAAGATCATTCAATACTTCCTAGCACCATAGCTGGAATTTGAGGATAGCTAAACATATTTGGGAGTGAGAATCCAGGTGTGTACATCTAGTCCCCCTTTTTCATATCCCCATAGGATTTATACAGTTTTTGGATGATTTTTCTGCAGACATCAAAACTTTTACTGCATCCATGGTGCTTTATATCCATCACGATATATAAAAGGCCATATGCTTAAACAAGGCAGCCCAAAGTTCTTTTGCTTAAAGGGAATCGGTCACCAGGTTTTTGCTACTTCATTTGAGAACAGCTTAATATTGGAGCAGAGACCCGGATTCCAGTGATGTGACGTACTTTACTGGGTGCTGCAGTTTTGATTAAAAACAGTTTTACTTTCTGATCACGGAGCTCTGTGTAACCCTGCCCACTATACACTGTGCATAGGCAGAAAGCTTCCAATCACTGGTGGGAAGGGGTAAGAATACCAGGCAGCAGGCTTACTAGTCCAAAATACTAATTTTATAAAAAGTATACTAAACAGCCCAATAAGTGACATCATTGAAATCAGGGTCTCTGCCTCTACATTATACTGCTCTCAAATTAGGTAGCAAAAACCTGCTGACATATTCCCTTTAAAGGGGTTGTCATCCCCTCAACATGTTAGGCTATAAGGTGATCTTGATGGACTTAAAGACTAGAGTTATTCCCATCGCCAAGATCCTATCCCAATATGTAGTAGGCATTATAATATTAACAAAAAACCCCAATTAGAAATGTAGTATAGTTCTCCTGATAAAGCCATGTCTCTTGCCTCATCTGCAGGGCATTGCAGCTTAGGTATCGTTGTAACCATAGATACCTAAGCTGCAATGCCCTGCACATGCAGTAAGAGATTTGACTATATCGGGAGAACTATACTACATTTCTAACTGGAAGTGTTATAATAATAGTAAATGCTTCAAATTAGAAATGTAGTATAGTTCTCCTGATTAGTCATGTCTCTTACCGCATGAGCAGGGCATTGCAGCTTAGGTATCCGTCATAACCATGGATATCTAAGCTGCAATGCCCTACACATGAGGTAAGAGACGTGGCTATATCAGGAGAACTATACTACATTTCTAATTGGTCGCATTTACTATTATAATAACACATCCAATTTGAAATGTAGTTTAGTTCTCCTGATCTACTAATATCTCTTACCTCCTGTGCGCAGCTTAGGTATCAGTCATAACCATGGGCTCTTAAGCTGCAATGTCCTGCACATTAAGTAAGAGATATGACTATCAGGAGAACTATACTAAATTAAGTCCTGTCTCTTACCTCATATGCACAGCACTGCAGCTTAGGAATCAGTCACAACCAATGGATACCTAAGCTGCAATGCCCTGCACATGAGGTAAGAGATATGGCTATATCCGGAAAACAGTACAGTCATGTCTCTTACCACATATGTAGGGCATTGGAGTATAGGTATCTGTCACAACCAATGGACACCTAAGCTGCAATGCCCTGCACATGAGGTAAGGGACATGGTTATATCAGTAGAACAATACAGTCATGTCTCCTACCTCATATGCAGGGCACTGCAGCTTAGGAATCCGTCACAACCAATGGACACCTAAGCTGCAATGCCCTGCACATGAGGTAAGAGATATGGCTATATCAGAAGAACTATACATTTCTA